>NC_090296.1:92529542-92845964 GCF_039906515.1 Pseudorca crassidens | reverse complement strand
GGTCTCTTTTATTTATTTCCACTCTGATCTTTATTATTTCCTTCCTTCTGCTGACTTTGGACTTTGTTCTTCTTCTAATTCCTCTAGATGGTTGGTTAGGTTTTTTATTAGAGATTTTTCTTATTTCCTGAGGTATGCCTATATTGCTATAAACTTCCCTCTTAGAACCGCTTTAGCTGCATCCCATAGATTTTGGAAAGTTGTGTTTTTATTTTCATTTTCATTTGTCTCAAGGTATTTTCTGATTTCCTTTGATTTCTTTGTTGACCTATTGGTTTTTTAGTAGCATGTTGTTTAGTCTCCATGTGTTTGTGTTTTTCCCATTTTTCTTCTGGTAATTAACTTCTAGTTTCATACCATTGTGGTTGGAAAAGATACCTTAACTGTTTATTGTAGTTATAGTTGATTTTATAATTTTTGTCTTTTAATCTTCATACTAGCTTATTTAAGTGGTTAATTCACAGCCTTTACTATATATTTGCCTTTACCAATGGGATTTTTCCCTTCCTTTAAGTTCTTATTTCTTGTTATAGCCTTTTCTTTTTCACATAAAGAAGACCCTTTAACACTTCTTGTACAGTCAGTTTAGTAATATGAACTCTTAATTTTTGCTTATCTGAGAATCTCTATATCTCTCCTTCAGTGCTGAAATGACAACCTTGATGGGTAGAGTATCCTAAGTTGTAGACTTTTTCCTTTCAGCACATTAAATGTATCATGCCTCTCCCTTATGGCCTGCAAAGTTTCTGCTGAAAAATCAGCTTATAGCCTTATGGGAGTTCCCTTGTATGTAACTTTTTTTTTCTCTTGCTGCCTTTAGAATTCTCTCTTTACGTTTTGCCATTTTAACTATGATATGTCTTGGTGTGGGTCTCTTTGTTTTCACTTTCTTTGGGACTCTCTGTGATTCCTGTACCTAGATATCTCTCTCCTTCATGTTTGGGAAGTTTTCAGCCATTATTTCATCAAATACATCTCTACCCCTTTTTCTCTTCTCCTTCTGGGACCCCTGTAATGTGAATGTTAGTACACTTGATATTGTCCAGAGGTTCCCTTAAACTATTCTCATTTTTTAAAGTTGTTTTTCTTTCTGCTATTCTGATTGTATAATTTCTATTATTCTATCTTCCAGAGAGCTCATGCATTCTTCTGTTATCACCTAATCTGCTGTTAATTCCTATAATTTATTTTTCAATTCAGTTATTGAATTCTTCGGCTCTGACTGGTTCTTTTTTCTATTTTCTAGTTCTTTCTTAAAATTCTCATGATGTTCATCTATTTTTTCCCCCAAGTTCAGGTAGCCATCTTATTACTATTGCTTCAAGCTCTTTATCAGGTAAATTGTTTATATCTGTTTCATTGGAGTTTTTCAGGGGTGGTTTCTTGTTCTTTTGTTTGAAACATATTCTTCTGTCTTCTCATTTTGTTTAAATTTCTCTGTCTCTATGAAATTAGGTGAAACAGTTACCTGTTCTGATATTGAGTGTGTGTTCTTGTGTGGGAGGGTCCCTATGCAGTTTTCTTGTGCCCAGAGGCTTTGTTAGGTGGCTATACCTGAAGTGAGCAAGGGCCAGGTCTTTCCCTGAGGTGTGCTGGCAGCCACCACCTTGGTGGGAAGTAGGGCTGGAGCCAGAGCCAGGTGCAAGCTGGGACTTCTCCTTTGCTCAGTGTCCATCACTGCTCTATCAGGGGTGGGGTCTGGGTCCAAGAGGTTGGAACAGGAGCCCTGAGGGACTTGGGTTTTTCCAGGGTTTCTCCACCTTGGTTTAGGGGTGGCTGGGGCCTAAGGGCTTGGGGCTGCACTTCTGTGCTGGTTTCACTTTTCCCCAGTGTGCTTACCTCAGTTAGACGTTGGGTCAGGCCAGAAGGGTTGGTGCTACACTAGTGAGCTGGCTCACTCAGTGTGGGAAGGGACACATGCTCGAGTGTGATAATTGTCTCTGCCCTGGAGCTAGTCTCACTCCCTCCTGATTGTGAGCAAGGATGCACTCTGGCAGTGGTAGTCTTTGCCCTGGAGCTAGTCTCACTCCCTCCCAAGTCCGTGCACCAAGCTTCATCCTGGTATGCTGGCAGTGGCTGCCAATACCCTGATCAAAGTGAAACTGCACCCCTTCAGATGTGACTTGAACCCAGCCACACTTCAGATGGGGTTTGAACCCACAGCCTCTGACTTAGGAGAGGACTCAAACCCATTTGCACCTCAGCTGGGACTCAAACCCACAATCTTCTAACTGAAACCACACAACCCATCTCAGGACTTAATGAAGTTCAGGTTCTTTATGCCTCCGTGCAGAAGGAATTCAGTGAGAGACAAAGTGATAGGCAAGAAGTAGATTTATTAATATCCTTTGTAAAGAATTTTCAGGAAAACGGGACATGAGAGGGTGGTCATGTCCCAGGTCTTGGGTGAGTCCCTGGGATGGGCCCGCCAAGTGAGGGTCTTTGGCTCCACGCAGAAGGAATTCAAGAGCGAGCCATAGTAAAGTGAAGGCAGAGATACACATTCCATAGACAGAATGCTGGCCATCTCAGAAGGTGAGAGCAGCCCTAGGAGAAACACACTCCAAAGACAGAGTGTGGGCCATCTCAGAAGGTGAGAGAGGCCCTGAAATACGGGGAAGTTAGTTTTCATGGGCTGGGTAATTTCATAGGCTTATGAGTGGGAGGGTTATTCCAACTATTTTGAGGAAGGGGTGGGGATTTTGAGGAATTGGGCCGCTGCTCACTTTTTGCCCTTTTATGATTGGCCTCGGGACTGTCATGGCACCTGTGGGTGTGTCATTTAGCACGCTAATGTATTATGAGTCTCAAGGTCTACTGGAAGTCAAATTTTCCCCACCTTGGGCCTAATTGGTTCTAACCAGTTTATGTAGTATCCTCAACAGCTATGTCATTCTTTTAAAGGTTGTGCCCTGACCCCTTCCATTCTGTCTCAAAACCCCTCACTCCCCAGGAAGGATCCCTGAGCCTGTGAAATAGCCCCCTCCTCTTCTGTGTCCTCTGCTAGGGATGCAGGTCCTGACCAGATCACTTCTCCCTTCCTACCAGATTGTGTGTGAATCTTTCCTCACAGCTTTGGTTGTAGAGGAGCCTTCCTGCTAGTTCCCAGTGAGAGTCATTCTGTATGTAGTTGTAGCTTTGATGTTTTCGTGAGGGGAGGTGAGTCCAGCATCCTCCTATTCCGTCACCTTGAATCCACCCCAAGATGGTACATTTCTATTCATTTGCAACAACTACATTTATATATTGCTTAAATATTGGAATAATGCTTTGTAATGAGGTGTGCTCATTATTCTGTCACTGAATTGGAATTGGTTTATCCATTCATTGAACGAATATTTGCTGACAGCTTACTCTGTACCAGACACTGTTAAAGGTGCTTGGGATATGTAAGTGAACAAAATAGATAAGATACATTTTTTTTAAATTAAGGACTAGTGAGGAGAAAAAGACAATGGGATAAACACAGTGGACTAAGGAAACTCTAAGGTTTATGGTGGGCAGTGAGAAGATTGGACAGATAAAGTAGAGCCAGTTGTTTGACAGCTTTGGATGCTATTTTAAAGAATTTAAATTCAATAGTCAGTAAGCAGCTAACATGGATTCTTTAACTGACAACTGACATCGTCAAAGTAGTATTTCAGGAAGATTAAGGAAATAGGTAGTATCTGAGATGGGCAGGAACTTGAGACAGAAGAATGATTAGGGAACAATTGCTAAACTCTAGACATGAGGTAATGAGGTTGTAAAGGACCAAGAAAGACATACAACTGAGATGTTGAAAAAGAAGAGGCTAGCTAGGTTTTGGTGATAACGGATAGTCAAAGAGAAGTAGAGGTAAGAATAAAGCTGACTAAATTTTGAGCATAAATTTTAGGGAAAGTGTTTATCCATTCCCATGTACAGAGGGTTGGAATATATATTGGGGAAAAGATTCCTGAAAATCAAATTTTCAATTTACATTTTTAAAGGCTTTAAAACTTATGGGTCTAATAATTCTGTTTCTTTATAATTATCTTAATAAGATAATCATAAATATAAAGGAGTATGTACAAAAAAATCATTTATGTTAGTGAAAAATTTGAAACAACCAAAATAACCAACAATAGATCAGTTAAGTCTCACTCAGCCTAGCTGGATCCATTAACTGGTTGATTAATAGAAAAATTTTAAAGTGGAGACTCATTAAATTGATATGTACATATGCCTTAAGTATTTTCTTTACTTCAAACATAACTGTGTACATTCATCAATTTTTTATACGGGGCTATTGTCTTTTCCATATCAATGGGCATATCATGTCCATTAAAATATTGTCTACAGTGTACAGTTAGAGTTTCTTTAAAATGGCATGAGAATTCAATGATATCTGCCAAACAATCTGAGTGCATAATTCTAGACTTTTATTACTTTTTTTCCTGTTTTTTTTCCCCATACCTAATTAAAGTTTTTAATCACTTACATTTTTCCATTGCCCCTCCATAGGCCACTCTAAGGACTTTGGCTTTTATTCTAATATGGAAAACAGCTGCAGTTTTGAATAGAGAAATTGCATTATCTGAGATATGATATAACGGAATCACTCTGGCTACTCTGAGAATGGACTATGGTGTGTGTGTGGCAGGTGTTGGGAGTAGGGGGAGGGTGTCCTTTGTGCACTTTATACTCCATAATTGTTTCATTGCAAAAACAACTGTGGCTCTCTTTCCAGTGTTTGCATTTCCTTTTAGCCCCAATGTGAATAACAAAATATGGAGACAATAGGAAAACCAAGGATCCAAGAAGCACGGCAGACTTTAGAACCATCTTAGAAAATATGGAATTAGGTGGGAAGCTACATAAGGCTTTTCAGGGTGTTTAAGAAGAAACAAAGACAAAGAATCAGGTATAATTCCTAGAAAGTCCTCTCCACCCCTGCTGCCATCATTTAGCTAATTGGTTCTCAAATGCATAGGCCCATTAGAATCTCCTGGAGAGCTTTAAAAATACCAGTGCCTGGGCCCCATCCCAGATATACTGATGCATTTGGTCTGGAGTGGGACCTAGGTCTCATTATATATATATAAAAAAAAAAATCCCAGGTGATTCCAATGTGCATCTTGCATTAAAATAAATTGTTTTTCAAGTCTGTTTAGGTCTTATCCTCATATGATATTGGGTAACTTGTGACTGATTACCTCCACCATCTAGGACAAAACTGTATGGCTTGAGGAATTTCAGCTGGCATTTATGATCTTATTCTCTTGAGGTAGGGTGGTGGAGGGGGAGGTTATCTTCATGTTGGGTCTGAAGGCAGGGTCATTTCCTTCATGTAGAGGCAAAGTGATGTTAGTTTTCCACCTACATTAGGAGATCTAAGAAGGCACAACTCAAGCTAATAGGCAGTACACACTGTGGTTCAAACCTTTTCTCAATTATCCTATGTGGCATTGTACCATAAAGTATCCCTCAGGGAAGGATCAAATATGTTGCCACAGAGGATATACCTACTTCGTCTTTCTCTGCTGAATGGCTCACCACTGAAAGCCATGGATTACTCGTTATTAGGCCCTAAAGAATCCTGTCTTTGTGGCAGTGGCCTTAAAAACATTGTTTCTGACTTGTGTTAGTCAGCCTCTAAGATGGCCTCCAGTGATTCCTGCTTTCTGGTTTGTATGCCTTTGTTAATTCCCTCTCCTTGAGTACAGGCAGAAGCGATGAGACACTTCTGAAGATTAGGCTATGAAATACTGTAACTTCCGTTGTGGGCACTCTTTTTCATTCTCTCTGATTCCTTGCTCTGTGGGAAACAAACTGCCATGTTGTAAGTGGAGCTATGGAGAAGCTCACGTGGCGAGGAAGTGGTATTTCAAACCCACAACCAGTGAGGATCTAAGGTCGATCCCTCTCTGAGTTGAGCATTGAGATAACAGATAACTGCAGTTCTGGCCAACACCTTGATTGCAACCTTATAGAAGATGCTAGCTAGAGACACCTAGCTAAACCATACACAGGTCCCTAACCACATTAACTATGAGATAATGAAAACTTGCTGTTTAAGCCATTAAGTTTTAGGATAATTTGTTACACAACGATAGATAACTAATACGTGTCTGGCTGGACTTATCAAGAGAAAGGCCTTCCATCTTCAAGCTAAATGTTATTATTCATTTCACATTTCAGTTATTAGACTATAAGTTCTATTCATATGAAAAGAAGATAAATTTTTATCATCTCATAAATTCAATTTGACGATTTGGAAACTCCTGAAATTGAAGAGACTAGGACTTTTGCTGTTGCTTTCTGGCAAATCTTCGCAACTCAGGAGAAAGTAAGGAGGACCTTCAAAATGGCAGAGGAGTAAGACATTGAGATCACCTTCCTCCCCACAAATACATCAAAAATACAACTACATGTAGAACAACTCCTACAGAACACCTCCTGAATGCTGGCATAAGACCTCAGACTTCCCAAAAGGCAAGAAACTCCCTACGTACCTGGATAGGGCAAAAGAAAAAAACAGAGACAAAAGAATAGGGATGGGACCTGCACCTCTGGGAGGGAGCTGTGAAGGAGGAAAAATTACCACACACTAGGAAGCCCCGTGTCTGGTGGAAATGGGGGTTGCGTGGGGGGGAAGCTTCAGAGCCACAGAGGAGAGTGTAGGAACAGGGGTGCAGAGAGCAAAGCGAAGAGATTCCCACACAGAGGATCAGTGCCGACCAGCACTCACCCGCCGGAGCGGGTGGGGGCTGGGAGCTGAGGCTCGGGCTTCGGAGTTCAGATCCCAGGGAGAGGACTGGGGTTGGCTGCGTGAACACAGCCTGAAGGGGGCTAGTGAGCCACAGCTAAGCTGGAGGGAGTCCGGGAAAAATCTGAAACTGCCTAAGACTCAAGAGACCATTGTTCGGGGTGTGCGAGGAGATTCGGAACACCGCCTAAACGAGCTTCACAGATGGTGCGAGCCAGGGCTATCAGCGCGGACACCAGAGTCGGGCATGAAATCCTAAGGCTGCTGCTGCAGCAACCAAGAAGGCTGTGTCTAATTGGTAATTACCATTCCTATTAATTGATATTTATTGGACATTCCATCCAAAACAACAGAATACACTTTCTTCTGAAGTGCTCATGAAACATTCTTCAGGATAGATCATATCTTGGGTCACAAATCAAGCCTCGGTGAGTTTAAGAAAATTGAAATCATATCAAGCACCTTTTCTGACCACAACACTATGAGACTAGATATCAATTACAGGAAAAAAACTGTTAAAATACAAAAACATGGAGGCTAAATAATACACTACTAAATAACCAAGAGATCACTGAAGAAATCAAGAGGAAACCAAAAAATACCTAGAAACAAATGACAATGAAAACATGATGACCCAAAACCTATGGGATGCAGCAAAAGAAGTTCTAAGAGGGAAGTTTATAGCAATACAATCCTACCTCAAGAAAGAAGAAACGTCTCACATAAACAACATAACTTTAAACCTAAAGCAATTAGAGAAAGTACAAAAAAAAAAAAAAAAAAACCCCAAAGTTAGCAGAAGGAAAGAAATCATAAAGATCAGATCAGAAATAAATGAAAAAGAAATGAAGGAAACAATAGCAAAGATCAATAAAACTAAAAGCTGGTTCTTTGAGAAGATAAACAAAATTGATAAACCTTTAGCCAGACTCATCAAGAAAAAAAGGGAAAAGACTCAAATCAAGAGAATTAGAAATGAAAAAGGAGAAGTTACAACTGACACTGCGGAAATACAAAGGATCATGAGAGATTACTACAAGCAACTATATGCCAACAAAATGGACAACCTGTAAGAAATGGACAAATTCTTAGAAAAGGACAACCTTCTGAGCCTGGACAAGGAAGAAATAGAAAATATAAACAGACCAATCACAAGCACTGAAACTGAAACTGTGATTAAAATTCTTCCAACAAACAAAAGCCCAGGACCAGATGGCTTCACAGGCGAATTCTATCAAATGTTTAGAGAAGAGATAACACCTATCCTTCTCAGACTCTTCCAAAATAGAGGGAGGAGCATTCCCAAACTCATTCTACGAGGCCACCATCACCCCGATACCCAAACCAGACAAAGATGTCACAAAAAAAGGAAACTACAGGCCAATATCATTGATACACATAGATGCAAAAATCCTCAACAAAATACTAGCAAACAGAATCCAACAGCACATTAAAAGGATCATACACCATGATCAAGTGGGGTTTATCCCAGGAATGCAAGGATTCTTCAATATATGCAAATCAATCAATGTGATACTCCGTATTAACGAACTGAAGGATAAAAACCATATGATCATCTCAATAAATGTGGAAAAATCTTTCAACAAAATTGAACACCCATTTATGATGAAAACCCTCCAGAAAGCAGGCATAGAGGGAACTTACCTCAATGTAATAAAGGCCATATATGACAAACCCACAGCCAACATCGTTCTCAATGGTGAAAAGCTGAAACCATTTCCTCTAAGATCAGGAGCAAGACAAGGTTGTCCACTCTCACCAGTATTATTCAACATAGCTTTGGTAGTTTTAGCCCCAAAAATCAGAGAAGAAAAAGTAATAAGAGGAATCCAAATAGAAAAGAAGTAAAGCTGTCACTGTTTGCAGATGACATGATACTATATGTAGAAATCCTAAAGATGCTACCAAAAAACTACTAGAGCTAATCAATGAATTTGGTAAAGCAGCAGGATACAAAATTAATGCACAGAAATCTCTTGCATTCCTACACACTAATGATGAAAAATCTGAAAGAGAAATTAAGGAAACAATCCCATTTACCATTGCAACAAAAAGAATAAAATATCTAGGAATAAACCTACCTAAGGAGCCAAAGACCTGTGCTGAAAACTATAAGACACTGATGAAAGAAATTAAAGATGATACAAACAGATGGAGAGATGATATACCATGTTCTTAGATTGGAAGAATCAACACTGTGAAAATGACTGTACTAACCAAAGCAATCTACAGATTCAGTGCAATCACTATTAAATTACCAATGGCATTTTCACAAAACTAGAACAAAAAATTTCACAGTTTGTATGGTAACACAAAAGACCGTGAATAGCCAAAGCAATCTTGAGAAAGAAAAAATGGAGCTGGAGGAATCAGGCTCCCGACTTCAGACTATACTACAAATCTACAGTAACCAAGACAATATGGTACCAGCACAAATCAGAAATATAGATCAATGGAACAGGATAGAAAGCCCAGAGATAAACCCACGCACATATGGTCACCTTATTTTTGATGAAGGTGGCAAGAATATACAATGGAGAAAAGACAGCCTCTTCAATAAGTGGTGCTGGGAAAACTGGACAGCTACATGTAAAAGAATGAAATTAGAACACTCCCTCTTACCATACATGAAAATAAACTGAAAATGGATTACAGACCTAAATGTAAGGCCAGACACTATAAAACTCTTAGAGGAAAACATAGGCAGAACACTCTATGACATAAATCACAGCAAGATCCTTTTTGACCCACCTCCTAGAGAAATGGAAATAAAAACAAAAATAAATGGGACCTAATGGAACTTAAAACTTTTGTACAGCAAACGAAACCATAAACAAGACAAAGAGACAACTCTCAAAATGGAAGAAAATATTTGCAAATGAAGCAACTGACAAAGGATTAATCTCCAAAATTTACGAGCAGCTCATGCAGTTCAATATCCAAAAAGCAAACAACCCAATCCAAAAATGGGCAGAAGACATAAATAGACATTTCTCTAAAGAAGATACACAGATAGCCAACAAACATGTGAAAGGATGCTCAACATCACTAGTCATTAGTGAAATGCAAATCAAAACTAAAACGAGGTATCACCTCACACCAGTCAGAATGGCCGTCATCAAAAAATCTACAAACAATAAGTGCTGGAGAGGGTGTGGAGATAAGGGAACCCTCTTGCACTATTGGTTGGAATGTAAACTTATCCAGCCACTATGGAGAATAGTATGGAGGTTCCTTAAAAAACTAAAAATAGAACTACCATACGACCCAGCAATCCCACTACTGGGTATATACCCTGAGAAAACCATAATTCAAAAAGAGTCATGTAGCACAATATTCATTGCAGCACTATTTACAATAGCCAGGACATGGACATAACCTAAGTGTCCATCAACAGATGGATGGATAAAGAAGATGTGGCACATATATACAATGGAATATTACTCAGCCATAAAAAGAAACGAAATTGAGTTATTTGTAGTGAGGTGGATGGACCTAGAGTCTGTCATTGACAGTGAAGTAAGTCAGAAAGAGAAAAACAAATACCATATGGTAACACATATATATGGAATCTAAAAAGAAAAATAAATGGTTCTGAAGAACCTCGGGCAGGACAGGAATAAAGATGCAGATATAGAAAATGGACTTGAGGACACGGGAAGGGGAAAGGGTAAACTGGGACAAAGTGAGAGAGTAGCATTGACATATATACACTACCAAATGTCAAATAGCTAGTGGGAAGCAGCCGCATAGCACAGGGAGATCAGCTTGGTGCTTTGTGACCACCTAGAGGAGTGGGATAGGGAGGATGGGAGGGAGACGCAAGAGGGAGGGGATATGGGGATATATGTATACGTATTGCTGATTCACTTTGTTATACAGCAGAAACTAACCATTGTAAGGCAAGTATACTCCATTAAAGATGTTAAGAAAAAAACAAGTACGTTTTCTTGGCAAACCATTCTAAGTTAGAGGATGAGTGGAAGCATATGTGGGCCTGAAGGTACATCACCTTCATTGAAAGCCGCCGCTCTGCTGGATGCATATAGAAGTGGAATAAAGAGTAGCCTGGGGGTGGGCAATACAGGGGTAGGAAATTGAGATTCAAACTATTATGTATAAAATAACCTACAAGGATATATTGTACAACATGGGATATAGCCAATATAATAACTATAAATGGAATATAACCTTCAAAAAGTGTGAATCACTATATTGGACACCTATAACTTACATAATATTGTATGTCAGCTATATATCAATTAAAAATAGTAAAGTCTAAAATAAAGAGTAGCCTGGCAACAGTGTTGAAATAGGCATGAAGGTTTAATGAACTATGGCATATTAACATATGCATTAAGAACTCAAATCAGAGAGACCAATTAATAGATATTCTCTAAAAACTGTTTTAAGGTGATCATAGAAATGGTCAAGGCTGATAATCATCTGATACCCACAAGTTAGTCACAGTGGCCTGAATCTATTCTAATAGAGCAGTGGTATATTCTGATTGACGAGTAACCACTCATACTCGTCATTAAATATTTTTAATGTCACTCTGGTTCATAGTAAACTTTTACATAAACTTTTGGTTTTCTTTAGCCATGTGTCACCTGCGTGTAAAGTTGAACTATGAGAGGTATAGGATCTCTTGTGTCTTATTCATGCCCAAGTATATGGCAGTGGGATAGTAGTGTAAATGAAGCCACATGAGAAAGCTTACACATTTTTCTGATGCATCACTTTTTCCCACTGGTATGAATTTTATATTAAAGCAAACATAAATATATAGTGGAATAAAATGCAAAAATCACATGTGTTTTAAGAGAATGATTTTCAGGAAAATTTGTGTCTTTGGTGGGCTACCTTTGCATTATTCCTTAGACTCTCATTCTCTACCTCTACTAGTATTGGTATTTAAGTAGAAAATTGTGAGAGGCACTGATTTAGGATATTTGTGGATACAGAATTGCTTTTACTATAGCTGGTCCCATAGTCCATCTCTATGTTATTTGTCACTTTAGAGAAGCAGAAGGGCAAACTCTGAGAGATGGAAACTAAGAATTTATCTCCAGCATCCCTTCTCTTCTGTCATTAAGTTGAATTTTAGCCAACTCAAAGGCTGTTAATTTATATTATAGCATTTTTTATGTAAAAATGTTTTAGTTCACTAATTGCATTGAGAGTATCTTTATTACTTCTTTTGTTAACATTTTATATTCTTCTGTTTAATTTTTTCCTTCCTAATTCTTGGAAACCAATGTATTTAACCAATTTTCTCTTTCAAAGAACATTTAGAAAAGGTTACTCTGTTTATCTGGCTATTTTGCACAGTGCTTTCCATTTGTAAGTAAAGAGGTGCATTTAAAAGTTGAATAGGGGGCTTCCCTGGTGGCACAGTGGTTGAGAGTCTGCCTGCCGATATAGGCACGCGGGTTCGTGCCCCGGTCCGGGAAGATCCCACATGCCTCGGAGCGGCTGGTCCCGTGAGCCATGGCTGCTGAGCCTGTGCGTCCGGAGCCTATGCTCCGCAACGGGAGAGGCCACAACAGTGAGAGACCCGCGTACCGAAAAGTTGAATAGGAGTCAGAATGAGAAATTTCATCATTTTTTTCCTCCTTTTGAGTCAAATATGACAGTATAGACTATTATATATGAAGTGAAGTGCCAAAACATGTCACATTTGCATGCAAATGTAAAGGTTATATCTCAATAGGAATAATTTTTTTTAAAGACCACTAACTAATAATCCTAATCATCCAAGAGTAGGAAATACATGCTGAATGACCTAGACTCTTGTGGCAGTTCTGAACCTAACCAGCTATGTGATTTGGGATCTGTTACAGTCTCAATTTCCTGGTCTACAAATGAATAGTAAGGACTAAGGCCGCTTGCAGTGTTTAGATTCTTGAATTCTAAGTGTATGTAACTAGTGCAGATTTTATTTTCTAAAATTTTCACATTAAGTGTAAAAAAAAGGGGGAGGGAGGATAAAGAATTATAAGTACATGTTTCTAGAAACACTACTGGATTGGACTTACTGCTAAATGTTGGTTAATTCAGCGTTGCTTTGTAATTTGTTCATAACTATAACTCTATAGTCAGAGTATTTGGTCCTAATATAGCTCATAACTTATATACATACACACTGTTTCTGTTTAAATTTCCATATAATCATGTTTCACCCTTTTTAAAATAAAGTACGGTTAGTCTCATTATGAATTTTCTTTGATACTCAAACATTGAGTGAATTCATATAAAAAATTGATTATGGACAGGCACTCTGCTAGACACTAAGGAAACAAATATGAAAAACATAGATCCTCAAAAAAAAAAAAACCATATAGGTCCTCTTCTGCTCTCAGTATGTTCACAAGACACCAGTAACAGAAGCCTGATCTAGGAACCTAGACTAGCAAGGCCCTTGAATCATACAACAGTTAAGAATATCATTCATGGCATTTCCCTAGAGTATATCTGAGGAAGGGCAATTTTTTCTAGCTTCCTGCAGCCTCATCATGTAGGTTGAGTCACAAGGAAATCAAATGAACCTATTATTTCTGTTAACTTAGCCTTTTCATGTAACTCTCTCTTATAAATGTATTATCAGTTAATATTTGTATAAAATAAAGGGACTTAAAAGACAAATATTTTGAAATAAAAACCACCCTTATTAGCGTACCACCAATTTAATTTCGATAAATGTTGGCCTTCTACTGATGAACATTAAAGTGCTAACAAGATCTACCAATGCCAGAATTATGAAGTAGAAATTTATCTTTTCAATAAGTCCATTATCTGTAGCCTGACCTCAAGCCTTCATTGCTATTCAGGGCCTCAAATCCCTAAGTATAGACTCTACTTTGGGCATTGTGCTCTTGCCATTGAACAGGAAAACAACTTTCAATGCTGCCATATTTTGAATGGCAGAGATTTCTAGAGATTAGAAAAACTACTAACTTTAAATATGCATATTTTTTAAATGTTGTACTATTCTACTCATGAACTCAAATATAGTTTAACTTTAAAATCCTGTAAGTTCTTTTATCTACAGTGATTTTACTTATAAGATCCAATTTAGTTGACAAGAGTATGTGGCAAAACATATTTCACATTTTTGTATTGTTCCTTGTGAGACATCTATTGTAAGAATTGCTGCAAGCTGTCATTTTTGTCTGCTGTCCAGGATTTGCTGGCCTGAGTGCTGTGTACTAGACTTGGTGTTGCTCATGAGGGGGAGGGGGAACTTGCAATTGAGCCAGACGGTTTTGTTATTGCTTTAGAATTAAAAGCATATGAAACAGATACAGCTTATTAAGGTTTTTTTTTTTATAAATAACATAAACTTAAATAACAAAACAGTAAAGTTCAAATACAACTTAAAATAGAGTTTAATGCGGTAACCACAGGATAAAAGCATGATTATTTGTGGGAAGAACATTATTAAAAGCCATATTCCCGAATATGAATTATACAAAAGATAGATTATGTTACTTGAAAAAAACATAAAAGATTTTTGAATTTTACTTTTAGGGATTATAAAATGTTATTTTGTGGTGAGTGAGATGAAGTACAGTATTATCATCATTATTGCTATTTTATATACAAGATTTTTGAAAACATCCTTTAAGCAATACCCTTTCAATTGGGAGCAGCATTAGGAATTTTGTTCTTGTTAACAGGTACAAGCATGTTCTAATCTTATACTCTTGTAAAACTACCTCTTTGATTCATTTCCATAATAGAATTTTTGAGAATATTCCTTCTTTTCTGATTAGAATTTAAGTGGTTCATAATTTTTCACTAGAAAGCATTCAGATACTGCTCATCTTCCATAGTTAGTGTTGGCTGGATTATCTGACAAATCATTCCAGCAGCTTTTAGGTCTGACACATCTTATATAACATCATCTGCATTATTATTATTATAGCAGCCATTTTATAAGCAGATAGGAATATTTAAATAATCATTATCAGATAATCAAATCTAACAGTCTTAAGGGTAAATTAATTTAAGAAAAAACATTACTATTACTGACATCATGATTGTACAACCAGTTTTACAATTTTTTACAACTTTTAGTTACTAAATCTGATTTTTGTGTATATTTTTTCAAATCTTTCTTTAATGCAGTCTCTTAAAATAAACATAAATGCGCAAGTCCAGCTTGATCAGTTTTTCAGTAGTTTTCCAGCCTTTCTTGGTTACTTAAAAAAAAAAAAAAAAAGAAAAGAAAAAAGGAAGAAAACAGTCCACTTAAAGAAATCTCCCTGCTGGAACTGGTTTCTTATATGCCATATATGATTAGGTTATTGCCATAGGAAGAAAGTGGGCTGTTTTTTGTTCTTTCTTCGTTTTTTTCCCTCTTACAGGAACCCCCTTTTGATTTAAGGCAACAAACATTTCTCCTCCACTGTGTGTCCATTTAGCTGATGCGTATGTGTTGTAGTGGTTTTCCAGAATTAATTCTTTGAAGTTACAGTCTTCATTGCATTCTTTCTGCAAAGAACAACAAACAAACAACATTATCCAAATTATTTTTGGAGGGACTCAATTAGACAAAGAATAAGCAGTAATATTTAGTAGGATTAAAACATACATGACTTTTTTTGAGCAGGCATAATGCAGTTTGTTATATATACTTAGCATATTTGAAAAAAGATTAAATTTTTTAAAAGATAAAATGATACACATTTAGTTATGCAACATAGTTTCAAACATGTAGCTTTTTGGCAGTCAGTTGCTACTATTCTTAAGTATTAAGAGCTATTTCCTCCTAATTAGCAGCTCTCATATTACTATGCCCAAGTCACTCTTTCCCTAACACTGACATTTTGATACAATTAGCAGAGCCTCTGCCTCCCTCAGCTGAAGGACATATTTCACAACTTTTCTTCATTTACTATTACATTGCCTGTGATAGTGATGGAAAATAAAAAGTTAATTTGTTCATCCAACTATTCATTCATTCACTTAAACCTGTATTTTTACGTAGTCTGTGCCAGGAACACAAAGGAAAGTCAATTATACTTTGTTATAGTGGGATGAACAGTTGCATATTTCATGTTATAAAAAGGGGGAACAATGGGAATGCTTACAGTTCAAAGCCCATGATTGTGAGATTGATGTTGATAAACAAACGTCTGGATTTTTTTTCCCCAAGAATTTTCATGTCAGCAAAGTGCAAATTGGGTGAACTTTAACAAAAAGAGCTTTAATACTGACAGATGGACATTTTAGATTTTAAGAATCTAATATACAAATGGAATTTTAGAGCTGGAAGGATCCTTAGAGGTCAGTTAATCTGACTTGTTTTACAGATGAAGAAACCAGAGTCCAGAGAACTTAAGCAAATTGTCCAAGATCACACAGAAAATTTAATTATTAAGTATAAAATGTTTTAATGAAATCATTGAATTATGTAGTTTGAGAGGAGTTAATTTCATTTTTACTTTTCAGAAAGGGAAGATATTTTTGACAAAAATAAATATGAGAAATTAAGTCTAAGGTATCAATTATCAATACCTTTGCATAGAGTTTTCCTTCCTTGTTCATTGCAAGATAATATTCACTTTCCACTCCTTTGATTGCTACAATTCCAACGGCCACTGTCCTGATTTCCATGATGTCTGCAAGGAATCACAGAAAGATATGTCAGTTATTCACCCAGCTTTGCAGATTATCCAAGAATGACCATTTGTCCTTATTTCTATTTCACTTGGAAGTTAAGATTATTAACATGATTATTTACTCAGCCTGAGACCCCCATCCACCCATAACATGTACACACAAACACCAGATTAGTCCTTATTAAATGTGGGAAGTGCAAAACTATTGATTTTTTATTTTGTAGAAAAAGATATTTGGATTCAAAAAGAAGAGTTACATACTTGAATTTTGCTTTTTCTTCTCTAGAATTACATTTCTAATTTACTGTAATAGTAATAATAACATCAATAATACCTAAAGTTTATTCAATTCATACCACATGCAAAGTATTGTTTTAGCACTCATGTATTAATACATGTACTTATCACCAAGACTATAAGGCAAGTACTCATATTTTCCCCAGTTTACAGATCAAGAAGCTCAGGTACAAAGAAGTAATTTGCCCAAATTCTCAGCTGGTAAGTGGCAGAAGTGGAATTTGAACCCAAAAGGTCTGGCTCTTAATCATTATATAATGCTATGAAAGTATATAATTAGCTAACATCTTTAATTTTCTACTTAAGCTTTATATTAATAATTATTGCTGACAGAATATTTCTTGAATATACTGAAAATGAATAAAATTCCGACTAAAGCAATTGTAAATGATGGTAAACAGAACCAACTACCTTTAAAAAATTAAATATTTTATTTTGATTTGTTTTTTAAAATTTTTATTAGAGTATGGTTGATTTACAATGTTGTATTAGTTTCAGGTGTACAACAAAGTGAATCAGTTATACATATACATATATCCACTCTTTTTTAGATTCTTTTCCCATATAGACCATTACAGAGTATTGAGTAGAGTTCTCTGTTCTATACGGTAGGTCCTTATTAGTTATCTATTTTATATATAGTAGTGTGTATATGTCAATCCCGTCTACCAATTTATCCCTCCCCTCCCTTACCCCCTGGTAACTATAAGTTTGTTTTCTACATCTGTAATTCTGTTGCTCTTTTGTACATAAGTTCATTTGTACCCCCCCAAAATAGTAAATATTTTAAACTGATAGTGAGCTTTTTGATAATGAAAACAGCATCTAAAACCAAATTATGAGTCCTGATCACAGAATATTTTATAACTTTATACCATTTAATTAATTTTTTAACCATTATTGAAATTGCCACAAGAAAACCTACTGTTTCATTATATATCATTTCCTAAAGTGCTGTATTTTAATACTCTAACTACAGTAAGAAAAAAACCTCTCAATCAACTTTTTAAAATGGCATAGAAATTAAAAGTTTAGTGAACTGTTTTATGTAACTACTGGTAATTATACTTTCAACTTGAGACATTCTCTTTCTTGCGCTTAACATAATGTAAAGAAAATTCCAAGTGAAAATTATCTGCATAAATCAAGTTTCCAGAAGCTGTGTTCTAAAATAGTCACTTAAGTGGAGGAAATTCTAATTTTTTTATTCCATGCCTTCACTTCATCCTCTTATTTATTCTTCTGGCTTCATTTTTCCTATCTGGAGAATAAAATTTTTACCCATTTCATCAGGATTAATGTAGCCTAATTAATATGTGTTATCTGTTTCCAATATATGCTGCATATAGAAGTCATTTTCCCACTATACTATGGTTAGCACTAGTCAGAGCTCATCCAATTGAGAGTTCTACAGCTGCTCATCTAGAAATTGAAGTCTATGAAGAAAATGCAAAGGAATGGATATTTATCTTTTAAAGTATTTATGAAGCATTGTCAGAATGCATAGAACTGTATGGTAATTTTAGGATACAAATTAAGAAAAACAGCACTGGTTTCTGAACTCCAGAAGTTAAAATCTAGTATAAACAGCAAAACACATATGTAAACACACACATAGATACACCTTAATTAAAAGAAAAGAAAACTTCTGGAGACACAGCCCTGAAGGAGAGGCTAAGGGAAATGTTAACAATTGCTTACAAGCATGTGAAGGATGTGATGCTGATGCATTCATGCAAAATTCAACAAATCTTCAGTGAGAGCCAGTTCTGTGCTAGGCTCAATTCAGTGACAAACCCTGCCCTTTAGGAGCACTTTATCTGGCAGCTAACTCTTCTTGTTCAGCAAAGGAAGATCAAAGGGAAATAATTTATTACGCAGCAGAATCCAAATAGGTTAAGTTTATATCAATAAACTTAGTGAAGAATACTAAAGAAATTCACTGATTCAACCAATTTGCAATACCTTCAAAACTGAGTAAATATATCTATTTAAAAACATACGGAATAGTTGATTTCTAAAGATCTTACCACTGTAAAATGTGAAGTCAGTTTTTTCCTTCTAGTCCCTTTCTCCTGCTATTTCCCTCTTTATTCAATATTTTCTCTTAGAAAGGAGAGTACTGATGCATAGGCTTAGAGTATCTTTCATGCTCAGTTTTAATTAGGGAATGAAATCTGGCATGTTTGCTGGCTTTTTCGTTTATAGACCAACTGTCTACAAAATATAACTATAGAATGATAGAGGTATTGTTGATTATGCTATGTGGACACTTTCCCTTCAGGTTCAGTCATGACAATATATTCATATTGTCCCATCTCTAAACCCTTTTCCTCTATCCCCTACTTGCCCATTGCCCACCATATTTTTGTTACACTCTGACACTCAATAGGTGATAAACATTGTTAATCTTATCCCTCCGCACATTGGGGTTAAGGACATCAAAAAATCTTTAGATTTTAAACAACCCAATTAAAAAATGGGCAAAATGTCTGAACAGATACCAAAGTAGATATACAGTTGGCAAATAAGCATATGAACAGATGTTCAATCTTTAAAGATTCTACTTTTAACCAGGATGAGGACAGACTTGAAAATGGCAAGGTTCCTGACACAGTAATATTGTATATTGTTTGACGTATTTAAAAAATCATTTTACTAGGAAATCAACAGACCTAAAAATATATTTCTTGGAAGAGCATTAAGTAGTACTGGCAGAATTAATACGCTATCAATCCTGACTTTCTGGTCTGTTTTGCCCCGTGTGCTGTGCCTTTTTTTATTCAAGAAAACCCAAGAATGAAGAAACTAAAGTTATCATTCTTTCACTTAAGTGCAGAGTAGGAAGTAGTGTTCCTACAGATTTTAAGGTGTTTTAACTTTCCTGTTTTCAAAAAAAGTTTTTATTAAGAATTTATTTTTTAGAGAAGTTTTAGGTTCACAGCAAAATTGAGGGGAAGGTACAGAGATTTCCCAGCTACCCCCTGCTCCCACACATGCATAGCCTCCCCAGTTATCACAGCCCCCACCAGAGTGGTACAGTTGTTATAATTAATGAACCTACATTGACCATCATTATCAACCACAGCCCATAGTTTACTTTATGGTTTACTCTTGGTGTTTGGACATGTATCATCATTTTTGTATCATACAGAGTATTTTTACTGCCCTAAGAGTCCTCTGTTCTCAACCTGTTCATTTCTCTCCCTTACCCGCAACTCTTGGAGACCACTGATCTTTTCACTGTCTCCGTGGTTTTGCTTTTTCCAGAATGTTATATAGTTGGAATCATAGAGTATGTAGCCTTTTCAGGTTGGCTTCTTTCACTTAGTAATATGCATTTAAGGTTCCTCCATGTCTTTTCATGAGTTAGCAGAAAAAAAATTCTTAGTGTTTGATCATGTAAAAATCCACCAATTCCAGCTCCTTCAATATTTCTTTTCCCTGAACATTTTAAGATTTATATTTAAAAGTTTTGAGGGGTCATATATTAATATAGATGTTCTAGCATGATAACTAAGAGTTATTTTAAAGTTGAAAATAAGTGGAAACAGTGGCTTAATGGTTATTAGGTCACTCAGAACATTTAATTTTGTCCTCGACCAAATATACTTTCTTGGGCACATTAAAACTAAGAATTGGTACCAAAAAAGAAAAACATTTTAATGTTAAATGACTTTTATGATTTTCTGTCAAGCTGGGATTGTTAGATGGAAAATCTTCACCATTATATATTTATATTACATTTAAGGCTATAGATTCCATTCATTTTTATATCATAGAAGTACATCCAAATACATACATACATGTACGCAAAAAATACATCTCATATTTCCAAAATAAAGAACTCTTAAAACTCAACAATAAACAAATAAGCAACCCAGTTAAAAAGTGGGCAAAAGGTCTGAACAGATGTCTCATCAAAGCAAATACACCGATGGCAAATAAGCATATGAAAATATGCTCAACATTATATGTCATTAGGGACTTACAGAATAAAACAACGAGATACCACTACACAACTATTAGAATGATTGAAATTTTTTAAGATACCACTTGCAGACAAGGATGCAGAGCAACTGGAACTGCCATTCATTGCTAGTGGGGATGTAAAGTGGTACAGCCACTTTGGAAAACAGTTTGGTTTCTTACTGAATGCTAAATATACTCTCATCATACAATCCATCAATCCTGCCATAAGTGTTTATCCAATTGAGCTTAAAATTTAAGTCCACACCAAAACCTGAACATGAATATTTATAACAGAGTTTTATTCTAAACCATCAAAACTGGAAGCAACCAAAATGCCCTTTAGCATATGAATGGATAAGCTACGGTACATATGTACTTTGGAATATTTTTCAGCGATAAAAGGAAATAAGCTATCAAGACACAAAAAGATACGGAGGAACCTTCAATGCATATTGCTAAGTGAAAGAGGTCAGTCCGAGAGACTACATACTGTATGATTCCAGTTGTATGACACTCTGGAAAAGGCTAAACTATAGAGACAGTAAAATGATTAGTTGTTGCCAGGGGCTTAGGAAGAGGGGAGTAGGATGAAAATGTGAAGCATGATATTGTTAAGGCAGTGAACCTGTTTTATATGATACTGTAATAGTGGATACATGATATTATACATTTGTCAAAACACATAGAACTATACAAGGCAAAGAGTGAACTTTAGTGTAGACTATGGAGTTTAGTTAACAATATGTAATTACTGATTCATTAATTGTAACAGATATACCACATTAATGCAAAAATGTTAATAGTAGAGGGACTGTGTGGGGAAGTGGTAGTGGTATGTAGGAACTCTACTATGTACTCATTTTTTCCTGTAAATCTAAAACTGTTCTAAAGAAAAGTCTATTAATTTAAAAAGTACAGTCTACATTTTAATTAATAACATTATATGATTGAGTGTATAAGAAACTATAGAGTTGACGCTTGAACATAGCAGGAATTGGGGCACCGACCCTGGCAGAGTAGAAAAATCCATGTATCAGAGTCAGCCCTCTGTATCTGTAGGTTCCGCATCCTCAGGTTCAAACAACCACAGATCGTGTACTACCTTAGTACATATTTATTGAAAAAAATCATTTATAAGTAGACTAACACAGTTCAAACCCATTTTGTTCAAGAGTCAACTGTAGTGGAACTTTTTATGATTTATTCTTAACCCAAATATGTAGTAATTCTGGGGTTTGTTATTAATTACTACTATTAATGTCTTTGGTGATGGATTAAGATCGCTTACCAAGTTAATGACTTCTCTTTGTGAAATATGAACAGTTATGAGGAGTAAGTTTACAATGCAAACACACTTTGGGAAGTGTAGGAAATACAAATATTCTATATACAGACCACTACTACACTCGTGTGTGATATCTCTCAGGTGTATTGGGATAGAAAAATAACTGAGGTCCAGGAATATTTTAGAAACCTGATCTGGTGACTTTAATTGTGATATCATCAAAATATCTGGATATTAATAAAATACATATCAAAATTCAGTTAGTATTTCCTCCTACAGAAAACAAAAATGAATGATACCAAGCAGTATATACCAAATGCTACAAAGAACAGGATGGAAAATCAATTCAACCGTTATTCACAAGAAAGAGGTGTTACATATCCTAGGTGGTCAAGGGAGGATTTGAGGAACAGATAGAACTTGAATTACATCTTGAAGGATAGATAAGGTTTACATGGGTAGAATGGAAACGTCATGCTAATTGAGAAATAAAAGTATATGTAAGATAGTAGAGTCAACGATTCATAAGTCATTTTCAGAAGATTGAAATTAGAGCTATCTGTCTGGAGTAGGAAACGTATCAAGAGGTAGAAAAAGGTGGAAAAGGAGTTAGGACGAGATTGTTGAGGGCCTTGATTGCCAATTTAATGAATTTTAACTTTTATTTGTAGACAATGAGGAGTCATTGAAGGTTTGAAATTTGAAAAATGTCAGGATATAAATTGTGTTTTAGAAAAATTAATTGGATGTGCAGAGTAGTTAGAGAAAATTACTAGACTTGTATAAGCCTGATTTTCTTCCTCTGCTAATAGTATGAGTTGACCCATAATGGGCTATTGTTGTGACTTTTAAGTAAGTTAATAAATAAATATTTTCAAAATGTCTCAGTTTAACGTCGAATACAGGAAGTATCAGTAGTTATAACCCATATGAACAAAAGCTCTTCGGTGTCCTCAATAATTTTTATGAGTGTAAGTTGCCTGATGTCTAAAAAGTTTGAAAACACCTTTTCTAAATTAATTTTATTTCCCCTGGTCTGTTTAGTTGCAGTTTGTACCTTGTATATTGTACCCTTATTATTGTAGGTTAAATAGTTTTGGCCACTTTATATAACTTTCTACATACATAGGTTTATAAATAAAATCTCCATGGCACATGCATACAGAAATGCTCAATATATTCCAAAATGTCTGGAAAATTTCTTAATGATATTTTAAAACATCAAGTTGCAAATTATAATTAAATTATGTAAGTAAATAGTAAAGCATGTAAACCATTTGTTTGATCAACTTGGTTACTAGTTTAATGTTAGTATGGTTTTAATTAAAGAGTAAGGCTAAGAAATGTATTTACACTGCTCTGATTTTTGTACACTGTTACAATTACAAGAACAGGAAAGAATTTTTCTAAATATGTGTTGTGTATTTAAATCCTGTATCTTAGTGTTATATTTTTTACATATTGTGCATGTGATTGCTCCAATTATTATTAAACCTGTGTGTGTGCATGCACACACAATATTGTAAATTCAAAAGAATTGACTTCAAAGAACGGTAGACTCTTGATTTTGTATACTTGTGTCTCTCTTGGACATCTTCAGTCCCTCCCTTCATTGCCTTTTGATTACAAAAATCCACTTTCCAAATTTTTCTCTCAATAAGGCTGTTTTAAGATATTCATAGACCCTAAGTACTACTATTTCCCAAGACCACCCTATACCAATCTGACATTAAAATACATCCATATTTCTCATTAGATACAATATTTTATAACTATTTTAAAGTTTTATATAAATTTTCTTTTGAAATTACTTGGCCTAAAGTAACTCATTTTATTTATCATTTGCTATCAACTTTCTGCAAATACTGTACATTCTAGGGAGTTCTTACAAAGTGAAAAAAAATTATCAAATTGTTTTCAAATGTTATGAAAAATATTGATAAATTTAATAAATAATGAAGTTGGCTTGATATATTTTATAAGTTAAATATTTGCTAATCTCTTTTTATTTTCTTGTCAAATTTTACTGTCAATATCTAAATTTCAAAGGTTTAAATATATTTGTAAGCTTGATGTTTTCACAGGCTCTAGGCTCTGTGCCTAAGGGCCAAATGAATAAAATGTCCCTGCCCTTAACTCTGAAATCTTTTCAAAAGACTATCCCACTTCCTTTTCACTAGCACCAAATTTCCTGAACTATAGACTAAATCTGCTCACTTTTCCTCAATTTAACACTTGCATTCTAACTTTTAATCTGTTTAATGGCTTTATCTCTTCAAGGCCATCAATGACCTCCTCAGCGCCAAGTTCAAGAGTTTTTCAATAGTCATAAATTTCTTCTCTGCATCTTTTGGCACTCTCAATATCCCTAGTTCTATTCCTAATTCTCACTGTTTCTCTAATCTTGCACTATGTTGATCTATTAATTTTTTTTAAATGGTTAATTTTTGTGTAGCCATATCTATGTATCTTTTTTGATAATTTATTGTATTTTTTTATGCTTAAAAGTATTTTTTACATTCCACTATCTGAAATACATTTTATTCTAGCTTTTGTAATGTAAGTTTTAAATATATCTCTTAAATTCATCTGGAATTAATTTTGGGATATGATGTGAGATGAAACTCTAAACTGATATTTTATGCCAAGACTGAATCAGGAAGAAATAGAAAATATGAACAGACCAATCACAAGCACTGAAACTGAAACTGATTAAAAATCTTCCAACAAATAATTTTTTCAATATTAGTTATTAAATACATCATTACATTTTTTACTGATGCAATGCCTCTCTTTTACCTTACATTGGCTATCTTGTTTTGTCCCATTGATGTATCTATCTGTCTGCTATATACCCACACTAATTTATTGTAGGTTACCAATTCTGAAGTGACTCATTACATTTATAGGTAGCTCTGATCCTAGGTGTTACTAAATACTCTCAGATATATCCTCTAAAGCTATGCAGAATAAATCAAAAGCTTTTCCACATAACACCCCTTCAAAGAGATGAAGACATTGGTCATGCCCCTCCACCAGGCAAAGCATCCATCTGTAGTTTCTTCAGCCATACCCGATACTGCATGGATTCCAGACTCTTCACCAGTTATATTACTTACTTAAAACCAGCTTCTCAGCAAGAACTAGATCTATATAGATAGCCCAATACAGAATACTGTTCATTATTTCCCTTAATATAGACCATAAACTACAGTAATACAGCTCACCATCTTCCTTAAGCGTATTTTTAATACGCTTAAATGATTAAAAAAAAAGCGTATTTTTAATCATTTCATTATTTTGGAGTACTGATATAATAAAAAGTGTGCATATCAAAAAAATTTTATTTCAGATTAGTATATTTTGAAGGTTATTTTATAAAGTTTAAGTATAATCATAATTCATGTTTTATATATAAAGACAAATATCAGATATCCCTTTTAACATGATTTCTTTATTTTTAAAGCATGCTTTGAGGACAAAAAATTTCAAAATGATCTTATGTGGTATGTGCAGAATTGAAATGTATTAAATTAAATGTAAATTAAAATATGAATGTCATAGTATTAAAGGTGACAAAATACACTTTGCTACTCTGGTATGATTAATAGACTATTTCTATGCTTTTAAAAAATTAGGTCATTTATTTTTACAATTTCATCTAGTTTTTAAATGGTGAGGTAGGAGAAATAGTGTAATTCTGCTATTTGTAAGTAGTGCTCCACAAATTGAGTACTGCAGATATAGAGAATCATTATACCCCCCAAAAAGTGAAGCCAACTCCAGTATGATTATCACAGTATTTTCTGCAACATATGAAATTATAGCAAATATTCATTGAGTGTTTACTATTGCCAGACCCCATTCTAGGCACTGGGATTTTACCAGTCTGGAGAAGAGTATCTAAAAGTGAATTGTGGAGTTATCTTTATGCTTCTTATTAGCTTATATTTAACTCAGTATCCTTTATGCTTCCTATTGTTAACTGACAGCCTGTTAAGGTTATAAGTTTAACACCATATGACAATGAGTGAACATATTTATATAATAGTGAAAACCATCATGATTTGATTATGTAGTGAAAGGATTAGTTAACTAAGTCATGAGCAAATTTGTCTCATCTCTCTAATTGCCAGGCATCTGTATTTGATATGTCTGTGTAGGCACTCAAACCATTCTTTTATAAAGAATGATTTTTTACAAAAATATATAGAAGTTGTGAGAAGATTATGCCTTTAGTTAACTTAATTTGCCAAGCACCTTGGAAACCCCTGGGTGATATACATAAAATCACTGGAGAAATGATTAGTTGAATTTTTTAATTCAGCCTAAGATTATGTTAACTATTTTAGAAGCAGTGACACATTGATGGCTTATATTGAGGTTGTAAAGTACACAAGACTTTATTCATGTAAGTAAATCACATCACCATTTTGTCATCATGTGATTTTTTTTTTACTAAAGTTCAGGTCTTTATATTTCTGTCTAATATTCAATATCCCTGTCTGTCAGAATGTTTAAAGTTTTAATTAAGCCACCTTAAATCCTATTTGTAAATTGATACGGAATAATTATAAGTAAATGATACATGAGTATATTAGAAAATTATGGTACCCGACGTATTAACTATTCCTTTCATTTATTTGTCATCAGCAAATTTGAGAGATGTCTTCATCTCTAATGTGCAATGTTATGTAGCTCTTTTCCATCTTCTATTAATCCTTGCCCTTTGCACTTTTTTACACCCATTAGAAGTTATAAGTTTTGATCCTAGCTCTTTTCTCTTGAGGCATACTGGGCTTCCTATTCTCTCCTTGTCATATCTGCAGTCCTTAAATCTTCATGCTATGACAGCATGGTGTCATTCATTCAATCATATGCAGGCATTTTTCTCCCCCACTTTCTGAGCAAAGACTATTTATTATTCCCCTATTTGCATTCTCCTCTTTTTCCACAGCTGTAGAATTTTTAGCTGGCTACACATAATGAACATGACATTTCCCAGTCTGCCTTGCAGTTCAGTTTGGCCATGTGACCAAGTTCTAGCTGATGCGATGTAAGTGGAGTGAAATATCCCATGGCAATTCCCAGAAATCTTCCATAAGAGATAGCCAGCAGGAACCCCTTATACCCACTTTTTCTTCCTTGGTTCCGTTCTCCTGCTGGAATATGGATTCTACCCTAGATTATGAGAACAAAGTGATTGTGGAACTGTGAGCTGACTGGAGCCTGTTAACTCTCAGATGATTTTATGGAGCAGAGTTGTCACTTCTCTAGATGTTCATTGGCTGGAGAAATAAATGATTTTGCTTAAGCCAAACCAAATCTTTAACTAATACACATCAATTTCATTTTCCCATCAGGCACATTCTTCACAAAATGCACATAAAAATACAGGAGCCCATTTTTTCAGTTATTATAAGCCACCAGCCAGAAAGGCAAATTCTGTATTCAAAGGGAAGTCCTATTAAGTATTGTTAATAGTCAGGTACTTACTTTCATAGTTTTTTTTTTTTTTTCCACTTCTAAAGTCAGGAATTTAAACTACATGAAGAAATGAAAACAGGACCTGTGCTCTCATGTCCTTCATTTTCTTATTCAGAACTTCAGTATCGCTAGAGATTCCAAGTTTCTTCTGGTGCTGTCATTCATTCCTACATGTGTCAGCATTCAGTTAGCTTGGTGAATCTTCACCAGTCCTCCTTTACATTGATACACCCATCAGGAATACCCTGCCCCCACGCCACAGTGAGTTATGTCAAGCACGTGTTCATTTGCTTCTTAGGTAGCGAATGACCTAATTTCAGCTAGCTTTTCTTTTTTTTTTCATAAATGTATTTATTTTTGACTGTGTTGGGTCTTTGTTGCTGTGCGTGGGCTCTCTCTAATTGCAGTGAGCAGTGGCTTTTCTTGTTGCGGAGCATGGGCTCTAGGCACACGGGCTTCAGTAGTTGTGGCTTGCAGGCTCTAGAGCGCAGGCTCAGTAGCTGTGGCACACAGGCTTAGTTGCCCTGTGGCATGTGGGATCTTCCCAGACCACGGATCGAACCTGTGTCCCCTGCATTGTCAGGCGGATCCTTAACCACTGTGCCACCAGGGAAGCTTTTCTGACTTTCTTTTTCTCTTTTTTTTTTTTTGCGGTACGTGGGCCTCTCACCATTGTGGCCTCTCCCGTTGCGGAGCACAGGCTCTGGACGCGCAGGCTCCGCGGCCATGGCTCACAGGCCCAGCCTCTCCGCGGCATGTGGGATCTTCCCGGACTGGGGCACAAACCCGTGTCCCCTGCATCGGCAGGTGGACTCTCAACCACTGCACCACCAGGGAAGCCCTGACTGTTTCTTATTGTGACATAAAGCATGAGATGCTGTTGCCAATCTTTCAGAAAGACCTGATTCACCATTCTTGGTTAGAACAGCATAACTGTTCATTTGTGAAAAAAACAATTTATTGGGTACTTAACTATGTTCAGTATTCTGCATATATGTTCTCTTTCTCATCTATAATTATTTCATTTGCCATATTCTTAATGATAGGTTAGATTCCCTAGCCTCTTTAGTTTTTTTTTTCTTGGCTTCCTTCCTGAATTAGTTATTTTTTTAAACCCACTATAAAAATTCTTTTCTAATAAGCTGTAGCGTAGAAAAGAGTATCTCAAGCCTTTTCACCTTCACATCTAGCCAAGAAAAACAGCTTATATTTCTGTTACACATGGTGGCCATCTCAGACACAAGGACAAACACAACAGTTACATCCCAAGTCACTCCCAATAGTTCACTGATGTCCTTACATCCTGGAATTTCTCCTGGCTAGTCATTGAGTTCCTGGAAGAATTTCTTTTCATTCTTTCTGGATAGTTCCCTTCTCACTGCCTGTATACTTTGTTAATCTTCTAAGTGGAGCATAATACTGGAATGAACCACCTTGATGTCAAACCTAGCTTCTTTCAGTAAATATGATAAAACACAAATACTCAACATATTCTTGACAACAGTGGTTCAAATTATTTCTATCCCATTTGCTCATTCCTCTTGCTGTGCCCATCTCCTCAGCTTCTAGGCCCAATGGATGTTGAGGCTAAGACATAAGAATAGGGAATTAGAGAAGTCAAGGATCATTTTAAACCTGGCTAATTTTGAGAATGAGTACATGAGAAGAAGTTGGGGTGGGACTAATAATGTGTTGAGTTTTATGAAGATGCTGAGTTTGAAAATTTGGCACTTTTCTGTATCTTGTTCCTAAATTTTACATAAGCAAATTACTCTGTGATCTAAATCCACAATTAAATTCTAGCTCTGCTAGATGTATAAGATTAACAGAATTGTTTGTTAGCAATAAAAAATAATTATGTGGGGCTTCCCTGCTGACGCAGTGGTTGAGAGTCTGCCTGCCGATGCAGGGGACATGGGTTCGTGCCCCAGTCCGGGAAGATCCCACATGCTGTGGAGTGGCTAGGCCCATGAGCCATGACCACTGAGCCTGCGCGTCCAGAGCCTGTGCTCCACAATGGGAGAGGCCACAACAGTGAGAGCCCCACGTACTGCAAAAAATTAAAAAAATAAAATAAAATAATTATGTGTAGCACCAAAAGTTTTCAGGTGATATTGGACTTTTAAAAATATGGCAATAATGTTAGTGTTTTTAAATTTTTTAACATTTACCCAGCATTCCCGATATTCACGGTGTTAAAGGGGAATATCTGTAGCCTTACATGAACTCCTCTAAGCCTGCTTCCCCCTTTAATCTGTAATCTACAATCACATCCTGGAATTTCATCATTTTCCATGCTCTGATCACAATACTGAGGTCTTCAAAAGATGAAGTAAATCAAAATGTCCCAGTTTGATTATCATTGCATGCAGGGCTTAAATTTTACCAGTGGGAATGATATTGAGACATGTATTGAAGCATAACTACTTTTTCTATTTAATACCTTCCTCCATTGATAAAATGGAATCATTGAACTCTTTAATTGTACTATGGAAATGAGAATTCTTTGGTTTGAAGTGGCTAGATAGTTCCTCAGTTCTTTCCTTAGCATTATTTTTCATTTTGAATTTGTTTTTTTATTATTATAACTTCCTGGAGTCATAAAATATTGAAAGATAATGGCAGTATATTTTAGCCAGTAGCTTCTCAATCATGTTATTGCTATTATCAACCACTTTTAAAGGCTTAGCTTAGTTGTGACAAGATCTTTGTAATTAAGATTGGTTTATTCACTGATTCCAGTAGTTGTTATAAATGAGCTCCTCAACTACTTTTAGTCTGCTGTTTAGTGAAATCAGGATCTTTAAGTAAATAGTTTGTTGAATTCTTAGTGACAACTAGTAATTTAATCCATAAGTCACTGTTTTGGCTTTGACTACAAAAAGAAAGCTGTTTTTACTGTTCTAACTCTGAGAAAGGGAATAAAAAATGTTGTGCCATTAAAAGCCAAATGATTTGTTGGTGTGAGATTTAGAATGAAATAAAATAATGTTTATAAATTGTATATAATTATGAGAACTAAATATAAAATATTTTGATGATTAAACTAATTTTAATGCTCCACACCCTTCAAATAGAAGTAGAATTATGTTTAATTTTTAAAGTATCTCTGGAGGAAGTAGCAGTTTTGTTTATAGATGGTACTCAGTGAAATGAATGGTATATTTATCTCTAATCAAGGAATGATTCTTTAAAGCAAATGTGTTCGAAAGCAGAGTAACATAAATCATATATTGACCATTGTAGATAAATTGCTTATAGGAAGATAAAAGACTCATGTACTACTTTAAATCTGTTTGTCTTCAGTTTATTTTTCAGATAGTTTATGAGTCATTTATTTCCTTTTAAACAACTTATGCCTGGAACTTCTATCATGAACCAAGTTTTATCAAAATGTGAAAATTGCTTAAGAACGTGTAGCTGCCAGTATTTTGTTTCAAGGTGTCAACTGAAACACAAGCAGGTGACCTTTAGTAATGTATGCATGTTATTCAAAATCAACTTCCTCAAAAATTATAGTAAAACAGACAAACACCAAATTATCTTAGGTTGAAATAAATTTGTTCTTTCAGGTAAGAAAAGTGACTGCTTAACGTGAAAGACAAATTTTATTTTCAGGCTAGTGTTGGTTTAGGACCAGCAGGTGGGTATGCTACGCACACACTGACTTTGCTGTCCAGAGGCAGTAATTCAGGGTCTGAGTTGGGAAAGAAGTGAACTCACTTTCCCTGCATTTCTTTATTGGCTTCCACTTGGAGTAGGTGACACAAAGGACTTTGTGGAGGTAGTGACCTCCAGCAGGTTCCAGTTTCTCTTACTTTGCCCACGAACACCAGAATCCACTGTTATAAGATAACACAATTGATACATGTGGGTGATAATGCTAATCTTGTCTCTGGATCACTTTACCCTAAAAAGGCATGCCCTGTAACTGTTAAATAACAGATCTAAGACAGAACTTTGGAATACACTAAAAGAAATTAGAAAACTAATCAAATCAAAGCCAGCATAAACGAAACACAAATAGATAAATTATTACCGAAACCCAGAAAGTGTAATTCCCATCAAACCAGCATGAAACTCAAAACAGTTCCACATGATTGCATAATTGCTGGTATCAAATGTAACTGAAATGTTCTGCAACAAGAGAATTGATTCCACACTGTCATCATCACTGGGGGGTAAATCAATTATGGTTCTTATCAATCCTATATCTATTCTATAATGATGTCCAAAAACACTTAAATGACTTGTCAGGTTAGGTAAAAAGAATCATGTCATTCATTCAGGGATTTATTAAGAAAATAAATGAAACATTAGAAAAAAACTTTAGAAAGTACATTGGCTTGTGGTACAGCGATGGCAATGTTTTGTTGTGCAAGAATTTATGTTGCAACAGCTTGTTTCAGCAGGGTTAGAACTATGCCAGAATTAGAAGCAACTATTCAGTTGTGCAACAAAAAGGATGATTCCAGTGGCATATTACTGAATAATATCATGGGAACATCATTGAACTTTATTACACAGAATTAAATTTCTGTACCAATTTACTGACCTTTCCTTATCATTTATGGCCTCTGGAACATAAGGGGGCCAATTTTCCCCTTTGGGCCAGGGAAAGCCTGTTCCCTGAATCAGACAGGAAGAAATACTCTGTCCTGTTATCTCTGAGGGTTCTATACTTTTATTCAGAAAGAATTCTTTACCTAATCAAAGTATTTACATCTGCTAAATACAACACTTTACTGTCCTTAAAATGGCTCCAAAATTATCAGAATAGGTACAGATACCATATCAGTAGATGTGAGATAAATATCAGATTTGTGTGTGAAATAGAAATAATCTCTTCCTACTACCTAGAAAATCTCTCCCATACTCTGACTTTTCCTCAAGTCTAAAGTACCTCCAAAAGGGAACCTAGTTTTTTATTACATAGGACTAGAGGTAAGGCTCAAAAAAATATATATCTTGGATGCGTAACACATAGACATAAATTCATACTACGTTGTAAGTGACTATATCTTCTCTGACAGCAGAATTTGATTGTGCTAGAAGGGAATGAGTATAAGGACACCAAGAATGAAACTGAAAGGGGAAATTGTCATAAAAGGAAGAAGTTATGGAAACTCTCATTCACACTTTGCATACAGCTAGCTCTAGGAGTCAACACATCTGTAGGCTTCATCTAATTCATAGAGACACCAGCTTAGAAGATAAACCACACATCCACTTCATCCCTCTATTTTAACTTCAATATGTCCTGTGAAGTTTTGCTGTCTGGCAGATATATAATGTAATCTATCCTCTTTCCCTCTTTAATTTATATTTAAATATTCTGCCACCCAGGCAATAAAATAATTCTAAACACTTTGGTTTTTAGATCATGATGGTAATCAGCATTGAAAAATTAAATCATGATTTAAAGCCATTTTGGTCATTGGCTTTTAGTAAGTTTTAGGCACACATTTGTTGCTAGCAGTCTAAATGAAGAGTTTAATACAGATTAGTTGTGTTTTCAACAGAACTGAAAATTAAAAAGAAATAAAAAATACGAGTTTACTGAGGAAGATAGTGAAAGTATTAAAAAGGAGATCCAGACACCCCGAACTCTTACCAGAAACTATCACATTTGCCCTTTCTATATTACCAAATGTGTATGTAGTACTTCTCTTCCGCTTCCATTGCCATCACTTTAGTCCAGGCCTTCGTCATTTGTAACTAAACTATTATTATAGTTTTTAAACTAGATCACTACCTCCAGCCACTCTGACTTTATATTTACCCTTTTTGTATTCATAAAGGACATGTTATAAAGGTTACTCTTCTGCTCCCAAACTTTCAGTGGTATACTCTACTGTAAAGCAAAATAAAATAAAATCTCTTTTCCTTGGAATTCAAAGCCCTCCAAAATCTGACTCCAGCCTACTTTTAGAATTTTCTCCCATTGTTCCTCTACAACGTACATGAGCCTTTGGCTCCAAACTGATTTACTCATTGTCTTCCTCTCCCGTACAAATTGCCAGAAACTTTTCTTGCGTCTGCCCACCAGTTCCCGTAATTACATTGCATCTCTATTTCAGTATTTCCCAAACATTGCCTCATGGACTGGCTGCACGGAATCACATGATGAACTCTTTTAAAAATTTCAAACGCCCAGTTCCTACTCCTCAGAAAGTCTTATCCAATAGATTCGAGGTGAGGCTTGGGAATCGTTACTTTAACAGCTTCCATTTAGCGACACATTTCTTTCAAAGCCAAATAGAAATTCAAATTTTTCCATAATGTTTTACAGTTTTCTGATCTGTCGTCATCTATTTTACTTTAAGAACACACTGCTATACTATGAATTAGCAATCACCTCTATTCTTCTATTGTTCCTCAATTTTAGCCTATTTTTTCCATCTATGTTACAAGCTGTTTGAGATTATTTTATAATTCTGCAAATCCCTAGTACTTAGTGTAAGGCTTTGTACTTGGCAGGCTCTCATTAAATGCTGAAGTGTAGATAGAATAATACATAAATCCCATATTAACTAGTGTGTCATATTATAAATCAGCAAATATAAATCAGTAATATTCCAGGGTTAAAGAATTAATGAGTGTCTTAATCATACTAAACATCAGAAGAACCTAAGGGTAAAGATTGATTAACCAGAAGTATTTGTTAAATTTCCTTTTAATTTTCATTGCATTTTTTGAGTTTAATTAGATAAGAAGCACAAAATTCCATGGTTAATTCAAACTATAGTTCATCTCAGATTATATTTTATGATGCCAACTCAAAAAAGTTGAGAGATTCCAAACGTCTGTAGTTATCTAACCAGTTATAGGTTTTCTTTCTTGGTTTTGGCTAAACCTCTCTTGAACCTATTTATATTTTTAGCATGCAGTACTTGTGTGTGTAACAACTTCCATATGTTTTCTGTTTGCTGTGTAATATAGCACATCTACTTTTCTGTCTTACTCTTAGCACATCAAGGCTTTAAGAAGTACATTCTAGTTCTAATACTTCATGACCTGACTAGCAAGTCTCTATTCTGCTTATCCACGTTGTTATGATTTTATAGACATTGAATATCGTCCATCTTAATATTCATCTTAATAAACATTTATTTTTCTAGATCATAGCCCAAATTTTTTAGCCTATGCCATGGATGTCTTATATCATTCATTCATTCATTCATTCTAGTTCTAGGATGCTTCCATTGTACTGTGTGGTCCTTATTAGTGCTAAGCAAAGAGAACGACATCTGTATTCCAGACGTAGATATACCATGTTGTTTACACAGAACTATTATAATATGTTCTGTTTTATGTCTTACTTTCTTCCCGATGATGCCCATTACTTTACTGGTCTTTTGGGTACAAGTACACATATCTTTAGGGAAAATATCCAGAGTGATTTCTTGATGCTTTTTTTGGTGAGGAAGTTACTGTTTGGAGCCCTTTATTACATAAATATAAATGAAATTTTACTGAAAATTATAAGCTCATCTGCCAGTTTTCTGCTTACCTATATACATATGTTCTCTCTTGCAGAATTTTATCATCATTAGCTTATTTTACTAATTTAAAGATGTTAGCATAATCTGCAAACTTGGAATTTTCACCATATATTCTCACTGTTAGAAAATGTTGACTAGGTTGGATCATTTTACTGATCCCTGAGGAATCTCACTGTTATATATTTTCAAAGTATTCATTCAGACTAATTCTTTATTTTGAATTTGTTCCTTTTTCTTTAACCAGTGATTCTCAGAATGATGGGCTGGGAGTTGGTGTGGGGGCAGGTGTTGTTGAGTAAAGAACATCCTTCAGGGAAAAAGGTTTCAGAATTACTGGGAATTTTTAAAACCGCACACATTTCATGGAGATTCTAATATTTCCTCCCCATCCTTGAAAAGCCATGTTCTGCCCAACCCATCCCTTATGGGACTTATCACTGTAATTAGCCAATGATACTGATAAAAGTATTCTCTATACAACAGGTATTTGAGGGTGAACAAAGTTCACAATCTATTCAAAGACAGGTTTTAAAAAGTATCTCCCCAATAAAAAGGATCAGCTTTGTCTTAGCATCGTAATAGTAACTTCTTTTTAAAAAACTTGTTTTTTGAACCACGTCAGATAATTTTGAAGATCAACAAAATGATGTCGACATGCTTATTTCCTCAGAGAGCTATAGTAAATAGGCACAATTTTCCTCTTACAGAAACTGTCTTATCTTTCCTCAACATCTATCCTACAAACTTCATCATATTTTGTAGCAACATAGTAGAGAGATAGGGCAAATTAGGCAAAGGAACTGTATGAGAAAAACACAAAGTATAAACTACAGTGGCATTTTGGGGTTAGTTTGCTGTGCTTGTAGCATATACAAGGTGGACTGCCAAGAGAAAAAACAATGAATATAGCAAGGGCCAGATCATGAAGAACGTTATGTGGCTAGTTGAGTTTGGGTTTTTATTCTGTAGGAGATGGGGAGCCACTGAAAGTTTTAGAAAGATGCTTCTATTCATAGTGTAGGAGATGGATTGCCAAGAGGCAAGACCAGTGAAGAGATGACAGCTCTGGTCTAGACAAAACCTGATGAAGGCCTGCTCCAAGGCAAGGGTAATAGGGGTTGGGGATTAGAGGTGAGTGTACTTGTTTCCTCAATACATTACACTTGCGTAAATGGTTAATACAGATTCTCAATCCTATTTTGAGTGATTTAAGACATAACCTCTTAAAAGACCTCAAAGTATGGTTGATACTTAGAGAATCCAATAATGTTATAGCTACCACAGCACAGCTCCAATATGCCAAAACTGAACGTTTAAATGCCCAAGTTAGGGCCTAAAGAAGAAAATTTTATTACTTGTTTTGAATGTAAGATCAAGTTTATAATGTATCAATAACCTTCTAGAATAGTCATCCCCTTTGTACATTCCAAAATCTTCACTAGTCTAAGCTACATTCATATTATGATATCTCACTTGTTTATCTTTCAAAGTTGTCTTTTAACTTAACTGGAAGCAAAATAAATTAAACAGGAGAAGGAGGAGAGAGCAGTCATATAATCTGTGAATAAAGGTAAGTTAGCTTTCCTCCTCCTGGTAAGAGTCACTGTGACCTGCCTTTACCTTCCTTCCCCGTGCTTCCCAGTTGTGTGCCATTGAGAGTGGATCACACACGAGGAATTAGGAGATACCGAGAACAGAATAGAATGATGAGAGAGTTGTAAGCTATATTTGCCCATGCTAGAAAAGAGAACTGCGGGACTAGATTAAAGATATTTCTGGATGAAAGCTGGATCTCTAGGCAGTGTAAGGAAAGAAAGGATTGCAGAACAACCCCAGATTAAGAAACCTCATTTGAGAACATCTAAATTTAGTAGACATATATATTAGGAGCTTACTATTCATCCTGCAAAATACTTTCTTTGGAAAGGATTTCTGGCAAGATATTTTAAATAATAGGATCCTTTTTTATGCATTCAGATGTGATTAGGTATAAAAAACACAATAATCAATTTTTCAAAGTTATGTCTATTATATAAATCAGGGTGCCTATTAACCATATACAGATAGTGAGCTCTCCGCTGTTTAAGTTAAATCAATATAATTAGCATAAGGAAATTCAGCTCAATTTTCTGTGATATCTCTTCTGTGATGATGTTTTAATTGAGTATCAAACTTTTTCCTTAAAAAAATCAGGATTGCCCTTACTTTTTTGATGCCTTGAGAATATGTATACTCTATCTGCACTACCTAGATGCACAGTGTACAGACTAATCTAGCCAATGTATTGCAGGGATCAACCCCATATGATCAAGTTAAACAAGAGTGCATGGCTCTTTCACAGAGAGACAAGACATCTGGTACTAAGTGTGGAGAAGTGCCAGAGCGTGAAGTATGCAGTTTTTCAAATCAGCTAAAGTTTGCATTGAAAAATAGACCTGATGTCAAATAAGCCACTGCTCTTTTTATAACTGTAGTAATGATCAAGGAGTATGTCTATTTAATAGTTTTCAAATCAAAATAAAATGAAGCAAAGTTTTGACTGTGTACCTGCCCTGTCTAGAATTATACATGGATCCATCGTGTAGAGTGTGGGAAACACACAAAAAAATAAGTTGATAGCTCTCTATCTCTGAAAAATGAATTGTCTTTGGGAAATAAAGAGACCTACAATTAACCCACGTGACAAGAAAGACTTTCAGTGGCAAAGTAGTAAAGAAGAGAAAAGATCAGTGTCACTAGTCCAGTAAGGAAGGACTTCTGAAGACAGGACAGCCTTGAAGAAGTCCCATCAGGATGGGGAATATTTGAATCAGGGAGAAACAGACTAGAAGGAAATAGACTAAGACAAATGGCAGAGGTAGGGCAAGGGCAGTGTGTGTGGAGGAAAGCTGGCCTCCCTAGATTAAATAGCGTTTCTCCTTTGTGGTATGTGGATGCCAACTCTCCACACTGGACTCTGACATAGTAGAATTTGCCTTGGACAGAATTCCTTCAAGAAGGAAAAACTAAAAACAAAATCAAACAATTTATTGAAAAACAAGCAAAACAAAAAAGAAACACACAACTCTCTTCTTTGATATTTACTTAACACACAAAGACCATACAGCTTTGACCTCTAATATTGTCTCTGCTCAGTACAGGAAATTATATTGCCAAGACAGAGAAGCTGCACAATTTTTACAAGTGCTAGAGGCGTTCCAGAATTGTTTAATCATTAATATACATGACTGTGGGTTTTTTTAAGACTATAATGAGTACAATGTGTGGGGGTTAAAATATTTGTTTTATGACTTGGCTGTTGTTAGAACATTTTTGGAATTCGCTAATACTCCCACCTCGAATACTTGGTAATAATTGCCTAGACTGTGAAGAAATGTCAAAATATAAGTAGTAAAAACAAAGGAATCCTGGTACTGCTGATTTAGAATTTGAGCTAATTTGAGTACATGTGTTCCAGACCCTGCAATGCAGTCAGAGATTATATGTAGACACCCAGTACATACCCAAAACATGTAAATTATATTTCATTCCACTAAAAATCAAACTTCACCTTTCATAAGCACAACTATATCTGTGTCTCAGCATATTGTTATCCGTGTGTGCATCAGTGATCATGTATGATGTAACTAAGTGTGCAGTTTATCCATGTCTAGGCGCAATGAGTTTTGGGGGCTTTTTTTTGGCAGGGGGCGGGAGACCTTCAGAAGTAACTTCAGTAGGTACCAGGGAAAGGATATCGCTTTTCTTCCTCTGTTCAGAGTCCAGGGCCTGCCTCTTGCATGATACTTGATGTTTGGGTCTGACTTTCCATGTACAGGTTGCCATAGCACTAACAAAATGTGAAGTCTGTTTCTGGTAGAGACAAACGCGTCAGTGGTGGGGTATGGTGCCAAGGGAGGAAGGTGATAGCCGTGGAAACTTCTGCAGGCAGTGGGTGTGCTGGTAAATATCTAATAACTGGCTCTCCAGAAGTAAAGAACAGTGTCTGATTTGTAGTCTTTGCCAATTTCCATGGTGTAAATACTCCCACATGTCCAATTTCATACCCTTATCAAGCTACCAACATGGTTTAAGAGATAAATGTGGGGTCGGAAAAAGATGCACACTGTTGGCTCTCAGGAGCCAAGGTGGGCTGGCTCCAGTGCGCTACTGCCTTCAGGCTTCAGGCACAGTTCATGCTGTGAACCATAGCCTGGCCTTGGTCCCTGAAAATGTGTAAGATCATCTTTTAAAAGCATAAACTAATAATATACAGCATTATACAGATATTAGTTGTAACTATGCTCCATATCCTATGAATTTACATAAGAACAAAATTTACAAAATAAAGCAATGTAAAAGAAAACAAGAGGACTCTAAGGTATACTAATTAAAGATATAGGAAACTGTAGCCCCTTTATCAGATGGAAAAGGAGAAGCATTAAATATGATGCTGAAATGCAGGTTAATTTTTTAAAATCACTTTTCACTCTTCTATCTCAAAAAAAAAAAAGAAAACCACACTACAAGAATGTACAACACATGGATGAGGAGGTTCAGAAAACGCACTAAACAGGTTTACTAATAATAGGTATTCTAGTTCTAAAAGAGTTTTTGAGTTTTGAGTTTTCAGTTAAATATATATAACTGAATCACTGTGTTGTACACCCGAAACTAACACAGCTCTGTAAATCAACTCTACTTCAATAAAAATAAATAAATCGAAAATAAAAAAGAAACTTCCCAGGAAATTTATACTCTGTAATGTTTGTATCCATATCACCAAAGAGGGACAGGACATGGTCAAGTATTGATTACAAGAGAGTAGTCCTTAAAAAAAAAAAAAAAAAGGAAATAAGGATAATCAAAGGAATCGTCTTACTCAACTGGATAGCAGGTCAATATTTTTACAATCAGTGGTAACTTTTATCAAATAGCTTAATAAAAATAAATTGATTACTTATAATTAAAGAGCAGATGCTGGGCAGCCTAGTTAAAAAATAAACAAAATACTTGTGCAGGAAAAAAGCTTTGAATTTATCTGTAAGGCTTATTTTTTTGTCTATTAACTAAATTTATAGAATAAATTTTTAAAAGGCAAAATTTTAGGAACTTCAAAAGTATCCACAACTGTAACTAATCCCATTGCTTTTATGAAACATTATCATGAAGTTGATTTTGAGTTTTGTTGTCTGGGGCATTACATTTTCACTTTGTATGAGAGTCAGAAAGTATGGGAACATAAAGTTCACTCTGATTTCTATAAAGACAAGAGCTTGGCAATGGTAAAAAGCAATTTCTAGTCATCGGGTTCTTAAAGAGTTTTTTCTAGTGAGTATTATTTTAAAATGCATGAAGTGTGTTGAATCTTAAATTGGGAAACAGGGAACAGGAAAATCTTGGATGAAAAATAATCCAAATAAAACTGAAACCTCTAAATGATAATTAGAAACACAAGTTAACTAGGCTGGAAGTGCATGTTTATGAGTTTAAATGACCTTTAAATATGACTCAGAGCCAAATAATAGGTTATTTGTGGATTATGACTATTTAAAGGTCCTATTTTCTTTTGTTCTTTTTGCCCAGGGAGTTAACAGTTTATGTTAGTAATTATAAACACCTTGACTTATTCATCTTATCAAGCTGAAGTCCTACCTTAGCACCTTTCACTAAATTTTCAGAAAATCTTTACATGTTTTATCTCATTTGCTCTTCCCAACAGCACTTTTGCTATGAAGTGAATATTGCAATGGAAAAACATTAATCAAGGAAGTATTATTTAACAAAGAAAAATAATATCAGTAATAGATGTAATACATTTAATGCTAACATTAGCACAAAATTAATTAGATTATTTTAATTGTTTGATTTTTTTTACTATAATAAACCCTTTCCAAAAATACACCATTTAATTGAGGACTACGAAAACTCCTAGATTTCTTTAATATAATGCATTCACAAACTCTCTTAATTTTAAATAATATAATAAATAAAGCCTCAACACTTGCCTTCTGTTTTCTAAATACTGAATTACTAATGCATTGGCAATCTATTGTCATTGGTGCCTTGGGACCACTTCAGAGATTCTGAAGAAGATCACACTCATCCTATAAACTCATTTTCTAAGTCCGCACTCTGTGGTTTCTCTCCTCTTGAAAAATGAAAATGGTAAACTTTCTGTTGTTTGAGGAATTTTGACAATCCATTCATTCTTATAAAACTACTGTTTGATAGTCTCTGGCCTTACAGTTAGGTCTTTAATCCATTTTGAGTTGTTTTTGTTTTTGTTTTTTTGTTTTGCGGTACACGGCCCTCTCACTGTTGTGGCCGCTTCCGTTGTGGAGCACAGGCTCCTGACGCGCAGGCTCAGCGTGCATGGCTCACGGGCCCAGCCGCTCCGCGGCATGTGGGATCTTCCCGGACCGGGACACGAACCCGTGTCCCCTGCATCGGCAGGCAGACTCTCAACCACTGCGCCACCAGGGAAGCCCTTGAGTTTATTTTTGTGTATGGTGTTAGGGAGTGTTCTAATTTCATTCTTGTACATGTAGCTGTCCAGTTTTCCCAGCACATTTTGCAAAATGAAGCAACTGGCAAAGGATTAATCTCCAAAATTTACAAGCAGCTCATGCAGCTCAATATCAAAAAAACAAACAACCAAATCCAAAGCTGGGCAGAAGACCTAAACAGACATTTCTCCAAAGAAGATATACAGATTGCCAACAAACACATGAAAGAATGCTCAACATCATTAATCATTAGAGAAATGCAAATCAAAACTACAATGAGATATCATCTCACACCAGTCAGAATGGCCATCATCAAAAAATCTACCAAACATAAATGCTGGAGAGGGTGTGGAGAAAAGGGAACCCTCTTGCGCTGTTGGTGGGAATGTAAATTGATACAGCCACTATGGAGAACAGCATGGAGGTTCCTTAAAAAACTACAAATAGAACTACCATATGACCCAGCAATCCCACTACTGGACATATACCCTGAGAAAACCATAATTCAAAAAGAGTTATGTACCCCAATGTTCATTGCAGCTCTATTTACAATAGCCAGGACATGGAAGCAACCTAAGTGTCCATGGACAGATGAATGGATAAAGAAGATGTGGCACATGTATACAATGGAATATTACTCAGCCATAAAAAGAAACGAAATTGAGTTATTTGTAGTGAGGTGGATGGACCTAGAGTCTGTCATTGACAGTGAAGTAAGTCAGAAAGAGAAAAACAATTACCATATGCTAACATATATATGGAATCTAAAAAAAAAAAACAATGGTCATGAAGAACCTAGGGGCAAGACGGGAATAAAGACACAGACCTACTGGAGAATGGACTTGAGGACACGGGGAGGGGGAAGGGTAAGCTGGGACAAAGTGAGAGAGTGGCATGGACATACATACACTACCAAACGTAAAATAGCTAGTGGGAAGTAGCCACATAGCACAGGGAGATCAGCTCAGTGGTTTGTGACCACCTAGAGGGGTGGGATAGGGAGGGTGGGAGGGAGGGAGACACAAGAGGGAAGAGACATGGAGGTATATGTAAATGTATAACTGATTCACTTTGTTATAAAGCAGAAACTAACACACCATTGTAAAGCAATTATATCCAAGAAGGATGTTATAAAGCTTGTTACAGATTTTTTTAAATTGACACAATTAGTAATATTTTACCAAATTTCTAGTTTAATACTCTTGATTTTTGTGTTTTATTTAACGGCATCACAATTTTCCAAATCATCTAGTTTATAAATTTAAATGCTTTTTTAAAAATTCTTATTTCTCATCTGCCGCATTTAATTACCACTTTCTACGAATTCCATCTATGGGATAGTTTGCCCATTTTTTCCATTTCTATTACCAACACCATTGTTACCGCACTTGGAATGTTATAGTATTAACTGAACTCTCTGTGTTACCCTACTCATTCCCCACTCCAATTCACCCAATAAACGGCTTCCTGCTTTCCTAAAGAAATGACACTGTTTATAAGTTTTTAATAGCTCCCCATGATCCATGAAATGAAATGCAAAGTCCTTGCCTTGCATTATAGTCTTCATATTTCAGTACCACGGTGTAGTAGTAAAAACATATTGGCTTTGGGACATGGCTTAATTCTGGATTCCTCTAATCAATAGCTCTGTGCTCTTAGCAAGGTAACTAACTTTTCCATTTCTGAGTTTTCTTCCCTGAAATATAGGGACAATCCTATCCGTTTTTAAAATTAGATTAAATTACATGTAATACACGTAGTGCAGTGCCAAACACATTGTGGGAAGTCATATATCCTTTTCCAGTCTTATCACCCATCAACAAAGTTAGACTGCCACTGATCCTCACAACTCTAAATCTTCTGCTCACTCAGAGTACAAAGTGACCTTCTACCCTATGTTCGTGTGTCAGCATTTTGTTCATCTCTCAAAGCTAAGCTCAGGTGCTTGATCCTCCCCCATTTTGCCCTTTTCAGAAATTCTGAAAATACATCTCTCACTCCTTTGAGAAAGAACACTTATACCATCCTGCCTTATTTTAGAGTTATTTGTGTAGTTACATTATCTTTCCTTTTAGAGCATTAACTTCTTGAGGTGGGAGAAGCCAGCCATATGTATATAAATGCTTTTGCGCATGGTAGAAATGCTACATTTGTGAATGAATGGGAATATAATTTTTGAGAAATTTTACTCCAAACATGTTACCTACGCAGCATTACATTTTACATTAACCTTTCTTAACCCTGTTGAGTAATTTTAATTGGCAGAAACAACCTGTCATGTAAGATGCTGTCCAGCTGCTTTCGCTTTCCATTATTTCTTTCAACGTTTAAATATAATTCTCTACTTCTTACTTCTTTCACAAAGGGTGCTGTTATGATCATCAAACACATGATGGGAATTTTAGTAATGACTTGGGTCTCGGAGTGAAATAGGGTAAAAAGTAAAATTCTGAAAAATTAACTCTAGAATATAATGTTTCTGGAATAAGAATTGAAAAAAATCTCAATAAAAGGTGACTAACAAAAATAGAATTCTCTAATATGGAGTCTAGACTCACTTTAAAATTTTAGAATGTCTCTCGAGAGTAGTTATACAAGGCAGAAACACATTAAAGCATGTAACAGCATGTTGAGCCAGGTCTTATTTATGTTAATGGAAGCTCTTCCAGAGTTCTCCTGATATTCCCCTTCATAATTCCCATTCCAGAGCAGTTTCCAACACATGTTTAGTTGTACAGTGAAAATTGAAGAAGCATATTTCTGGGTACCAAAAGGAAAGAATAAAGCTGTGCTTTAATAATACCCAACAGTGAAATGATGGCATACTTTGAGACAAACTGAAAATTTTCACCTATGGACTATACCCAAAGTAGAGCAGTTTTCCTAAGAGTGTATTTTCTTCCTTCTCCTACTTTGAGGAAGAAAATAGCATGCATATCTACTTAAAACACCAAAAGCATTTATTTTTCTAAACACTGCCATTTAAAATGTATATGTGTAGAAGTAAGAGATGTTTGGTAAGAAATTAAGTTGTTAAAATATTTCTTACAGGACTTTTCTATAAATTCTTTTTATAACTGATGGTGGGTCTAACCATAAATTCAGTAAAAAAAAAAAAAAAATGTCCTACATATCTCAGAGTGCTGCATTTAAGCACTTGTATGGTATAGCAAGCACTAACTGCTTTACCATGCACTTACTACATTTGCATTACTTAAGAGAATACAGAAATTGTTTTGAAAAATACTGGCTTTTGATGCACTTTTTTTGCACATGGTGTTCGTCAAAAAATAGATATTTAACAAATGAAATCAACATAGAAATATAAGTTGACTTTGCTTTTCAAGCTAGATGAATTCATGATAAGTATAACCTCTATACATTAGGGATACCATGTCGGCCTAGTTAACCTTGTGTATTCAGCACCTAGCACAGTAATGACACATCAGTGAACAGGAATGTCACCTAGGCTTAAGGTGCTTAATCTTTCACATACATACAAATCATCTGAGAAACCTAATAACAGAGACTTTGACTCAGTGGGTGAGGATTGAGACATAGGGAACATACTCTTAACAAGTAAAATTGGTGACCCTAATAGAGATGATCCCCAAACTACAGTTTAAATTGTACTGCTCTGTAGGGACACGGTCCTTGCTTTCTATCCCAGCTCTCTAAAAATCCCTGGAATTGGCTGATGGAGGATGATGAGGCTGAAGGCCTGTATAGAGTGCTTTAGGAGTACAGTTGTTGTGGGAATATCTAGGTCTTCAAGATCTCATCTCTATTAAAAGTATATATAGATAAATTGAGTGGAACCAATACTCTCATTAATAGGGAATTTCACAGAAGAATTGAATTTATTTGAGGATATGCTGATAAGTAAATATATTCTATATACAAAGCAGGGACTCAATGAATTTTGGCTATCATTACTATTACCAGGATTTTTACATAGGTTAATATTTGTGTTTCCTTCCCCACTCTATCTGTATATACTGTTTTTCTGGGATTCAACTGGAAATGGGAAAAAGAGGAGGAAATATTACATAGGAGAGACCTCATAAGTAGTGGACCTTTGGGTGATCTGTGATATGTTTCAGGGGTTCCAAGGCAATGTATTTAGTCCTTATTTGTGAGGATAGCATGCTAATTCTACTTCAGTGTGACATGCTGGCATGCACTCTATTTCCTTTTTTTTTTTTTTTTGTAAAAGTGTATCCTAGATATATTTTGTCTTCTTACTCAATAGACAAAGAAAGGGAGAAAGATCAGCCAATGAAAGTACACAGAAGTGTGAAAAATCCTGGTGTATTTGAGTCACGGCAAGCAGCAGTGTATAGGTAGAACCAAAGAAGGAGGAGAATAGCAAGTGAGGTTGGAGCTGGACGTTTGAATTTGATCCTGTAGGCATTGTAAAGCCATCAAATTGTGCACATTATAAGTAGGAATATAGTAATCAGATTTGGTTTTAGAAACACACATAGTGACAGTCTGAAGGATGGATTCTAAGCTGAGAAAATGGAACAATGTAAATTATTTAAGAGATTAGTGCAATGAACTGCTGTAAGGGGCGGGGGGTGTTGGTGGTGATGAGAGCCTTAACTAAATCAGTTTCAATGGGAATGGCTTGGTAGTGGAAGAAGAGAGGAAAGGGGAAGGAATTAGTGTTTACTGATAATCGCCTGTTATATATACATTATATAGTTTAAACTTTGTACAGCTCATCTTTCAAGTGAAGAATTGAGGCTTGAGAACATTAAATATACAGCTCTAAATTATACATGAACTATGGGTAAAGCAGAATTTCAAACCAAGGCCTGTGTGACACCTCTTCTTTATTATACCACACTGCCTCTCCAGCCATATCAATTTCCTAGGAGATCTGAGGATCCAATCTGAGAAATACTTAAGCAGTAGGAGGACTCAGTGACTGAAAACGAGAGTTAAAGGAGAGGAAGAATGCAGGGCTTCCAGCTAGGTCAACTGAGTGGATGATGGCATAACTCATATGTAAGTAATAGAAGACAAGAGCAGGTTTGAGGAAGATTATGTGTTCATTCGGGAACATAATGAACTTGAAGTGCCTGGAGGCTCTCAGGAGAATTATCTAGTAACCATTTAGATATATGGACCAAGAGCTCAAGAAAGGAAAGAGGGATAGAATTTCAGATTTCAGGATAATCAACATATGGGTCATAAGCAAAGTCACGGGTATGGAAACAATCACTCAGGACTATTTAAATAGAAAAAGACAATTACCATAATACAGAATATAAAATGGGGACCAAGCATGCTATAACTTTTCATGTACCTGGATGCAGTATTTTAGGATGATTATCCAAGATTGTTTATAAAAACCACATTTCCAGTTTTAAGAGACAGGAGAAAAGTCAGCATTATATTAACAGCACAATTTTTTTTCTGTTTTATTTTGCGGTACGCGGGCCTCTCACTGTTGTGGCCTCTTCCTTTGCGGAGCACAGGCTCCGGACGCACAGGCTCAGTGGCCATGGCCCACGGGCCCAGCCTCTCCGTGGCATGTGGGATCCTCCTGGACCAGGGCACGAACCCGTGTCCCCTACATCGGCAGGCGGACTCTCAACCACTGCGCCACCAGGGAAGCCCTAACAGCACAATTTTTAACAAGAGCAACATTTTAATGAATTTGGACCATCTGGAAGGAAAACCAGTTTAAAATGATAAAAATCCTGACTTTAGTATATTTAAAATATATTTTTCATTTAGTTTTGTCATCTTTTTGTCCGTATCATAGTAAGTTAGGCATTTAGCAGTCAACATTTATTGGATGCTTATATATATTATACCCTTTGCTGTGCTTAACATATAGTCATTATTTTAATACCCTCATAATCCTGTAAATTAGATATTATTATCTCTGTTACTCTAATGAAGAAGAAACCAAGATTCAGAGAGATTATGTAACTTGCCCACGGCTAATAATGTTTGTGTCTTAGCTTGGATTTGCATCCAAACTAGGATCTCTTTATTATACTCCTTAAAAGATCATATCCAAGAAGCTCTCTTTAATGTAGTCGCTTGAATGAAAAAATAATGGCCTGGAACTGCATGATAATTCTATGTAGGCATTTCCCTCAAGTGACAGAAAATAATATTTCGGTTTCTCTAATGGCTTATTTTCACTTATTTATTTGTTTACCAAACATCCTTTTTCACAGATACTATAGAAGTAAATGTCAACTAGGGTTCATTTTAATTTTCACGTATCTGAATTAGTAAGGTAACTAATGTTCAAAACTCTGACTAGTATTATCAGATCAAATTTTGAATCTATGTCAGGTAGTAAAGTAGGATATCTATTGCCAGAAAGTTTTATCAAATACATTTTCTTCTCTAATTATTAAACCCAGTCTCTAAAATTCTGAAAGAATCCTGGATTCTGGACTCTTGAACCACCAGTTGCAAATGGAAGAACTACTTATAAAATAAGTCATTGCCTAAGAGATTGCAAATATGTCTTAGTTTGTTCTCCTAGGCAAAGGATTTACTGAATTTCTATTGACTGATATTTAAGTGTGACTTGAAAAACTTGGTCAGCAAATAATTTTAAATAGGTACGTTAATAGCATAGACTGATGATGGTGTCACATCAAGTTATCTCCAAACTTACCAAGCTTATCAAGTTATATACACTGAATATGTACATGTTTTTCTATGTATATCATGCCTCAATAAAGTGATTTTTAAAAATTAGGAGTATCAATCCTCAATAAGGCCTTCAAAGCTAGAAGATATTTTTCATGATTTGAGATATACTTAAAAATTAAAATTAGGTTGGGCTTATGATTGTGTTTCATTTCACATTCACTCAGAATATCAATGTAAATGAATCTTTTGGATATTCAGTACAGATAAAGGTGAATTGTAGAAGAGACATAACAGGATTACAACATAAAGACTAAAATTTCAGTAAAATTAAGATTTCCGAATTTATATAGTTATAGTTGACATACATAGTGCATATAGTTGTTATGGTTATAGTTATGCAGTGGTTCAGCCTTTGAAAATTTTATTAAACTTTATTTCCAACAGTGAATAGACTTCTGTCTAATTTTACTGTTGCATTAAAAAAATTTACTATTTACTTGTTTCAACACTTCACAGAAAAAAAAAAAAACTTCATCCCTGTAATACTAATTTTGTGCCTATTAACACTTTTTAAATTTTTATAATTTATTCTCTCAAAAAATATTAGGTTCTTTGATACATAAGTATATTAAGACATTATTATTTTCAATGTTAGATAATTATGGTAGTTGTCAAAATTTTAATAGAAAGTGGCAAAATCTAAATTGCTTAGAATTCAGTGAGGTAATATTCATTTCACGTATAAGTAGCCACATTCTTAGTTAGTATTTTAGAATCAAACACATGTAAATTTTACAGAAAATTGTTTTCTGATATACTTTTTCTAGGTCATGGGATTTATATCTGATTCGAAATTTTGGTGGGATTAAACTGTCTCTTAAAAAACAATTCTGTAGAAGTTGAATTTTTCCTCCCACGTGTAGATGGCACTGAACAGGACAATACATTTTCTTGGTCCATTCAGAAAAGTTGGTCATCTGTAGATGTGCTAACTACATCTCTAGACTGGTTGTATTTTCCAAACAGGCTCAGTCCACATGTGAGAAAGAATAACTAAGCATCTCCAGAGAACCTAAGCTATCCAATTGCCTGTAACAGATTTTACAGAAAAATAAGATGAGATGCATTTTCAAATGCTTTATTATAACAAATTCAACTTAACAAATTTTTGGTTGAATTGGATTTAAAGATCAAGAAAGTAATTGAAAACCTATGGTGTGGGAATCAAGAGACATAAGGAAAGTTTTTCTCCAAAACACATATTTTATCCATACTCTTGCTTGCTACATCCCTGAAATTGTACCATTGGAAACTAATTGCTCTACATTAAACATCATATCCCCAGGGGCCACAACTAAACTAAGGGCAAATATTCCTGAGGAAGTTTACACATTGAGCTATTAGCCATTATAACATCAATTTATAAAATTGATTTCTAATGGCATGGTCGGCTGAGGGGAGGGCCCTTGAAAAAATGGCATTCAGGAAAGTCTTGAAGGATCAGAGCAAGGGAAAGAAATCTGTAACAACATAAATAGAGACAAAGGCCCAGAGCAAGGAGCTCTGGAGAGTCAGGAGCACAATGAAAGTTCCAAGATTTCGAGGAAAGAGATAGCCTGTAATAAGAGAAAACTGCTGAAAGATGATAAGGAGAGCAATGAACATACACTTCATCAGTTACTCAGTTAATGTCTCCTGTCAGGTCTGAGTCTTGACGTATACAGTAAATTCACTTTCTGGTATTCTAATTCCATTACGGGTTTCTTTCTAGTGAATTGCCCTCTAAGAAGGCACATAAATCCTACAACTTTATGTTTTTCATTTGTTTCTCATATGGACTTATACAACTTTGGCACGTGCATTGCTGTTCCTCTCCCTATGGGTCCATGCAACTATATTTGCATGAATGTGCAATGTCACGGTCTAGTTTGTGATTGAGCATGACATTGTCCTCTTTTCATAAGTCTGTGATGTGTTTCTTCCATGTGTTTCTAAAAGCCTGTTTCCCAGCTCAAGAATTATAATACTCAAAATGCCCAGAATGACAATATCTCTAAAGTTAAGTAATCCCAAGGAGTATCTGCCCTCTTCACATGTAACTATTTTTTTTTTAATAATTGACTAGAATGTTGAGATGAAGCCAACAAGATACAGTTTAAGAAAGGTAGTGTCAAGGTGCTATAAATACAGGTTCAAAACAGCAATTGCACCAGTACAGAAGCAGAGCAGACCTGACTTGGCAACAAGTCATTTGAAAGAGACATGGAACTTTTAGTACACAAGCTTAAGATGAGCCAACAGTATAGTACCTCTGCTCCAAAATATGTTAATTGCAAACTTTGGCTGCCTTAATAGAAGTTTAGTGTTGCTGAGGAAGCAGTTGTCCTGCTGTTCTTGGCCTCACCCTGCTCAGTTTGGAGCATTGTGTTCTGGGTACCTCATTTTAGATGATGTCCCTAGAGGACTAATGGATGGTAAGAGGTTAGGAAATTGCATTTAAAGGTAATGGTTGAGGGAATTTACATTGTTTAGCCTAGAAAAGATAAGCTTAAATAGAAATATAACTCTCTTTATATACTAATATCACTGTCTTATAGAGAATGATTTAGAAGTAAAGGAGTAAAAAACATTTACTAATTCATGGTCTTATTTTAGATTATGGATAGATCTATTTCATGGTAGTTACATTCCATATAGAAATAAGTAGCAATAAGTATTAGAAGCTCACTATGAGCATGTGTAGATGGAAATTACTTAGAGTAGCAAGAAAAGGTTGGACTTGGTAATACAGTCTGACACAGTGCTGGAAAGAGTAGACAGTTCTCTGCAGACTGGAAGCATTATTCAAGTCTCCGTTCACAGATTATCTCTTAGCCAGCCCAGCATTTTAAATAGACAAATACCACTTAAAATTGTTATGGAAGTTTTAGAGCTGAATGAGATCCAGCGATCACCTGGTTTAATCTTATAAAGAATAGAGGCTAGGGGCTTCCCTGGTGGCGCAGTGGTTGGGAGTCCGCCTGCCGATACAGGGGACGCGGGTTCGTGCCCCGGTCCGGGAGGATCCCGCGTGCCGCGGAGCGGCTGGGCCTGTGAGCCGTGGCCGATGGGCCTGCGCGTCTGGAGCCTGTGTTCTGCGGCGGGAGAGGCCACAGCAGTGAGGGGCCCGCGTACCGCAAAAAAAAAAAAAAAAAAAAAAAGAATAGAGGCTAAGAAAAATTAAACAATTTGCAGTGTTCTAATACAAGTCACAGGTAGATCAGGAACCAAAACTCTGGCCTACCGATTCCTAGTTCAGGTGTCAAGTTTGTTCATTACACTAGCTAAGTAATTATTTAAATGTTATTAGGGGCGTCATCTCCTCTTTGTTGTATAAAATATTAGTTCTAGAAATTCCTCACTTATTTTGAAGTCATTTACCAAACCACTTCAATTATAGAAAGTATAACCAGAAAGTAAGCATAAAGCCTTCTAAAGCACAAAAATAGAAGTCCTAAAAACTTGCAAACTAAACTCATTAACTCTATGCATATTTGAAGCCTCACTCAGGTTGTTTATTCAGACACTAGTTCTATTCAGAGTTACTCAATCCTTCTGATCCTTTATTTACTCATTCTTCAAAGAAAAATAATGATTCCTCTTTCAGTTATTTGGAAGATTAAATTAGCTGTCACATGTGACTTGCTTAGCTTTGTGCCTTACACACAGAAGAGTTCCAAAAATGTCAGGCATTATTACTCTTCACTAGTCATGTATTGAAGATGTGATATGGTGCTCCTGGCTTCTACAAGAGAAAAGGAATGGACCTATGTAAAAAGGTCCAGAACCAAGTGAGGATCTATAACTAGTTTGTGGCCAGCTATCACCCTGTCCAAACAGTGGACAGTGATTTTTGCTCCTGTAAGCCAGGAATGGAAGTACCTTCTAGCCTCAAAATTACTCTGCAAAACAGAGATCTACTCATAGAAGAAGGATAAGAAAGGATTCAGGTCTAGCCTAATCCTTACACCACCCTGTCCCTTGTTTCTTGAAGCAGCTTTTGAATATTTACCAACTCTCCCTCCCCACAAATACATACACACATTCCTAAACCTAAAATTAATTCATACAAAGTCTGTGACCTCATATTGGTATGGCAGTATACCTCAGGAACAAAATGTCTGCACATTGCACAGGCCATATGTTTTATTTATTTAACCACAACTGAGCCTATTATTTTGCTATGGTAAAATTATAGGGAAATTATATACTGGTCACGGATGAAATGATTTAATTCAAAGAGCAACATCAAACTTGTGAAAAATTAACAATAATATTTTGAAAAGTTATAGCTGTTTTTTATTTTCTAAGCTACTTTCCAAAGCATGTCTTTTTTATTTCTGAAAGACTTTTTCCCATATCACTTTTTCAGAATGTGTTATTCTGTACATGGTTACAGTGGAATAGGCACTGCCTTGGAATGCGAGAGCAATGGATGGATTCTGATCCTGGCTCTGCCACCAATGACCTTAAGCAAGACTGAACTTAACTATCATATTTCCCTCTGTGGCTAACTCAGACTCTTCAATGGTTTGAATTCTTATTGTTTCCTTAGGAAGGAAAACCATGCTTTCCCCTCAAAGCTCTAATTTTAGTCAGATAGTATAATTTCTAAGAAAGGCACAATTACTTCTCCCATCAAATCCCCGCTTATTAGCAGCACCACAGCAGCACTGGTTTAGTGTCATCTCTGGGATCAGACAACTTGTATTTGAATCCTGCCCTTGCCAACTACCGCCTCTCTGACCTTGGATACATTTGTTAACCACTTTATGTCTGTGGTAGTTGTTTTGAGGGTTAAACTGATAACTGTACCTGTGAAGCACTGAGCAGAATTCTTGGCACATAATAAAGGATCTATAAATATTACCTCATATTATTATTACTGTTATTAGATAATAATTACTGTTATTAATTTAGTCATCCACCTACTCAGTGATTCAATGAATATTTATTAAATGCTTGTAAGTCATTCTGTGCCAAGAATATGCAGTTGTAGAAAAAGTACTGCCGTTTCTTTGACTGTTGTAACTCTGACCGTCTAGAGAGAATGCAACTTAGGATGTTTTATAAAGTTTCAGATTTTAAATCCCCCATACTCCATTTTAATATTTGAAATCCTATTTTTATTACTATCTTTTAATTCTAGAGATTTTTCTAGAGGGAAAATAGACATTTTTGCAAACATTTTAATGTTTCCAGAATAATTAAAAGTTGGTTATTTAAGAACTCTTACAAGCCGAATGATTCTGATATTAGTTACAGATCAGAGTAATTTGAATGTGCTAAGATAAAAATCTGAAAGACCAGTTGATCTTCTAAGTCATCTAACGTCCCTGAATTCAGGCACACACACAAAACACAGTGTTTAAAATAAAACTCAATATTGAGTCATTTTTAAGTTCATCTATTCATAATTCCCTCCATCTTGCATTCAGTTTTCCCATGACAAATTTCTGCATTTTTATTTACTTAGTTATATTCCTCCCTTAGTTATTTTCCTCCACAGTCAAAGAAGAGTAACATTTTCTTTGTTCTCTTTTCTATCCCCAGTGCTTGGTCCAGTGCCTGATAAGTAGTCAATAAACATTTATGGAATTCATCCATTCATCCCCTCAGGATATGTTTATCGAGCACCTACTATGTTTCAGGAACAACTCTAGGTACTGGGTATATAACATAGCAGTGAACAAAACTCCTTCTCACTTTAATCAGAGAAACAGTTTACACACAAGACAAATAAAAATAATATATAGTATGTTAGTGATAAACGCTAAGGGGAAAAATAAAAGAAGAAAGGATAGGAAGTATGTGTTTGGGGACAGGAGACAGGGAAGATCTCAGTGAAAAGATGACATTTCAGTAAAGACTAAGAAGAAGTAAGGCAGTGAACCACCCAAACATCTAGGGAAGGAAATATTTCAGGTAGAGAAACATATAGTCAAAGGATATGATTCAGGAACTTACTTGACTTTGTCCTAGGAGCAGCAGGAGACCAGTGTGAATGAAGCAGCATAAGCAAGGGAGATAACGCTGAGAGCTGGTGGTGAGAGGTGCAGCTCTTTTGGGCTTTGTAGGTCTTTGTAAAGATCTTAGATTTTACTCTGAGTAAATTGGGAAAACATTGGAGAGCTCTGAGCAGAAAGTGACATGACCTGATTATATTCTGAAAGAACCACTCTGATTCTGTATTATAAGTAGAGTTAGGAGTGCAAAGGTGGAAGCAGGGAGACCAGGTGGAAGGCTATTCCAACAGACGATAGTAGCTTGGACTACAGCAGTGGAGGTGGCAAGAAATGATCAGGTATGGATATGTTTTGGAGATAGAGACAGTAGGATTTATTAACAGATTGAATGTAGAATGTGAAAAAAAGAGGTAAGTCAGGGATGATGGCAGAGTTTGGGACCCAATTAACAGGAAGACTGGCATTGTCATTACCATTTTCAAGAGACATGGGGGAAGGGGGGATCCTGAGTTCTATTTTGGACATGTAAGTTTGAGAAGCCTAATAGCCACTCAGTAGAGATGAATTTATGGTCTGGAGTTGAGGAGAGAGGTCTAGGCTAGAGACATAAATTTAGTGGCCATTCACCATGAGACTAGATGAAATCATCAAGGAATGATTATAGACAGAGAAGATATGTATTATTTCTCTGAGTGTATGAAAGTGTTTTATTAGTCATGTCAATCTATTATTTATACACAGAGAAAAAGAACATGATGAAGGGCTTAACTTAAAGCAGAGGTAAATATGAGAAACCGTTTGGGTAATATAATACTGGAATTGATTATGAGAGGTTCCATTCTTAGAGAGCTTCAAGAAAAGGTTTGATAGTTATAGGTCTTGGATTTCTTAGACTACCGGGGGTTGGGGGAGCCTTTCTCATCCTATCAGAGTGTGACTGAAAGAGGAAAATGAGAGCCACATGTGTAAAAAGCAACATAGTTTATTATAATTAAATGTAAAAGTATAAATATATGCATATATGCTTATGTTCATCAAAAAATTAATATATGCTCATCAAAGAATATTTGGAAATCACTAAAAAAAAGTAAAGAGAATCACCTGAACATATCACTGTTGTAATCTAATATATTTATTTTCAGTCATTTTCCTGTCCATTTTGATAGAGTTGTAATTATAAGTAGGTTTTTTAATGTGATAAATATAAATTATTCTTTTTAAATTGCTTTTTAAATTCAAGTATAGGGAATTTACTCATTCATCTTAATGAATATTTAATATGTACTTCAGTTCTATGTTGTGTCTAGTTAAAGCTAAGAAATGGAGAAAAGAAGCTAAAAGAGTTAGGAAGAAAGGAGAGAGAAAAGAAAGAGGAAGGAGAAGAAAGCAGGGAGGAAAAGGGAGTAGAAAGGAAGAGGAGACAGGAGATATGGGGAGAAAGAGAAGAGTTGGGGAAATATCAGTAGTGAGATGCCAAGGAGAAGGTTGAAAAGAAAGGGCTTAGTAATTTGGAAAGTTCCTGAGATCATCTCCATTCATCTGGCCCTCCAACACCATAGCTGTAAACAGGAGCATAATGTGTTGCTTCGAATTTCTGCCCTTTGAACTTCAGATTAGATAATGGTTTGTTAGATAATGGTTATAGTTCTTTGTCTACTCTTCTGCCTTAAAATAACCAAAAACACTCAAATCACTAGAGCAGCCTGTAAGTGGGGAAGGCTTTTCTGATTGCAGAAGCCAAAGTTAAATCACTGAAAGACAAGAGCTTGAGAGTTCTACGTCTGCCTAAGACATTAATCTGAATGGAAAGCAAAAGGCAAACCAGCTGTTTATTCAATATATTCCTCCTCTGTGAATCTTTGATTTTGTTTTCTCCATCATGTTGGTGATAATTTAGCTAAACTAGTTTGGAGTCAAGAGTAATGAAAACAAAGTCATTCCACATAAAAATATTCTTATGCATTAACAGTTTTCCATGGACAGACTTCAGTCTTACCCAAATCAGCTTCCTCAACAATTACTAATTGTTTGGAAATCTATCAATTTGCATGAAATTATCACTATTACCAGGAAATCCACCCCAAGTAAATATGTCATTGATGATGAACATTTATTTTAAGCATAGTGAACATCAGTGCATTTGCTACCAAGATGTACTTAATTACAAATAAAAATGTATGTATTTCCCATCAACTTTTATATTGCTCACACACAAAATGCTAATGTGAATCATGTATCTAACTCCTGTTTTTAAAAAATTAATTTCAAAGAAACATACAAATCTAGCTATAATACTTAAGTATAAATAAATCACTGAAATAAAATGGCTGGTATATGTGAAAGAACTGGCCAAAATTTCAGAGATGTCTACCTCAGTATTGGTTTATGCAGCAAGTAATAAATATGAACTTGTTTCCACAAGTACAAAATGAAAATATTCAAGAAGATTTCAGTAAATGCAGAGGCTGCTAACCTGTACTAGGTCATTAAAGATAATAGGGGACTCTGAGATGCTGATCTAACCTTGAAGATGACTTAATGAGGACCACTCAGTCTCCTCAGAAAGCTGTGAAATTGTCTGAGACAGGATGAGCCAACTCACTATTGCTTTTCTTTTAATTTTATGACAACTTTCTTATTCTTATAATAAGGGCCTTCAAATTTATAATATGAGAAATACGTTTTTTATGATAATGTTAACATAGTCAACAAAATGTAGAATCTTGGATGTCTGAAGAGAAATGATCTTCTATGTATGATATCATACATTTTGTTTGAACGCACTCCAGGAAAATAGATGTTGTTTCATCTTTTACTCTAAACGTGGGTAGAGTTTCCTACTGGGCAGTATTTTATTTTGAATTAGACTACGACTTGAGGGGTAGGGGTGGAGTTGTGTTTTTTTTAATTAATTTTTATTTTATTTATTTTATTTTTGTCTGTGTTGGGTCTTCGTTGCTGCGCGCAGGCTTTCTCTGGTTGTGGTGAGTGGGGGCTACTCTACTCTTCGTTGCGGTGCGCAGGCTTCGCATTGCACTGGCTTCTCTTGTTGTGGAGCACAAGCTCTAGGCGTGCGGGCTTCAGTAGTTGTGGCACGGGGGCTCAGTAGTTGTGGCTTGCAGGCTCTAGAGCACAGCCTCAGTAGTTGTGGTGCACAGGCTTAGTTGCTCCGCGGCATGTGGGATCTTCCCGGACCAGGGCTTGAACCTGTGTCACCTGCATTGGCAGGCAGATTCTTAACCACTGTGCCACCAGGGAAGCCCTGGAGTTTCTTAAATTAACAATAGGCATTAATTTCTTTCATTGGTGCACTTAGCACATTTCCTTTTGTTTCTTATCTTAAAAACTATAAGAAGTTTATAACTGTATATTTTTATATCTGTAAGTGGAATGTGATAGTTTTACTACAATTAAATTTTTTAAAGTAAATAGTTCTTCCTTCAGACAAATGTCAAAAATAGAGTTCAAATTCACAAGTAGAGGAGGATATGATTTCTTGAGAAGTTGTGCTTGATTCCTTAGATTTTAATCTTAGAATATCTCAAAGAAATTTCTCTCATACTTACAAGTACTAATTACCACAGTGAATAAGATTATATTTCAAGAAAAATTTTGTATTTGACACCGCTGAAACAAAATTTGTTTACAAGAAGATTGAGAAGCTCTTGTGTTAACATACGATTTCTTTGCTAGTTGTTATATTTTTCTCTTTGACCTTTTTAATGCATCTCGGGATACCTAACAATCTAGGTTCCAATCCTCCTCTACCACTGACTAGTTTTGCAACTTTGGCTTACTTCCTAACCTTATAGAAGCTCAAAATATATTTACCCCCTAAGCAAAGCTCCAGGTATTTTGCCAGCAACGTACAAAAAGAATTTCCTAGTTTATAGTCTCAGGTTCTTAAACTTGTCAAAAGAAATAGCAATACGATGCAAGATTATTTACAATTATTTACCATGAACCAGGTGGCTTGTTTCCATAAACTAAATACAGGGATGATTGTGAAAGCCTTAAGTCAGAGTAGGAAACCACAGACTTGCATATCTGACCTTTAGCATGATTTCATTGAGTAATTAGGGAAATATTAGTCGAATCACAGTCCATTTATCCAAGAAGACGAGCCCCCATGCATGCCCTTTACCTCTGGTGAGTACCCTGGTTACATCTGTTAAAATCTCTGTGGACTTCAGGACTTCCAGAGCATCCCTCTGCCTTTTGTCTTTTCTTTCTTGTTGTATCTGTGTATTCCTTTTCCCTCTTTCTCCCTACTTCTTCCCCTGCTTGTCTTTCTCTATTTACTTCCTCACATCCATCCTTTAATTCTATCTCCCCCCGCCACCGACCTTCACCCTCTTTTTCTGTTCTCCTATCTTCTCTTTTCATACTGTGAAGTTAAAATATGTTTTGAAGCATTTTTCCCATTTACTAGCTCTGTGTTGCCACTTGCCATGCACCATACTCTCCAGTTAGCCAGGACAGGACTCACCATTCTTCAAAATTCCCCTACTGTACCCATACCTTTGTGTATACTTTGTTCATGACTTGGAAAGCTCTTCACTCTGCCAGAATCCTTCAACCAGTCCCCCTTTTGTTCAAATGCACTTTTTCCGGGAAATTTTCTTTTCCTAATTCTACTCTCTCCCTTTCACCTCTTTTGGCTCACTGAGAAGTCTCTCCCTTCTTCATGTGAAACGTGTTAGTAACTTTCAGAACTTACCAAATTATTTCCTATAAAAGCACAGTAAAGACAAAAGTTACTCTCTTCATAGCCTTTATTATACATATATATAGCCTTTATTATACAATGTCACCTTGTATATTAAATGTACTCTATAAATATGGAATTGAATTGCGTTCTCAATTTAAATCCTAATGATCTAGATCAAATTGCCCTTTAACTTCACGTGACATTTAGTTAAAATAGTCCATGAATAGTGGCTCTTGACTTTAAAAGTGTTCCCATTTTAATCAGAAGTCTTCTCCAGTGAAATTGTTGCCAGCCTACTCCCAACAATAATATACTAATTACTTCGTCATTATTTTTAAAATAGTAAATAAGATAAATTAATAAAACATCAGTATTTATAGTGGGAAGCAGCCACATAGCACAGGGAGATCAGCTTGGTGCTTTGTGACCACCTAGAGGGGTGGGATAGGGAGGGTGGGAGGGAGGGAGATGCAAGAGGGAAGAGATATGGGAACATATGTATATGTATAACTGATTCACTTTGTTATAAAGCAGAAACTAACACACCATTGTAAAGCAATTATACTCCAATAAAGATGTTTAAAAAAAATCAGTATTTAGAAGTATACCATAGTTTTAATGTAAAAGAAAATTTAAACTGAAAATAATATCTTTATCCAGCAAGTGAAAATTTTGGAAATTTATGTAAAATTATAATATGTAAATTTATTTAAAATTATAATATGTATGGGGAAATCTACACTATATTATTGTATTCTCCTAGGCTTTAAGATCAGGAGTTTAAAATGTTACACTTCTTTACATCTATTATATCAACTCTTCTCCAACTCCCTTCTCACTACCTCCCCTTTCCTTATGCCTCATCTCCCACCTCAGCTGTTAGATTAGTACTTTTCATAGAGTACTTACAAATCACCATATTCAATGTCCATTATAATTGCCTACCTTTATAAAGCTGTGTGTAAAGGCAATCCACTAAGATAGTTACTGAAGCATTCCACAGAAAACAACTCAGTTCCAAGTCGTTGCTGTTTATACTAGTCAATTCAGATCTCCCACCATTTTCTTTCCTTCTTTTTAAAATGATACCCTGTTTCGGCTTCTAAATGACACCTGTATCTCTACTCAGTTCTTACCATCCATCAGTTATGTGCTGCCCAAACCACTCAACAGGTTTGTCAAGGAAAAGAGATTGAATATGACAGAGGCAGATAGGGAGGACTGCTAGAAATGGTGTGAGGGCAGAAATTGTTTCTATCTTGAGTTCTATTATATTGCATCCCCAACAACTAGCACAGTTCCTGGCATATACTGCATGCTTAAAAATATCTATTAAATGAATGAATTAATATTTGGGGTCAGTCTTTGGGTTTATATTATATATGACCAACTATAATCTATTTGCTTATCTCTTTTTCCTATCTATAAACACTGGGTTTTCACATTATAAATACTTTGGAGCAATATTCGTCCCCTCTGATGACTCTTACTTATATGAAACATATCAATGTTTTAGCAGTTGGTAGGGGGACAAAAGGGAGAATGATCCTAGTAATAGAGGTGTGTAATTGGAAATCAGCTAAGCCTTTCCTTTTACAAACCAGAGTAACAATGAATATTGCATACCCAGGGATGTAACTAAAATAATACTGAGCTAAAAACCAGAAGACTCCAATTCTAGTCCAAACAACCACTGCCACTAATTCATGACATGATTTTGAAAAGTTCTCTTACTTCTTTGTGTCTCAGATCCCTCATCAATAAAAGATGAGCATGATGTACTATATTGGTGCTTCTTAAACTTTTTTTGGAAACGGGTACCTTTGAGAATCTGATGAAAGCTTTGAATCCACTCCTCAAAATTTTGTGTATAATTTTTCCTTACCAATTTCCATGTCAAATTCCATGTCAAGATCTTTGGACTAGATGATCTCAAGGGTTCCTTCCAGCCCTATAACTCCAGAATGGAGCTGTCTTTGTCTCATATGACCACTGTGTGTGCTTTCAAGTAAGCAAATAATCCCGTTTCTTTCTCAGCGCTACAAGGTGGGGTACTAACAAATGCTATAAGGTTTCCTCTCAGTCTGCAGTAAGAGAAGAGAGTCACACATGCCTCCTAAGGAGACCTTCAGCCAAATTAGCAGCTTCTATAAGGAGAGTTATCTGTTCCTCAGTCTCATTTCACAGTCGTGTTGCTCTGCTCCTTCTGTTGTTGCTTTAACAAATTTGATTCCCAACTTGACTAAAAGGTCTGCAGATGCAGAAACCATAAGTGGTAGCCAGCCTTAGTTTGGCCTCTAATTATGCCCACCACTTAATATTCACACCCTTATGTGGTTCGCTTCCACATTTCACGAGGGCCTTTCTTTGTGACCAGTGAAATAAGGCAGAAGTAATGGTGTGTCACACCTCAGTTTCCATCTTGGAGGTGTGCTCATTTTTTCCTTCTCTCCCTCTCCCCCTCTCTCTCACCACTCAGTCTGGGGGAGGCCAGTTACTGTGTCATGAAGACACTGAGGAAGCCTATCAAAAGACTCATGTGGTGCAAAGAAACTCTCTGACTGACAGCCTGCTAGTTACCTTGTAAGAGCGCTTGGAAGCAGGTCCTTCAGCTCCAGTCAAGTCCTGAGAAGCCTGCAGCCCGGGTGACAGCTGACTGCAACCTCATGAGAGACTCTTAGCTAGAACCACTCAACCTAGCTGCTCCCAGATTCCTGACCCTCTGGCACTAGGAGATAATAAATATTATTTTCAGCTGCTAAATTTGGGGTAATTTATTATGCAGCATTTATAGCTAATACACCTTCTCTCTCTTTCCCTCCCTCCCTCAGTTGCTTAGTACTATTGGTAACATTTTATAATTGAAATCTATTCAAACAATCTGCTCTAACCACACACAACCCCCGTTTTGTTTTTTTTTACTGAGCATAGGCGGCTTTTTTTTTTTTTCCTTTTTTGCAGTACGCAGGCCTCTCACTGTTGTGTCCTCTCCCGTCACGGAGCACAGGCTCCGGACATGCAGGCTCAGCGACCATGGCTCACAGGCCCAGCCACTCCACGGCATGCGGGATCTTCCCGGACTGGGGCACGAACCCGTGTCCCCTGCATCGGCAGGCAGACACTCAACAACTGCGCCACCAGGGAAGCCTGGCTTTTTTTTTTTTTTAACATCTTTATTGGAGTATAATTGCTTTACAGTGGTGTGTTAGTTTCTGCTTTATAACAAAGTGAATCAGCTATACATATACATATATCCCCATATCTCCTCCCTCTTTCATCTCCCTCTCACCCTCTCTATCCCACCCCTTTAGGTGGCCACTGAGATCCACAATAGTTAAGTACTTGCCCAAGGTCAATTAATTACTGGAAGAAAAAAGATTAAAACCCTAATATATTATTTCCACATCCCTATGCTGCTTCAGACTTTATAATCAATTCAGTGTACTCCTAGGTGTTAAATAACAAGTATTAATGTTTATACTAAAAGAGCACTATGAAAATTAAAATCTACATACTGTCTTTGCACTAACTTATTTTTATTCCCTTTCTCTTGCGTCTTTTAATTGGGAAAAGTCCTAAAAGGATTAGAAATAAATTGAGAACATAGTAATTGTAGACAAAAGAAAGAACCAATTTGCCAATATACTATTTCTTTTTCAACCTATCTTTCAGAAGTGCTTGTTAGAACAAACTCTCTGCGACTTCTTTCATTTGTTTTTGTGTTTGTTCCTTTTGGATTTAATGGCCTTTAGAGAGGGGAACTATGTGGCTGTACTCCTAAAATTGACTCTCTGAAATTAAACGGTATATATGTATGTATTCTGTAATTATGAAGGCACTTACTAATGAACAGAAGTATAAATAGTTTTAACAAATGTCAGAAATGTGTTTAAAATACAACCAAATCAAATTTTGCAATGTCTTTAGCAATTTGTAAGCAAAATAAACTGAAGGTTTCCACGCCAACTCAAGAGGAAGACAAATGGAGATGTTTTGTACAAGAAAAGTTGGAGCAGAGTTTTTATTTAATAATAAGAAAATGCCAAATACTCATTAGGGCATATTACAGAGGAGAACATTGCAGCTGTTTATAGTTCTTCGGATGCAAATTATCCAACTGCATGATGCAAATTAATGTGTGATATTTTAGTCACACCAGTGACAGTATAGTGGTACATGTGTTAATAATAAAAATTTGAAGTTAAACCTACTTGAGTTCATATCCCATCTCTGGCAGTTACTAGCCATGGAACCTAGAGCAAGCTACCTACCTCTGTGTTGCCTCAACTGCAAAAAGAGCATATAACTCTGCCAGGCACACAGTAACTACTCAGTAAGTTTACCTCTTATAGTAATTTTTATGATCCTAAAATAATATTATTGACCTGTGTTATCATTAGGGGGGAAAAGTGTAACTTTAAAATACCTCACTTCTTCCCCTTCAGAGTCTCTTAGTATCTTGTGTTGACTATAAGGAAACTGGAAGTTTTAAAGTAGTATTCTGAATATGAACTTCTTGATCTTTAATATATAATGATGTTAATCACACAGTGAATTTATCAGGCCTATTATTCAATATCTACTATTTGTAAGTTAAGTGAATACCCATATATTTCCAGAAAACAATCAATTACTGCACACAGAGGTTTTTGATATGATCATTTCAATCATCAGCTTATTTTAAACACCAATAATCTTTCTTAATTAAAAGGAACAACACCTAAATAGGAGGCAAAACCAGCCTCTGTATTTTTTATTGAGGTACAGTTGATTTACAATATTATATTAGCTTCAGGTATACAACACAGTGATTCAAAATGTTTATAGATGATACTCCATTTAGAGTTATACAATATTGGCTATATTCCCTGTGCTGTACAATGTATCTTTGTAGCTTATTTATTTTACACATAGTAGTTTGTACCTGTAAATATCCTATCCATGGCTTGCCCCTCCTCCTCCTCTCTTCCTACTGGTAACCACTAGTTTGTTCTCTATATCTGTGAGTCTGTTCTTTTTTTGTTATATTCACATTTGTTTTATTTTTTGGATTCCACATATGATTGATAACCTACAGTATTTATCTTTCTCTGTCTGACTTATTTAACTAAGAATAATACCCTCCAGGTCCATCCATATTGTTGGAAATGGCAAAAAAATGTGCTTTTTCATGGCTGGGTAGTATTTCATCTTCTTCATTCATTCATTCATGTGTTGACAGGCACTTAGATTGCTTTTGTATCTTGGCTATTGTAAATAATGCTGCTATGAACATTGGGGTGCAGTGTCTTTTTGAATTAATGTTTTTATTTTCTTTGGATATATACCCAGGAGTGGAATTGCTGGCTTATATGATAGTTTTATTTTTAGATTTTTTGAGGACTCTCCACAGTGGCTGCACCAATTTACACTCCCACCAATAGTGTACCGGGCTCCCTTTCTCTACATCCTCTCCAGCATTTGTTATTTATGGTCCTTTTGATGATAGCCATTCTGAGGGCTGTGAGGTGATATCTCATTATGGTAGCCTATGTATAATTTTAAAACTAGAATTTGTATACTAGCAAACTTATCAAGCTGGCCAATTCCTGAGGGTTTTTTCTTTCCTCTTGTAAAGTGGACTAATAGCGTGATTGCAATCTTACAACAAAGAGGTATTTTGAGGATTAATTAGAATGGAATAAAGTGTTATGCACCAATTTCAATACTGGCATGTGTATTTTTAAAGAATTAGCATCATTTTAGTAATCTGCTTATATTTAGTCACTCAATAAACATGTTCCCAGTTGTACATTGTGCAATTTTGTGTAGACTAAATTAGAAGATTTATGACAGTAACAAACAATTTATTTCTACACAGTGCAGTAATTTTAATAGTAATATTAATGTGAACACCCGATAAAATATTAAATAGTACCTTAAAACATGACAAATTTTAGGTCCAAGTACAAACTTAACAACCATGATATAGATTTATCTATGCTCGTCTTCTTTGGGATGAATTTTTATTCAATATCTGATCAACTTCAAGCCAATTTAAGAGAAAATTTGAAGACCAAATTAGGGCAGAATCTTCTCAGAGTTGAGAGCACCTCTCTATGTCTATTAAACATACAACATTATTTTATAATGTATTATTTGTACAGGAAGGGAGTTGAACACAACTTCTCAGAAACAGGGATACATCAGTAGATTTATCTAAGTGGGAAAACCTCACCTCACCTCATTGCCTACTTCAGGATTTAGAGGGAGTAAATCTGCACAGCTGCTTGACTACCGAGTGTCCTGGTTAAATAGCTGAAGCAGGTGATGCAACTCTAATAGTAAGAAAAGTTGTCTTGTCTTAAAGAATGTGGCAGATAACTTTCATAATTTTGTCTTTAAAGGCTAAGAAGAAGCTTCAAAACCATTGTTTCTCTTACTATTTAGAAACTGCTGTGGGGAAGAAAATCCTCCATAATCATAAGGTACCATGATCATTACTGAGCAGCTCGTTTAAGCATATTACAATGATGATCAAAGATTCAAATTACATTAAAAAGAGAAAAATATTCAGTTATCCAGAAAAACAATATTATTCCAATTAGCAGAACTTAAATTATGCCTTTAAAAACACTTTTCCTTTAAAGGAAATAGACATTTTTAGTAAGCAGAGCAATTAGACAAAGTCAGAAAATTGATAAAGGGCGAATGTTCTCATATTTTTTAATAGAAAAAAAAAAAGGTTTACCTTAGTGAGCTTAACATTGGTAACTGGAAAGGTATTAAATCACTTTCCGTTTCCCAACCTTGCAATACTTTCTTACTACCAAACATGTAGAAAAAATATTTCCCCTGAAAGTAATACATTCATCTTCTCTCTTTCATCCTGCTCATCCTTCAGGTCATTTTCTCCCAGAAAAGACCTCCACGCCCACCTCCTCAAGTTGACTTAGGCTACACCCGAATGTGCTCTAAACTTTCCCCCTCTGACTTGTAGTTCACCCTCCACCCCCAACTAATCTGTTAATTCTCTAAATACATGGACTATGGACTTTTAATTACGGTAGCCTTGATCTGGCATAGGGAAGGTATCAATGACTGTTTGTCGAATTAACAAAGAATGAAAAAAGAAATCACCAGTCTTGTTTTGTGTGACGTCTTCATCATTCAAGCAAGCAAGGAAGGAAACTTTTCACTGCCTACGGTGAGCTCCCATGAGAGCTGCCTCAATATGAACCCCACTAACCAGGACTGTGGTCAGAAATACAGTTAGAGACATCATAAATCACCAAAAGACTACCTGAGGATCAGGCTACTGGCACTAAAACAAATTGAGAGTACGTTCACCAACTTTGTACTTCTCCCCAGCTCTCTCTTCCTATACACATGTCCTCTCCTCTCTTCAACCTTGCCCAAGATCAGTTTTATAAGTGCTGCTAGAAAGTAGGCAGATCTCTACATAAATATTATCAGCCCACTGCTTGTTTTCACCAGTATAGCTCATTTAATTTTTAAAGACTTTTCCCCTCTGTGTATCCTTTTAGTGCAGATATTCCTTAAACCAATATAAACTACAAATTTTTTTCTGCATATAGTTTTTCACATGTAGGGATTAGTTGACAGTCAGGTGAAAATAAGAATGAGTGCTGAGGAAGACTACTGCTTTTCCAGGATTGGTCTTCACCATGCCCTGCCAATCACCCTTTCAGTGTCACCAGTGGTACCTGTGCCTGCTTAGATTATTGACCTCTACAATAAAACCTTGCCACTCCTCCCTTAAAATTATCTAGAAAAACATTAAGTCAACGAGGTTCTGGAGACCAACATTTTCTTAATAATAGAGAATTTTAAAAAGTGAAGTGTACTTCTGTTTTATTTTAGCAAGATTTTTCATTCTTGTCCACATTACATTTTCATGATAATTTACTGATCTATTTCTTACCTATAGTTAATTCTAAATGTATAAAAAGTTAACAGAGAAATATGAGTGATTGTCAGTTTGTCTTCCCTTCTTCCACCCTTTGCATTGAGCTATCTGCCGTTGGGAGACAAAAGGGAGAGTAAGACATGATACTTATCTTTCCAGAAATGACATTCTAGTGGCATTGCCAAATGCAAACAGAAAAAACCATAAGACAAGCAAATGTGTTGTATATGACTAGAAAAGCAGTTAGTTCTATTTAAAATCTCAAATAAGTGACTTTTTCAAAGGGTATGAAATTAATTTATTAAATTTGCAGTCCTCCCTTCTGTTTAGGTTAAATTTCAAATTTCTAAATAGTTTTTGGCCAGTAAATGAAACGTGTTCTTTATTGGTATAATTGAAATAACTTCAATTTTTACTCAAACTGCTTTTTTGGAAAGTAAAACAAAGTTTATTGATTTTAGGTATATAAGATATGAATTCTTCAATCATGTTGGAATGCTAAAACATTTTTAGATTACTGCATGGGAAATGTTTTTGTCAGTTTCTAGATTGCTCAAATGATAGCTGTTGGGCATCATTTCAGATTAGGAGAAGTGTTCTTTAAAGCTTCTCAGAAGTCAGAAGGAGCTTCAGACTAGGCTTAAATCTCACTGCAAATCTCTGGATTTCAGTACAGCATTTATACCCAAAATACTACCCTAATAGTCCAAAATTATATGCAGGCTCCTGACTTTGGCACACATTTTTGGTTCAAGGTCACTCTTAAAACATTGGTTCAAGTCCATTTTTATAGCCTTTTTATTTGGACCAAAAACGGAGTGGAAGCTTGGTTTTTGTTCTTCACTACACCAAAGGTAGATTCCCTAGGCAATAGCTCCCTAGTTTCCATTTAGAAATTTAAATGTTTTACCCAAATCAGGGATGAGAGTAGGGAGGGTAGTGGGAGTGGAGGGTATACTCTGCTGTCAGATAAGTTTGGGAAACCATATATAGTCTTCTCCTAGAGTTTTGCAATTCATACTAGTGTAGTATAGGCTTGGAGAATTTTCTGCTCTGAAAAAAACTTGTTCAGCTTTATTTAACCTAATATTTTCCAATGAGCCACGGAAACTGTGCTGCAGGAAACACCATTAATATCTCAAAGGACACTAGTGTTCTAAGAAACAAAGTTTGTAATTGCTGCTGTAAGAAAAATCTGAGGCAGGCTGAGGTGATTCTGAATTTGATCTCAAATCATTTTCTCAGCATTATCTACAACTACATGTGAAGTTCAAATAGGCAGATGAAATGGAAAATATTACAGTAGCTTTTAATGGAACATGATAAATATGCTATTTAAGGATGTTGAAATATGCCTCATTTCTCCTTTCTCGTATTAATCAGAAAAATAAACTCAGTTTCAGAATAGTCTGGATAAATAAGCAAAGATTATCATAGCTAAAAGCACAAATTTTCAAACCTCCTATATGAGTAACATATGCAATAATCTATTATCATTTCAACCCCTCTGTACACTATTTTGTTTTTGTTTGTTTCCGTCTCAGAAATCCTTCCTCTACTATATTGTCAATCCATTGCATTCAATTTCCTTTATTCCGTAAGGGCATCAAAAAGTTAGTGGAATAGTGTACATCACCTACTTCAGTTTTTTAAAAAATTTAGTAGAGCTGTATTTTATGAGAATCTTTTGTATTTAAGTCCTCCCTAAACTTAAAATACAAAATTCATTAATTTTTATATAAGGTCCTTTTTTCCTTTCCTCTCTCACCTTTTTCTCTCCTGTTCACAGACAAAAGATATTTTCTTCCTTTTTATTCTTAGGACACTAGCCAATGGCCCTATCAAGTACTTGTGGCCACACCAGTAGAAGTGATTACATTCTTCTGCAGGAAAGTTGACTGGAACAACTGAAGAATCTCTAGAGACAATTCTCCCCAATATACATTAAACTTTTTTTCTCTGAGAAGGATGTTGTCTGCCTAAAAGACAAGTTCTACTTGGACATGGATATTGGATAATTCTCCTCTCTCCTTCCCCACCCTAATCCCTTTGTCTTTATATATTACTACACAAACCCAACTAGCTGAATAACTTTAATGACATTTTCTTTGTTAGTAAATTTGGTATGGCTTCTCTAAGTCAGGTGCAGATATCTCAAATACAGATGCGAATCTTGGTCAAGAAACAGTCAAATGTTCAGTGTTTCTTTAATGTGGTTTTCAGAACCATGTGAAAGGCAGACAATTTTATTTTCCAACCTGTTTTGCTTGCAGAAAGATGAATATGAACCAGGAGGACATTATGTTAAGTGAAATAGGCTAGATACAGAAAGGCAAATACTACCTGATACAACTTACAGGAAGAATCTAAAATATTAGTTTTAAAGATGTTAAAATATAATAAAAATTACTTCTCTCTTATGGAAGCAGAGTAGAATAATGGTTGCTAGGGGCTGGAGGGTGGGGGAAACAAGGAGATATTAGTCAAAGGGTACTAAGTTTCAGTTTTGCAAGGTGAATAAATCCAAGAGATATACTGTACAGTGTAGTGTCCATAGTTTGCAATATTGTATACTTAAATATTTTCTAAGACGATAGGCCTTATGTTAAGTACTTTTATCACAAATAATAATAATAATAATTAATAAAAAAGCACAGGAGGAAATTTTGGAAGTGATGGGTACGTTTATGGCATAGAATATAGTGATGTATTCTTATCTCTGAATTCATCAAGTTGTATACATTAAATAAGTACAGCTTTTTATATGTCAATCATACCTCAATAAATATTTTAAAGAAAGATTGGATATGGTTTAGGAAAAGGAGGAATTCACATGGAAGCTCTTTTCATTTAATATTAATTTTTCTCAGTATTCCTTAGATATACACAATTCCTGCCTCTTCTTCTATGTGCCATATGTGAAATTAAAACATAGAAAAATATTGTATTCCAGTAGTGATGAAAAAGAAGTTACTCTGCTACCATAAATTCTTTGATACAGACGAAGAAAGCTGGAATTGTTAGAAAAGAAAGAAAGCTTTGCCTTAATCCCCAATTTACAAAGGGAACAAACTGCTAGGTTCGTAGCCTTTCACTAATCTGGATAGACCCTCTAGGCTTAGGATTTCTTCCCTGTTGGATTTTCTAGACTGGAGTTTGTCTCTTTAAATCACTGCTTTCGTGAGGTGGTCATAGGAGGTGAAACTCTAATTTTGGGGCATCTGGGTTCATAATCATAAATGGCTCATTTAAGTGCCTTGTAAGCTGGTATTGATGCCTGTTCTCCAGGTTCCCTGCTGCAGCACCACTTGACAGTGTCAGGAGAGAATCAGACCTGCCTGTCATTTTGAAACTGTGGCACCAGACCTATTTTTTCCCAGCAATGAACTCATTCACGGAAGATGCCTTCTTAAATAGTAGCTGCAGAGCTGTCATCACGTGCATTTCCAAGCCAGTTCACCAAATGTTGGAGCCACTAAGATTTGTCAGAAAGGTCGAATGGACCCAGAAGAATTTCCTTGATGCATAATTCAGAGATTCATTCCTGATAAACCCATTTCAAAATCCCCCGGGGTAGAGGTTAACTCAGGAGCCCTCTAAAGGTTCCAAAACATTCCCAGGACACCCGAGGGAATCCTGCTGAATTAGAAGCCTTGTCTCATTAAGTAGTGGTTTTCAGCCTTAGCTGCCATTAGACTCACTGGAGAGCTTTAAACAAACACTGATGCCTGGGTGCTTCCTGCCTTCGCAAGATTCTGATTAAACTGATCTGCGGTTTCCCCAGTAATCTAATGTGATCCCCTCAGGCTCAGCTTTGGAGCCAGCCATGTCAGAATTATCTGGGGAGCTTTTAAAATTCCTGATGCCCAGGCTGCCCCCCAAATACATTTAATGAGAATCTTTGTGGGTGGAACCTGGTATCAGTATTTTTTAAAGTTTCGCAGCTGATTACAATATTTAGCCAAGGCTGAGAAATAGAAAAGTCTAGAAAAGGAACCCCTTCCATATATCTAAAAGCTGGCTTCTTGCATCCTCTTCAATTCACTTGGGTCTCTGAAAGCGCTAAAACTATAGGCTGAAGAGTTGTAATACAACTAAGTCACAAGGTTAAATACATGATCAGATGCTCTGGATTAATATAGAAATGAAAGCGATGGCCAGTTCAGATGACAATTAACAAAATAAATAAGAGATGCACCTGTGGCAATAAGTTGTTACTAGCACTTAATAAGTGCCAGGCACTGGTGTTAGCCTAAAGAAAGAGGAAGACCATAAAATGAAAAATTATTCTTAACATTAAAGTTTTCAAAGAATAGTTAATATTTCCAAATCTAGCTATTTCCAAATCTTCCATAATTTACAGCCTTGACAACTTAAAGAAGAGAGTAAGGTCACCAGTTCTACAGGATTCCATTTTGTCAGTAATTCTACGATTTTGGTTCAGTTACATAGATATGTTCCTCTTTGTCTATTGTTTTTAGAGATGTGGTTGTCATGATTTTCTTATTTTTTATTTTGACGGTGTGAATTATTGTTCTTTTTTTGATAACTTGCTAAGAACTCTTTGGAGAATAAGCAAGTTTGCTGTCTTTGTATTTAGAGGTGATATGCGTATTTGTTAGCTACTAGGAGAGATTCTTGTTGAGCAGGAGCTTATCCAAAGAATTGTTGACAATTGAGTCACTGAAGACTTTGTGGTCAAATCAGATCCAACAGCAGTGTGTTTATTTGCTTTTTGCCAATTGTTAGGCCATATCCAGTCACAGCCTAACAATCCAAAAGACAATATTGCCAAATCATTGGCCAGTTTTCAGAATGGCTAACCCTTTTCTTGCTATGGAACTTACAGTGCTTGATAATAACAAGTGAGGCATACTTTTTCTTGAATCAATGGCTTATGGCAATTAAGGATTTCCTCTCAAAAGGAATGGAAACCAAAAAACATTTTAGTAATTGGATGCCGAAAGCAAGAAAATCATCCTGAGGGACTGAGTTTTCAGAGTCCACATCTGTCTCTCAGGGCAGTTGTTGGTTGCCCAGTGCACTGCTGCTGTCTCTCACTCACCACCTCAACTTCCAGCTTAAACAGCAGTGTTATTTGTATCAGGTGAGGAGTGATTGCCTCTGTCTGCTGATGGGTTGCCTGGTCCAATTATCTAAATTCACCCTCTGGCCTTAGTCCCCAAGGGGAAACTCTGACAACAGCAGTGGAAGTATTGACCATCCATTGCCAGTCCTTTCGTGATATTATTAATGTTCTCCTCTGCAGAGAATGTGGATGTTTATTTCATTTTGAAGGGGAATTTTATGCTTTTATTATTCTTTTTACTAGTTCAGGTTAAGTTCCAGTTTCATCGCTTAGAAACCTGCTAAAAGGCTAAATGTGGTGCCACCAGAGAACAAGTTGAGAAGAGAGGCTTTCTTGCCTCCGGAGTAAGAATAGCGTGCGGTCTCAGGACCCGTTCTCCAGTGATAGCTTTTCTCCCCTCCAGAGTCAGAAATGCAGTTCAGCGTCTCTTGGCCTCTTATGAATTCCTACTTTTACATAGTCAGGTCTTGCTTATATGGCTACTAATACAAGTCTTGTTTCTGTTGGGTTACTTGGTGCATTTTTTCTGACATTGACTCATTCTTATCTAGATTTAAAATATTTCACAAGACAACACTATACTTAGGACTGAAGTGAGACCCTTACAACCCAAGGTAGCTCAAGTAATTTTTTAATTCCCTAAAGATGTGAGACAAGAGCCGTCATATCCACCTCCTTATCACTCCTGTTCTCTTCCTCTAGGCCCTCCATTCGCCTGCCCCAGCCCAACACCTTCTGGAAGGAGAATTATACACCCAGGTTTTTCACCTCACCTACCTACTCCAGTCCATTATCTTAGCAATATCTTATAAGCCACATTCCTATGAGGGAGCAGTGCTTCTGCTGGTAAAGTAAGCAGTCCTTCAAGGTCCATTAACATCTTCAGGTCACTTTCCTTTTCATTCAAAGCAAAGCCATGAGAATGGACTGGGGGCTTTCGTATGGTAACCCAGAGAAAAACTGTTTCAGGTAGCTGGTATCTAACTTTTCATGCAAATTTTATCATCTAAGACATTTAAATCCATACCATCTTAAAAGGCCTCCAAAGAAGGATGTTTAACAACCGGTGAACGAATTTAAGGCATCAGAACATTGAAAATGAAATTCAAAGTTTAATCTTAACCTTTACCACTTTCTGACCTCTGCTGAGTTTCAGTGTAGTAGACAATCCAATTACCTTTTACTTTCTCATCTTAATGAAAATAGGAAGGAAACATCTTTTGTTCATTTGTTCATTAATTCAATTAAGGATTGAGGAATGTAAACAATCTACAAGTTTTATAATTTCAATATTTTTGTTTTCTTTGACTTTTTAAAATACTGTTGAGCACTTTCTTTGTACCTGGATTTCTTTGTACCTGGATACAGTAGCTTCAGCGTCACATGTGACAATTTGCATGTTTTATGTATGAGGCATTCAATTTTAAAATTGAATAATAGGAAATGACTATCAGAATTCTGTTCTGTGTTATACTCCATATATTTTTCAATGGAGTGCCTTAGGATTTCCTATAGACAACAGTGATTAGCCCCTGTTTATGGAGAAGCCTGACAGGCTTCTTCAATAGGATAGCAGCACAACTTGACAACAATTTTGGAGTTACTGAAATGATCCCGATGTAAGTTTCCCTTTCCAGGAGAATTTATCATATCAAGAAAGTATATAGACTAAGTATACAGTCTATGGAAAAGCTTATAGAAGTGAAGATTATTTATATATTTTATATCATGTCTTTTAGTATATCGGTATTGTGACATTCTAATTTATAATGATATAAAATGACCTTCCTTCCTTCCTTCCTTCCTTCCTTCCTTCTCTCCTTCCTTCTTTCCTTCCTCCCTTTTTCTTCCTTTCTTTTTTTACTGTAGAATTAGAGTTAGAATAGAAATTGTCTACCAAATTGGCTTTATGGTTACTCAAGGTCAGTGCTAAATTGTGTTTCAAACTATAAAAAACTTCAGCATTTTGTGTATGTTTTAAAATACCTGAGTTTCGTGGTTTCAAGAAATTTTAATATAAAATAAAACGTATATGTCTGAATGCATTCCAATCATAGATATTCTAATTGATCCCAAATAATTATGAATATTATTCACTTTCACTGGATTTTACATCTAATTTTTCACTTTTTCATTACTTGGTAAAAGCATTCAAAAGGAATTAGCATATGGAAGAATTCTGTAGTGTTTAGGTTCAGTAACCTTATTATTACAATTTGAAATTAGTTCTGACAGCTTAACTTATCTTTGAGATAACATTCACTTTCATCTCATTCAATGTTTACGGTAATTACATGAGTACTTAGATTGTTCACATTTATGTTATATATTCTGAGGTTTAGGATAAAATAGACTGTAAGAACTAGAAGGTATATTGGAGATCATCTGTAGATAAAAAAATGAGAATTGGAAAAAGTAAGAAATTGTTCCAAAGTCATTCATAGGCGGGGATTGGACCTATCTGTCATAATTTCCACCTGGGCTCTGTTTTCTCCACCAAGTTCTGTTATCCATTATAAATCTCAATAACTTATAAATAAATTTATTTATTGATGTCAGCCAAATTCTGTTGCTCACAGAGAAGTAACTATCCACAAAACTTTCCTCCAAGTAGTTATTTCCTTACCTAAACTTCAGTATAATCAGAACAATATTCTAGAACTAGCACATTAACATTATTAATAGAGGTAATAATAAAACCATACTGTTAGCAATCCATTTAAATGGCCTTAACATTCTATATCAGTTATAGTCTAAAAAGTGGATTCTCTCATTTTCATATTGGAAACGTAATTCCCCATATTCCCATATTGGTTCACTGGTTTGGAAGCCTAAAAGCCATTTATTAAACAAGCAGCGAAAGTTTTAAATATTCACTATAATCCTAGCACTGTGCTAGGCAAATGTTTACACCATCACCCCGTGCATTCTTTTTCAATTGACTTTGACATGCATAATATTATAAAATGATATGATAATAACATTGTTCAAGTACTAGTAATACAAACAAAATTTCCTTCCACTCAGGGATTTTAAATTCTTAATGTATATGTTCAGGTATATATTGATATTTTACCCCATAAAACTTAATACTTTTGAAATTGGTTATTAATCATAGCTGCTAAATGATAAATCCAACCCTGACATATCAACATGAAAAGAATAACTGATTCTTGAGGAAAATGTAATTATTTACATTTAAATCATGGAATTAACATCTCTTCCAACTCACTTTTATTTCCTCCTTCACATTCACATTTCTCTTAAGGTACCATGGAACTATTATGGCACAGAATATTTAGATAAAGAAAATGTTAGAAGGAACCTATTTTTGTGCCTAGGTAAATGATTAAGCAATCAAATACAAGTTCTTTATGTTATGAACAGATGAGGATACCACAGATTCCCTTCTGTTTTAAAACTATACACAATTGCACAAGTCACTGAATGCATATTTTCAGTATTTCACACCATGGAAATATTTTTTCAAGGGAAATCAAATTATTTTTAAAAATTATCTGTTCCTCAAACTAATGGTAAGTCATTTTTGGTGAGCATTTACTGAGTACTCTATTAGAGTTCCTAATGCCTTTTGCTAGAAGACAATAAATCACATTTCAGTATGAATAATAGCATTTACATTTTGCTTAACATATGAGCATTTTGAGCTTAGGACATGGAGAATATATTTTCAAATCGGCTTGAGTGATCAGCTCCAACTATAGTATTAGTAGATTTGCCCTACTCCAGGAGATAGTTTTAGGAACATAGTTTAACTATCCCGATTTAGAGCCAATAGAAAGTTATATTTAATTTTTTTTTCAAAAAAAAGGAAACGGAGAAAACATGTCACTTGAAAATTGATCCTTTCACAGATTAAGGTTCATAAGCTGTGCTATAAATAAAAAACATTACTTACTGTAATTATTCTTCATCTCTTGGGTCCCTTTGACTTTGCCTCGTTTATCAATCCTCAGATACCACTGTGTTCGACAGAAGAGTCTTCTCACTCTTATATCCCCTCCTTCCATGTAATCATAACTTCTTGTATGTCGCTCAGGGCTGGAACAGTTCACATTTGTAGCCATTTGCTCTGGAGTCATGTCATTGCAAGCTAAAGATATAGTGCCCACTAGACAGATAATGTGGAAGCATGATCTGTAGAGCAAACTTGGCAGGATCCATGTCAGTATCCATTTGTGCATTATAGTATAGTGCCCCGGGTGTTCATGAATAACATAATGAAAATTAAATCTTGAGTTGATTGTTGTTCCTAGGTCATTGACCTCGTCCTATCTGTGAACTGTAGATTGATTTAAGAAAGAATAGTTGCACTCTCCCAGTGGTTAGCCTTATCCTTTTAGTTCCTGATAACAATATAGAATTCCTCCTTAAATAACTCTCTGTCAGTATATCCTTATAAAAACAGGTTGTAATAAGCTCAGTTGCTGCGTTGCTGTTTGCTACTTGACTTCTGTTTGCAATGAGAGATTAAGAATGGGGAGGGAGGAGAGAGAGGAAGATGAAAAATTATATGTATAAATTTCAGTGTGTAAATACTATTATAACATACTGTGTAATTCATACTGTGAAGGTACATTTAAAACAGCTTTCACAGAGGATGTCAATGTCTTTACCACTCTGTATGTAGATTTACAAAAGTTATGCATTAGTAGAGACAAATCAGAATATGATTGTACCATTCATTCCAGCTCGTACTTGGTAAGAAATATCCTGCAATTACAGCTGTTGATTTAAATTAAGTTCTAAAATTACTATTAACAAAATATAAATGCTTTTCCCTAGGTTTCTTTATTATATTCTTTTACGTTTGTGGTTTGTCAGTTATTTTCTCCTGAGCTGCCCACATTTCTCAAGTTAAATGTCAGGATTGCTCTGGAGAATTTCAACCTTATCTTTATGTAAGTTCTACAGCAGAATTACTATAGATAATCTCACAGCTCAAAAATCTGGTAACTTTACTTTTCCCCTCAGTACTAAAACCAGAAAAAGAGATAAACTACTAACAAATATTCAGCATTATTTTTAAAGACAAATAACAGTCACTTACTTGTTCTGTTGATAACAGCTGGATACACAAGAATTCCATGTCTGTTGTCTGCCCTGTGCAACTTGAGCCTCTCTACTGTAGCTACAAACTATTTCTCAGCTGAGAAATTCTCCAGCAGAATCATAATTGTTTCCATAAATCAACAGGCAAGAGGATTTTCTCTGTGTATGTGAGCGCGTGTGAGCTTGTGTGTGTGTGTGTGGAGCCTTTTATTCAGGGCTTTTCGATAAATACCTTTGCTGACCTCATTGGAAGCAATTAAAACTTAACCAGTGAGCTGTTAGTTGAATACAACAGCGAGAATAAAGGAGGCTTGTATAGTATTCATTCAATGGTCATGAGAGGGAGCTATGAACATGGTTTATGCTCAGACCTACAACTGGGTACCTACTTTGTAGAAACAAATCTCTGACTCTGAAGCAGTTAGAAAGGGAAAGGGAATTTTTTTAGATTGTCTTATAACATAGAAGTTGTATATAAGTTGAAAATATTCCTTGGAACATGTATGTAAAAGGGATTTTTTTAATTTAAAATCTTTTACATGGCTTTATGATGCATGCATTTCTACTATTACTCCTTTGTGTTCAGAATGTTAGAATGAAACTACTAATGTGTATTAATTCACACCTTACTGTCTTCAAGAACTATGTAGCTGAGTTAAGGGTGTATCTCTTCATACAGAGATATTTCTGCATTGCATATGAGTAAAATTTTATATCTTATGTTACTAGACTGAAAGTAAGAATAACAACATTCTTATTTGAGTTGGGCCACTAATTACCAGTATGGCCTGGGCAAGTCACCTGACATTTCTGAATCTCAGCTGCTACATTTGTAAAATTAGTCTAGATGATTCTATTGTGCCTTGTAGTTTTAAAATTCTGTGACTTGTTACTTACACTAACTACTAAGATAAGGAAGAAGATACATACTTTTAAAATTATTATTCTTAAAAATTAAAAAAAATTATATGGTTTTATATTGGTTATCAATGTTTGACTCTTGCCCTTAATAAGAACATTAATGCAATAAATAAATGTTAATTTAGGGATGGAATTTTAAGAGGTATAGCTCATGTAAATAAGAGAATGCTACTTTGCTTTCCAACATGAGTTATTCTCCCCTTTATTTCCTGTTCTAACGTGTATATAGTAGCGTTCTAGTGTTTTATTAGATATTTGTTGCAAAATAATTGCATTGTTAATCTAAAACAATAATTAGGAATACATATTAAAATTCTCTTTCCCATATTAATACCCCCAACACACACATACACACACACACACACACACACACACACACACACACACACAAACACTGCACTTGAAATACACGACTTTACCACCAGGTGGTGCATGTAGACCAAATAGGAAAACAAAATTAAGTATGTTCAGTTGTATTATAATTTATGTGATTTCCCTTTGTGTCTATGCTTTTGGAGAACAGAATCAATAGCACAGCATAGTTTAAACATATTCAGTTATTCTTTAGGCACCAAATATGACATTTCTAAGTTTATTAGAGCAGAAGAGGATGGCCCTTCCTTAATTGCCTCTGTTGAAAGCTAGATAGCTACAAAATATTCCATCATGTATTTTTCTAAAAAGGGGGAAAAGAAAGAAAAAAAAAAAAAAGAAAGTATGATGCTACTGTGATCTGGATCATACCTCCGTTAGTTTTGTAGGCAACAATACTGAGCACGGTCAGAACTCCTAGGACTTGGATATTTCTTCTAAAGAAATGAAAATTATTAACAGTTAGTTCACATGTAAAGATATTCAAGAGCTCCTAAATTCATCTGTTCCAAATTGACCCTACAGATTTTATAGTAAGAAATCAATAGATCAGAGGTCAAAAATTGCTAATTAAATATTCAAGACTTAAATTTAAAAATGGATTGTCTTAAAAGGACTGAGAAAATATTTGAAGAGAATATAGTTGAAAACTTTCCTAACATGGGAGAGGAAATAGTAAATCAAGTCCAGGAAGCACTGAGAGTCCCATTCAGGATAAATTCAAGGAGAAACAAACCAAGACACATATTAATCAAACTATCAAAAATTAAATACAAAGAAAAAATATTAAAAGCATCAAGGGAAAAACAACAAATAACATACAAGGGAATCCCCATAAGGTTAACAGCTAATCTTACAGCAGAAACTCTGCAAGCCAGAAGGGACTGGCAGGACATATTTAAAGTGATGAAAGGGAAAAACCTAAAACCAAGATTACTCTACCCAGCAAGGATCTCGTTCAGATTCAAGGGAGAAATTAAAACCTGTACAGAAAAGCAAAAGCTAAGAGAATTCAGCACCACCAAACCAGCTCTACAACAAATGCTGAAGGAACTTCTCTAGGCAGGAAACACAAGAGAAAGAAAAGACCTACAATGACAATCCCCAAACAATTAAGAAAATGGTATTAGGAACATACATAGTGATAACTACCTTAAATGTAAATGGATTAAATGCTCCAACCAAAAGTCATAGACTGGCTGAATGGATACGAAAACAAGCCCTATATATATGCTGTCTACAAGAGACCCACTTCAGACCTAGACACACATACAGACTGAAAGTGAGGGATGGAAAAAGATATTCCATGTAAATGGAAATCAAACGAAAGCTGGAGTAGCAATTCTCATATCAGACAAAATAGACTTTAAAACAAATACTATTATAAGAGACATAGAAGGACACAACATAATGATCAAGGGATCAATCCAAAATAAGATATAACAATTGTAAACATTTATGCAGCCAATATAGGAGCGTCTCAATACATAAGGCAAATACTAACAGCCATAAAAGTGGAAATCGACAGTAACACATTCATAGTAGGGGACTTTAACACCCCACTTTCACCAATGCACAGATCATCCAAAATGAAAATAAATAAGGAAACAGAGGCTTTAAGTGATACATTAAACAAGATGGACTTAATTGATATTTATAGGACATTCCATCCCAAAACAACAGAATACACTTTCTTCTCAAGTGCTCATGGAACATTCTCCAGTATACATCATATCTTGGGTCACAAACCAAGCCTTGGTAAATTTAAGAAAATTGAAATCGTATCAAGTATCATTTCCAACCACAATGCTATAAGACTAGATATCAATTACAGGGAAAAATCTGTAAAAAATACAAACACATGGAGGCTAAGCAATACACTACTTAATAACCAAGCGATCACTGAAGAAATCAAACAGGAAATCAAAAAATACCTAGAAACAAATGATGATGAAAACACGACAACCCAAAACCTATGGGATGCAGCAAAAACAGTTATAAGAGGGAAGTTTATACCAATACAATCCTGCCTTAAGAAACAAGAAACATCTCAAATAAACAACCTAACCTTACACCTAAAACAATTAGAGAAAGAAGAACAAAAACACCCCAAAGTTAGCAGAAGGAAAGAAATCATAAAGATCAGATCAGAAATAAATGAAAAAGAAATGAAGGAAACGATAGCAAAGATCAATAAAACTAAAAGCTGGTTCTTTGAGAAGATAAACAAAATTGATAAACCATTAGCCAGACTCATCAAGAAAAAAAGGGAGAAGACTCAAGTCAATAGAATTAGAAATGAAAAAGGAGAAGTAACAACTGACACTGCAAAAATATAAAGGATCATGAGAGATTACTACAAGCAACTCTATGCCAATAAAATGGACAACCTGGAAGAAATGGACAAATTCTTAGAAATGCACAACGTGCCACGACTGAATCAGGAAGAAATAGAAAATATGAACAGACCAATCACAAGCACTGAAATTGAAACTGTGATTAAAAATCTTCCAACAAACAAAAACCCAGGACTAGAGGGCTTCACAGGCGAATTCTATCAAACATTTAGAGAAGAGCTAACACCTATCCTTCTCAAACTCTTCCAATATATAGCAGAAGGAGGAACACTCCCCAACTCATTCTATGAGGCCACCATCACTCTGAAACCAAAACCAGACAAAGATGTCACAAAGAAAGAAAACTACAGGCCAATATCACTGGTGAACATAGATGCAAAAATCCTCAACAAAATACTAGCAAACAGAATCCAACAGCACATTAAAAGGATCATACTCCATGATCAAGTGGAGTTTATTCCAGGAGTGCAAGGATTCTTCAATATACGCAAATCAATCAATGTGATACACCATCTTAACAAATTGAAAGAGAAAAACCATATGATCATCTCAATAGATGCAGAGAAAGCTTTCAACAAAATTCAACACCCATTTATGATAAAAACCCTCCAGAAAGTAGGCATAGAGGGAACTTACCTCAACCTAATAAAGGCCATATATGACAAACCCACAGCCAACATCGTCCTCAATGGTGAAAAACTGAAAGCATTTCCACTAAGATCAGGAACAAGACAAGGTTGCCCACTTTCACCACTGTTATTCAACATAGTTTTGGAAGTTTTAGCCACAGCAATCGGAGAAGAAAAAGGAATCCAAATCAGAAAAGAAGAAGTAAAGCTGTCACTGTTTGCAGATGACATGATACTATACATAGAGAATCCTAAAGATGCTACCAGAAAACTACTAGAGCTAATCAATGAATTTGGTTAAGCAGCAGGATACAAAATTAATGCACAGAAATCTCTTGCATTCCTATACACTAATGATGAAAAATCTGAAAGTGAAATTAAGAAAACACTCCCATTTACCATTGCAACAAAAAGAGTAAAATATCTAGGAATAGACCCACCTAAGGAGACAAAAGACTTGTATGCAGAAAATTATAAGACACTGATGAAAGAAATTAAAGATGATAGAAACAGATGGAGAGGTATACCATGTTCTTGAATTGGAAGAATCAACATTGTGAAAATGAGTATACTATCCAAAGCAATCTACAGATTCAATGCAATCCCTATCAAACTACCAATGGCACTTTTCACAGAACTAGAATGAAAAATTTCACAGTTTGTATGGAAACACAAGAGACCCTGAATAGCCAAAGCAATCTTGAGAAAGAAAAACAGAGCTGGAGGAATCAGGCTCCCTGACTTCAGACTATACTACAAAGCTACAGTAGTCAAAACTGTATGGTACTGGCACAAAAACAGAAATATAGATCAATGGAACAGGATAGAAAGCCCAGAGATAAACCAACACACATATGGTCACCTTATCTTTGATAAAGGTGGCAAGAATACACAGTGGAGAAAAGACAGTCTCTTCAGTAAGTGGCGCTGGAGAAACTGGACAGCTACATGTAAAGGAATGAAATTAGAACACTCCCTAACACCATACACAAAAATAAGCTCAAAATGGATCAAAGACCTAAATGTAAGGCCAGACACTATCCCTTAGAGGAAAACAAAGGCAGAACACTCTATGACATAAATCACAGGAAGATCCTTTTTGACCCACCTCCTAGAGAAATGGAAATAAAAACAAGAATAAACAAATGGGACCTAGTGAAACTTAAAAGCTTTTTCACAGCAAAGGAAACCATAAACAAGACCAAAAGACGACCCTCAGAATGGGAGAAAATATTTGCAAATGAAGCAACTGACAAAGGATTAATCTCCAAAATTTACAAGCAGCTCATGTAGCTCAATATCAAAAAAAACAAACAACCCAATCCAAAAATGGGCAGAAGACCTAAACAGACATTTCTGCCGAGAAGATATACAGTTTGCCAACAAACACATGAAAGGATGCTCAACATCACTAATCATTAGAGAAATGCAAATCAAAACTACAATGAGATATCATCTCACACCAGTCAGAATGGCCATCTTCAAAAAAATCTCCAAACAATAAATGCTGGAGAGGGTGTGGAGAAAAGGGAACACTCTTGCACTGTTGGTGGGAATGTAGATTGATAGAGCCACTATGGAGCACAGTATGGAGTTTCCTTAAAAAACTAAAAATAGAACTACCATACGACCCAGCAATCCCACTACTGGGCATATACCCTGAGAAAACCATAATTCAAAAAGAGTCACGTACCACAATGTTCATTGCAGCTCTATTTACAATAGCCAGGACATGGAAGCAACCTAAGTGTCCATCGACAGATGAATAGATAAAGAAGATGTGGCACACATATACAATGGAATATTACTCAGCCATAAAAAGAAACGAAATTGAGTTATTTGTAGTGAGGCAGATGGACCTAGAGGCTGTCAAACAGACTGAAGTAAGTCAGAAAGAGGAAAACAAATACCATATGCTAACGCATATTTATGGAATCTAAAAAACAACAACACAAAATGGTTCTGAAGAACCTAGGGGCAAGATAGGAATAAAGATGCAGACGTCGAGAAGGGACTAGAGGACATGGGGAGGAGGAAGGGTAAGCTGGGACAAAGTGAGAGAGTGGCATGGACATATATACACTACCAAATGTAAAATAAGTAGCTAGTGGGAAGCAGCCACATAGCACAGGGAGATCAGCTCAGTGCTTTGTGTCCACCTAGAGGGGTGGGATAGGGAGGGTGGGAGGGAGACACAAAAGGGAGGAGATACGGGGATATATGTATATGTAAAGGTGATTCACTTTGTTATACAGCAGGAAGTAACACCATTTTAAATAAAGATGTTAAACTCCAATAAAGATTTTTAAAAAAATAAAATTAAAATTAGAAAAAAGGTCCACAGTCTAATTAGGGAAAGATAACATGAAAAGTAAATCACAACAAATTTATAATTCAAGACAATAATAGAAAGATTATCAAAAGCCTGCACAAAGTGATCTCTTCAAAGAATTAGGGAATAACTGTTAGGACCGTTTAGAGAAGTACAGCTGGTAAGTAGCCTGGGAAGAGAATATTCTAGTTCATGCAATATTACAAGTGCAAGTAATGAGATACATGAACAGAGTAAAATTTTGACTAAAGAGAATAATTTAAGAAAGAGGTTGGGGAGAGTCTAGAAGGAATGCAGGCAAGAGAATGGAGGGTTCAAATCTTTCAGGACCATAAATAACAAGCCAGATCATCTCACCTCAACTGGGAAACAGTTAGGAGCTATGAAGTATTTTGGAAATGGATAGTAATAGGTTCATTTATCTTGTGATGGTATAAAGAATGGTTTGGGGAGCAGAATACTAGCATGGAGACAAATCAAGAAGCTATTACAGTGTGCAATGATAACTTCCAGAATCAACAGATTGGCAGTGGGAAGAGAAAGAAAAGCTGTTTTGAAGCCAGTAATTTCATTTACTAAGAAAGAAGAAGAAAAAGGGGGAGTCAAAGATGATCCTAAGGCTCTTTTGAGTTGAGAGATGATAGAGCTCTTTAGATGCCAGCTTTGGAAAGCCATTTTAGAGGAAATTATGAATACAGTTTTTAAAAAATATTCAGTCATAGCTATGCCTATAGTTTACACATAAAGTCTGGAGTTTAAGAGAAAAAAAAAAAAAAAAAAACTGTGCTAAATTCCCTGAAAAGAAGTGAAACATAAAAGTGCCTTTGAGAGGCATCCCAGAGAAGGTAGAGTCCATAGAACAGGCAGCATAGAGAAAAGTCTATTTGGGAAGCCAAGCTCTACATTTCTGGTAACTCCACAGCACACAGCAGAAGCAGCAAAGCTCCAAAGAGTAAAGCCTGCCCATGTGTCTAAACAGACTGGCTCATAAGCACCCCTCATAAAGATTTCCCATGTTTTAAAAGAAATCTGGAAGAGCAGAGAACTCAGACCTGAAGGAACTGTGTGAGCAGAGTCAGTGAACACCCAGAAGTAACCAGAGTAGACAAATGACTCAACAACCAGAAGCCCTTGGCTTGGCCCTGAACAAGACCCTTGAATTCTATCTCATCTTGAAGCAGAAGAGGGGAACCCAAGAATAATTGACATAAGTTTTCCACTAACTGGGGGTGGGAGGTAAGGGGGGTTGAAAGTAAGAAAGGCCCACCTGAGAAGGTAAATTTTGAGATGCCTGGAACAAGACTGACCTTGGTGTGTTCCAAGAACTGAAAGAAGGCCAATATTAATGAAGTACATGAGCAATGGGAAAAGGAGTGAGAGATTAGTGAAAGTGGAAAAGTAGACAGAAGCCAGATCATAAAGAACTTCGAAGGTCATGGTAATAGGAGTTTGGGTTTATTCTAAGTGTAATAGGAAGCTGGAGTACAGGCGTTTCTACTTATAGACCTTATAGACCTGGTCGAAGACAATAGTTTAAACTCTGGAGTAAAATCCCGAAAGTAATTGAGCAAGCCTGGGGTTCCTATAAATCTTCATTTATGCAAACTTTGTGCTTACTCTTGTGCCCTAACATTTAAAAACTAACTGTATATAAGATACAAAGTTTGAGTCATATGCTCAAAATTGTGGTGTGCCTGTGACTCAACTATATAAATATCTCAGTTTACAAATGTATCTAGACTCTTTGTGTCTCTGAGTCTATAAAAATTTGTTTTATTTCATTTTATGTTTATAAAAAGTTATCTAAAATGCTAATCTAGAATTCAAGCTCTTGAAATTATGTTTTTAACTTACTAAACAACTTTGGACCTGGAGCAAGATCTCGAGAGTCACTAGCTCTTCTTTTTTCTGTATAATGAAGTTACATTATATAATTTACTCTTGATTGCCTTGACACCCTTTAAATTAATGCTTAACTTTAGCAAAGACTCAGTCTCCTTGATTCAGGGCAATACATTAGTGCCTGTTTTTGACAGCCTAGTGCCACTCTTAACAGTTGGAAATTGTTATAATGGCTATGGAGAGAGTTTTGCTTCACCCCTAGGAAAACATTATAAAAAACAACAAATACTCTATGCAGTCAGGGTTATTACATTCTTTGCTTTAAATTGTCATTCTTTGGTTCCATATTCATTGCCTACATAGCAAAATGAGGAGTAAAACTAGCAATTTTTTTAATGTCATGGATGTCAGTGTGTTAATTACAAAATTGTTTTAATTTTTCATTCATTAGCTTTAAAACCATGACTTTTCAGCACTAGATGAACTTTTCAAAAGTGGAAGAAGGAGGTAGAATAGAGATAATTATGGTAGTAAAGAAGAAGAAAGTTATGGAGTCCAACATCCTTAGTATAAAGATACATTCACAGAAAGCCAGGCATCTGGTAAAATATAGGTCCATGTAAAACTGGCAGCTAACAAAATAACTCATGCATAAGAGAAAGGAGGTTCATACTTCTCCCTGGCTTTCTTTTCAAACTAAACCTTCTTGCTATCTTTAAATATTACTCATATTTTCCCTTCAATTGTATTTAATATTAACTCAGTTATAATGAGTTCTCCCGCTAATCAATTCCAAAAATTATCAATCCTACCACCACAATTTCTTCAACACCTGTTTCTTCCTATCAGTTGTTACCTTCACATCCTAAGTCAAGTAATTATTATCTTTCATGTCCGTTCTATCCTAACCCATCTCCTTTCATCTCTTCTCTCCAACCTCCAATCCATTTTATGTGTTGCTGTCAAGTTAATCTTCCTAAAGCACAGTTGTAATCATGTTATTTTTCTGCTCAAAAGTATTCAGTAACACCTCCATTTTTCCTGAATAAAATTCTAGTCTTCTTTTTCTAACATGGGAACTTCTGTTCCAACATCCTCTGTGATGATCAACACTTCCAGAACACCTGTCTCACTAGATTTAGGGTAACGGGAGATTCACCTGCTCCTCACGTCTCTTGGTAGGTAAGGGAACTAACAGAGAAGAAATCCTCCTCACAAATTGTCTCTCTGCTTCTCCCTCTCCCTACTTTCTCTGGCTCCACTCTCCTCTCTTTCTTTCTTCTCTCTTATATCTTCAGTCTGGTGAGGAACCCAAGAGTCATGTAAGCAATTATCAGATATTTCCTTTGAAATTTTACATATTGAGTTTTCAATGATGCAATAAAATCTTTGTCCCTTGATGAACTCAGCTACTTGCTTCAAATCAACATTTACGGTGTATTTAGGTAGTACGCAGTATGATAGAGATATACTGTTCGGTAAGATAAGCAAGGTCCCTGACTTCATGGAGCTTAAATCATGGAGGAGGGGACAGATTATGAACATATAAAAGAATTCTGATTATATTGCAGGAGGAAATAAATAGGTACTATGGTAACAAATAACTTGAGGGAGAAGGGAGGAGAAGGGATGGTTTAAATCTGGTCACAAAAGACCTTTGTGAGGAGGTGACATTTAAGCTGAGATCTGAAGGATAAGAAAAAATCAGAAGTGGAAGTAATGTATTCCAGGCAAAGGTAACAGGGAAAACAAAGGCTCTGAGGTGAAAATGAGGTGTGTTCCAGAAACTAAATGACAGTATAACTGGAACAGAGTTAACAAGGGGAAAGTTAGGTGATTTGAAAGCAACGTGTGTAGGATCTTGATATCAACAATGGGGACTTTGGATCTGATCCTAAGTATAATGGGTAATAATCAATGAGTAATGTGATCATCCTGAAAACTTTGTGAGAATGGTTTGGAGGATGGCAAAAGTTGAAGTAAGGAGACCAGTTAGGAGGCTGTGGCTATAATCCACTTTGCAGATGATGATTCCTTAGACTAGGATCATGGCAGGGAGTGGGAAAGAAGCAGGTAGAGAAATTTTGGAGACAAATCTTGGTGATAGATTCAATGTGAAAGACAAGGAGGAGTCAAGGTTAAATTCCAGATGTCTGACATTTGTAACAGGATAAATAGTGGTGTCATTTGTAGAGATAAGAAAGACTGGAAGAAGACCAGCATTGGAGGGGGAAATCAGGCGGTTGGAAAGTTTAGGTGAGAGGAATGCTATAACCCAAAAAACCTACTCATTCTGGATCAGAGGGATCTGGACCTGTTACTCCCTTAAAATGAGAACCAGTAAGCATATTGCAAATCAGTTAACACAAAGTGTGGAATTAGAATCTCTTTTTAAGGTACTCTGGTGCAAAAAGAAAACTTTTCTCATAGCAGTATTAAGTATGTATTTTGACAAAAATATTAAATGAGGGCTATCCTTCCTCATTTCCCTAATTAAAAATATTTCTGACAACCAGAATATCAAAGACCCCAGTGTTATAACACCTGAAATTATCAGAAGGCAAGCTATGTTATGAGACCTTATTATAAAAGCCTAAAGGAGTTTTATTTTTTGGTTACAGCCATAAATGGGTTTCAAAGTTGTCCAAGTATAGGTTAATGTACAGTTCAGTCAATTCTTGTGACACTGAGAAAGAAGTTTTGAACTAACAATGTTGGCAATTTAAAAAGAAATCAATACTTAATACTCTTTCTATTTTACCTAAAAGAAAATTGCTTTTATATTCTAGAGGAATGTTGTAGTAGAGTAGTTCATATCAGCATATAATGCCATATTTTGTTGTTGCACAGGGAACTATGCAACAACAAAATATCAGAAACTAAACTTTCGTATATCTAATGCCAAGAGAAATTAGTGAAGTTAAAAAAAAAAGACAGTTAATCAGTCATTTGATAGTAGCCAGAAGAAAAACGAAAGACTGCCTGATTTTTTTCTAATAGAATTTTTTGGCTGCACAAGATTGTAGCTTTGATTTCCTAGCCTAAGAAGCTTGGAGGACTTCCCTGGTTGTGCAGTGGTTAAGGATCTGCCTGCCAATGCAGGGGACACGGGTTCGAGCCCTGGTCCAGGAAGATCCCACATGCCGTGGAGCATCTAAGCCCATACACCACAACTACTGAGGCTGTGTGCTGCAACTACTGAAGCCCTCACGCCTAGAGCCTGTGCTCCACAACAAAGAGTAGCCCCGGCTCACTGCAGCTAGAGAAAAGCCAGTGCACAGCAATGAAGACCCGATGCAGCCAAAAATAAATAAATAAATTTATATATATTAAAAAAAAAGCTTGGAAGTTGGAAGCGTAGTTTCATGAGTTTAGAGAATTGCTGAATTAGTAAAAATCAAAAATTATAGTATATTTTAAAAGAAGTACTGTTTATTAATGCCAAGAACTATATGTGTAATAAATCAAACTGTCACCTGGCTTAATTGAATCAATAAGAAAAATATAGAAATAGCTTATTAACTTATTTGCAAATGTGAATGTGAAAGTACTGAAAGATGTTTGAAAGTTGCTTTCTCTCTTAAATATTTTTAAATCTCCCCTGACAACTGATTTATCCTACTAATTTGTACTATCTTGGAAATATCTGCAAAGCAGAAAGATAAACTTCAGTGCAAACTCAATTTGAATGGTAACAAATTCTGAATTAAGGGACCCCAAATGAATGAAGTTCTACTATATTTTAAATTATTCGAAGGATAATAGAGTAGCATTCACTTTATTATTTTTGCCTTGAGTAAATAAAATTAAAGAGAATAACACTAGTTCTTAGTATAATGAAAGGGGCGATTAAAGACTAATTCAAAAATGGTAATGAAATTATGTATGGTGTACTCCTCCCTTCCCTTGATTGCCTTTACACCTTCCATTCCATTTATTCCACTCAGCATGTTGACATATTGTAGTAGTAAGTATACTGTATTTCTAATATAATCGAAAATAAAACCAAGAAGCAAATTCAAAGCATCAAAAACATTATTGTTCTTTTCATCCCTCTAAAAATGTGGAAGAGAGGGGTGAAAAATATAAAATTTCTGGATCGTTTTATTGCACCCAGAGTGTGTCATATTTTAAATTTAAAGGGGGCTTTTTTTTTCTTTCAACAATAGTCCTCATCTTTTTCGTATTTAATTTATTCCTTTAGACTGAAAGACCATCTTGTCCCTGTTTTTTTCCTTTTTCACTTTTTTGGTCCATAGGTAAAAATTCATTTATGCTATTTCCTTGGTGATACCAAATATTTATCAAGGTTTAGGAAGTTTTTTTCTTCTGTTTTGAATTCTGAAACTGTTTCTTATCCTATTCATTCTCCTTCATTTTTTTATTCTTCTCTCTCTCTCTCTCTCACACACACACACACACACACACACACACACACACTTTTTCTATTATACCCATGCTTCAAGTTTCTAGAAACCTCCTTAGGTCATTCTTATAATAATTTTCTACTTGTTTGTCATTTTTTTCACTCTAGTATTGAAAAACACATCTGGTTTCTATTTTAATCAGTATTCCTATGAGAATAACTTCATATTATAGAAGACAAACAATTCTCAAATAACCCATAATGATGCAACCTCTGGTAATTTAAACTCTTATCCAGTGATTTTAAAAGAGCTATTTATGTACTCTAGCTTGGCAGGCTTTTATTTTTAATTTAAGATAAAGTTTATGGATGTGGGGTTTGTATGCGTAATCATTTAAAGCAAGTTAATATTTGGAAACCTATTTTTTCAAAATGAGAAATCTTGGAAACTAAACATGGAAAATGATTCACTCTTCTCGTTAGCAATTCATTTTTGAGAGCTCACAAGTTAAATGACACATACAAAGTGTTATGGGAGCAAGAAGATAGCAAAGCCTATGTACTGAAAAAAAAAAAGAAAAAATTGGAACCACTAAGAAACAGTAAATAAATATTAAGTGAGAAATTACTAGCTATGTACAGTATGAGAGGATATGGCATTGAGAGGTAATATGGAACAACTGGCCTGTGAAGGGTTTTCAGGATTCAGATGGTATCTTTGCAGTCAGACATACCTGGATTTGCATGACTATTCTTCTCATTGACTGAAAAAAAAAAAAAGCACAACGTGAGAGTTGTGAGTTAAGTTTTATTTGGGGCCAAATAAGGACTGTAGCTTGGGAGATAGCATCTCAGATAGCTCTGAGGAACTGCTCCCTAGAGGTTGGGGCGGGGGTCAGTATATATATGATATTAGTGAAGTGGGGATACATGCAGTCAAGCACACATTTTGGCAGAAGGTTTGCTGCTAGTCACGAGGAGCAGATGTCCCCATTAATGATTTTAGTGCTTGTCTAGATATGAAAAGATGCAAGAAATTGGGCTCATAAAATTGTCTCCTGAAAATATCTAACTATGTAAAGGCCTGTTCTGCCAGTTTTTCCCAGAGCAGAGTGCCTCATTCCTGATCTCTGCCCTGATCTCCTTTCAGAGTGTGTTGAGGGTCAGCGATTGCAGTGACTAGTGACTTTATTCTTGTAGAACCAGATGGCCAGCAATAATTTGTAGTGACAGCGCCCCCTCGTGGTCATAAATTCGACCATGGTTTGGGAGGCATTTCGTGACCGTTTTGTCCCACAGTGCTAGGAATGCTCATTCCTAGGTCAGGCAAGGATTTCGTAGATAGGCCACTCAATGTGACTGGACTAGGTCCTATTAACAGTAGCCAAAGGTCTCTGGACCACCTGTCTTACTAGTCTGTTATGGTCCAGAAAATGGTTCCCTCTTGTTTCTTCTTACCATATCTAGAGTTACACTATTACAATCATTGTTCTTATATAGAACTATATAACTGGTTACTTGCTTCAGGTAACCTAGTCATCATTTTATCAAAGGCTCTGTCACACATTTAGTAATGCAAGAAACAGCAATCTTGTAAAATAGGCAATATACAGGTAATATAGCTAGTAGTATGAGTAAGGTCATAAGTAAGAATTTAAGTCAAGAACTTCCATTAGGTGTGGCACAGTATATCACCAGGTCTTCTGACGTAGTCTGTTCTGTAACAGTTCTTATCGTTAAGGGAAATGATACACAGGCATTGTGCATAAGGCACCCAGTCCAATTTCCTAGTGTTATTAGGCTGGTTATCCTTAGTATGGTTTGACTGTTCCCAACATAAGGGGGACCTTAAATTTAAGTGATCATAGCCTCATGTTAGCCATATAAAGCCATCCCACAATGGAGGGAGGTTATATTTTTTGGCCAAAATTTTGCTTGTTGCTCTGATTGAGACTGAGTAACTTTAAGAGAAAATTTGTATTTATGGCGATGGTCAGAGCAAGTATAATTGATAGGTCAAGTGAGGGAGTCTCATCTAGTAATATCAATAGTGGCCCAAACAAAACTATAACTTCTTTCTTCTAGAATAAATTTCCCAAGACCCATCCAGTTAGAGCCTTGGAGAGGACAAATCCACCAAGGTAAACCAGAAGTTCCAGACACAACTTTGTGTCTGGTAATTGACCACAAACGCGACAACTGGATTGATTGATTGATTGTTAGCTGCTTGGGTCTTCGTTGCTGCGTGCAGGCTTTCTCTAGTTGCAGTGAGCAGGGGCTACTCTTCCTTGCGGTGCATGGGCTTCTCACTCTGTGGCTCCTCTAGTTGCAGAGCATGGACTTCAGATACGTGGGCTTCAGTAGTTGTGGCATGCAGGCTCAGTAGTTGTGGCTCGTGGGCTCTAGAGTGCAGTCTCTGTAGTTGTGGCGCACGGACTTAGTTGCTCCGCGGCATGTGAGATCTTCCCGGACCAGGGATTGAACCCATGTCGCCTACATTGGCAGGTGGATTCTTAACCACTGCGCCACCAGGGAAGCCCCAATTGGATTGATTTTTAAAACTAGCATAGAATCAGGCCCATGATGGAAAAATGTTTTATCCATATGCAAAGTTCCAAGAAGTAAAAAAAAAAAAAAAAAAAAAAAAACACTACAAATGATCATATGGGTCAGTTCTGGCATCTTGGGATATCTGTCTATTTCTGATGTCATTGTCTTCTCGTCCTGGTGTAAGTTTAGTTTCTCCTGTTTGAGTGTCTTTTTAAGGTGAGTTTGTGTTGGTAGGCATCTCTATAGCCAATCCAGTGCAGGGGCCCTTTCTAACTGGGAAGTATTAATCCAAGAGTCAATTCCCTTCAGTTTTGCTGTGCATGAGCTAGTTAGGAGTATCTGATGAGGGTCCTTCCATTTAGGTTAGACATTGTTCTTTAAATGATGTCTTTTCCAGTATGTATTATCTCCTGGTTGCAGGTCATGGAGCATCCAATCTGCATCTAAAGCTAGATTACTGAGATAAGCTTCAGAAACAAGCTTGGAGTGTCCTTTTAATCATTCAATTAAACTTCACCGTAATAAAACAGTGAGGAGCTATCTGGGAAGTGAGACTTAGTAAATACAGACCATAATTAACTAAACTAGAATTTAATATTCACTGAAACGTAATCTTTTTCTGTCTATAATTACCCTCATTTCTACCAAATAAAGCCAGATTAAGACTAATTTGTTTGCAAAATAAGTCTGGTTTCAATAAACATGGCCTGATGATTTGCATAAGTGTAATTGATTATGCAGGCTCTTTCTAAATTGGCTTTGCTGGAACTTTTTAATAAGAAATCTCAGATTGAATTTTTAAAATGCCTCTCAAGGCCAGGAAAACCACGGCAAGGGCTTGTCACAGATTTTGTGGGTGATATCTGTAGATTCAGGTGAATTCCTCCTTTTTTGAGGTTTCCAAAATACCTTGAGATTCCTGCACCTGTGAGGAGGTGGTCTTCCTAATTTACCTAATAAAGCTTCTGGGAACCCAAGCGTTTCCAATCTCTGGAGGGATCAGGTAGTGAGAAAGGATAAATGTTTCAGTACTGCTTACAAAGGTATAATTTACCAAATCGCTGTAAGTCATAATTAGGAGGTAAGTTTCCTTGTATCTGGAAAACACAGATTAAAAGCCAGTAATACTTCAGACAGAAACCATAAAAATTATAACCCTGTTCACCAGTTCACTCAGTCCTATGTAAAAAATCCTTTTTTTTTCTTTTGGCCACCCACGTGGCATGCAGGATCTTAGTTCCCCAACCAGAGATTGAACCCGCACCCCCTGCAGTGGAAGCATGGAGTCTTAACCACTGGACTGCCAGGGAAGTCCTTTTTGTTAACTGTTTTATGAAGCCATCAGGTTTTCCTATAAAATTCTTTAATTTTTCTCCCAGTTCAGCATATGATCTGAAAGTTATCAGAAACCTGTAGTTGTCAAAAAGTTCTTGCTATGAATCATCTTGAAGAGGAAGAATTTTTGCAAAGACATCAGAGTAAAACAATAGCTATCTATGAATGATAAAAGACTTAAGAAGGCACGGTTGAAGACCTGTTTACAATGCAATTGACAAAGAAACTTGGTTACTCCTGTGACATACAACATTTTAAGATAATAACTGGAATTATGACTGATAACATTTTACCAAGACATACCATATTTTTAGGAATTCCATATAATTTCTAGAATACTTAAATATTAATAACATTTACCCATACAACATAAGATTTATTACTCATTTGACAATGCTAATCCCATGTAATTTAACACTCCAAATGAACCTAATTCGTTTAATCAGGTTTAATTATACATCTCTTTGGGATGTCTCAGGGGCCCTTTGAAGCATCTCAAAGTTAGCTAGAGGTCAAAGGAACTTCATTAGATTTTGATTTGGGAAGTTTCTCCAAAAATATCAAAAGGTTTTAAAATACTTGGTCAAATAGGATCATAGGTCACTGTTAAACAATACTTCTTCACTTAACCAAAGGGACAATAAAAGATTTCAATAGCAAATATGGAATAGATCACTTAAAAGGTAAAGAAACTTAAAATCTGTTATCAAATGCCGATTGACCGTTTAAGAAAACTTTGTCCTCTTAACAGAGAGAAAAACAAAATTCAGATTTTGCACCAGCTTATGTTTAAAATTTATTTACTCAATTAAATTTATTCTAAATTTAGCCAATCCTGACCAGGCACAAAACTGTTTTCTCAGGGTTCCTTTTCGATAAACCTTCCATAATTTTCTGTACTCAAATTAGTTTGTCCCTTTTTTTTTCTCATCCAGGAACAATCAACTCTAGAAAAAAATTACTTTCTTTTCCCTTAACAAAGCGCAATTCAACTCCTTGTACCTTCTTTTCCTAAAAACACACATCCTACTTTGCTACTGTATCCTAAAATGTTTCCCTTATTATTTCTACTAGCTTTAATTACATATTTAAATTAGAATTCTCAACTCTTAAAAATCTTAATTTCTAGTGAAAACTAAGAAGTAAGCCAATGATGAGCTTTTACATTAGCATTCTGTAGATTGGCAAAACAAAAATACTAATAATAAATTCTGAAAACATGTGCTTTCTTATAGAAAATACCTCATTGTGGCACAAAATGTATTTATTAATAATTCTAAATACCTTTATTTTCTCTGTAAAAGGAAGCCAATGTTCAGTAATTTATGTTTCAGTATCTTACTTTATTTGGGAATGACCTAGCTATTCAATAAACTTCCAACATTTAACTTAATTTAGCACAACTCTAATGTTCAAATTGCCAAATATATGGAGAGATTTTTTTTAATCGAAGTATAGTTGATTTACAATATCATGTTAGTTTCAGGTGTACAGCACCGTGTTTCAGTTATATATATATATAGAAAAGGAATATATATATATATATATATATATATATATATTCCTTTTCAGATTCTTTTCCCTTATACATCATTATAAGATATTGAGTATAGTTCCCTGTGCTATACAGTAGGTCCTTGTTGGTTATCTACTTTATATATAATAGTATGTATATGTTATCCCTCCCACAACCCCCCTTTCCCCCTTGGTAAGCCTAAGTTTGTTTGCTATGTCTGTGAGTCTGTTTCTGTTTTGTAAATAAGTTCATTTGTATTATTTTTTTAGATCCCACATATAAGCAATATCATATGATGTTTGTCTTTCTCTGTCTGACTTACTTCACTTAGTATGATAATCTCTAGTCCATGCTTGTTGCTGGAAATGGCATTATTTCATTCTTTTTTTATGGCTGAATATTCCATTGTGTGTATATACCACATCTTCTTTATCTGTTCATGTGTTGATGGACATTTAGGTTGCTTCCATGTCATGGCTATTGTAAATAGTGATGCAATGAACATTGGGGTGCATGTATCTTTTCAAATTATGGTTTTCCCTGGATATATGCCCAGGAGTAGGATTGCAGGATCAAATGGTAGCTCTATTTTTTGTTTTTTGAGGAACCTACATATTGTTCTTCATAGTGGCTGCACTAATTTACCTTCCCACAAACAGTGTAGGACAATTCCCTTTTCTCCACACCCTCTCCAGCATTTATTATTTGTAGACTTTTGATGATGCCCATTCTGACTGGTGTGAGGTGATACCTCATCATAGTTTTGATTTGCATTTCTCTAAAAATTAACGATGTTGAGCATATTTTCATGTGCCTTTTGGCCATCTGTATGTCTTCTTTGGAAAAACATCTATTTAGGTCTTCTGATCATTTTTTTCTTGGGTTGTTTGTTTTTTGATATTGAGCTGTATGAGCTGCTTATATGTTTTAGAGATTAATCTCTTGTTGTTTGCAAATATTTTCTCCCATTCTGTGGGTTATCTTTTCGTTTTGTTTATGGCTTACTTTGCTATATAAAAGCTTTTAAGTTTAATTAGGTCAAATTTGTTTTTGTTGTTGTTGTTGTGCTTATTTCCATTGCTCTAGGAGATGGATCCAAAAAGATATTGCTGCAATTTATGTCAAAGAGTGTCCTGCCTAGGTTTTCCTCTAGGAGTTTTGTAATATCCAGTCTTCCATTTAGGTCTTTAATCCATTTTGAGTTTTTGTTTTTATATAGTGTTACAGAATATTCTAATTTCATTCTTTTACATGCAGTTGTCTAGTTTTCCTGGCACCACTTATTGAAGAGGCTGTCTTTCCTCCATTGTATATTCTTGCTTCCTTTGTTGTAGATTAATTGACCATAATTGTATGGGTATACTTCTGGGCTTTCTGGCCTCTTACATTGATCTATATTTCTGTTTTTTTACCAGTACCATACTGTTTTGATGACTGTAGCTTTGTAATATAGTCTGAAATCAGGGAGCCTGATTCCTCCAGCTCCATTTTTCATTCTCAAGGTTACTTTGGCTATTCAGGGTCTTTCGTGTTTCCATACAAAGTTTAAGATTTTTTATTCTAGTTCTGTGAAAAAATGCCATTGGGGCTTCCCTGGTGGCACAGTGGTTGAGAGTCCGTCTGCCAATGCAGGGGACACGGGTTCGTCGTGCCCCAGTCCGGGAAGATCCCACATGCCGCGGAGCAGCTGGGCCCGTGAGCCATGGCCGTTGAGCCTGCGCGTCCGGAGCCTGTGCTCCGCAACTGGAGAGGCCACAACAGTGAGAGGCCCGCGTACCATAAAAAAAAAAAAAAAAAAAAATGCCATTGGTAATTTGATAGGGATTACATTAAATCTGTAGATTGCCTTGGGTAATATAGTCATTATGACAATGTTGGTTCTTCCAATCCAAAAACATGGTATAACTTTTCATCTGTTTATGTCATCTTTGATTTCTTTCATCAGCATCTTACAGTTTTCAGAGTACAGGTCTTTTGCCTCCTCAGGTAGGTTTATTCCTAGGTATTTTATTCTTTTTGATGTGATGGTAAATGGGATTGTTTCCTTAATTTCTCTTTCTGATCTTTCATTGTTAGTGTATAGAAATGCAACAGATTTCTGCATTAATTTTCCATATTACTGCAAATTAATAAAGCAAAATTCTGCATATTAATTTTGTATCCTGCAACATTACCAAATTCATTGATGAGCTCTAGCAGTTTTCTGATAGCGTCTTTAGGATTTTCTATGTATAGTATCATGTCATCGGCAAACAGTGCCAGTTTTACTTCTTCTTTTCCAGTTTGGTTTCCTTTCATTTCTTTTTCTTCTCTGATTACTGTGGTTAGGACTTCCAACGCTATGTTCAATAAAAGTGGTGAGAGTGAGTGAACATCCTCGTCTTGTTCCTGACATTAGAGGAAATGCTTTCAGCTTTTCACCATTATGATGTTAGCTGTGAGATTGTCATATATGGCCTTTATTATGTTGAGATATGTTCCCTCTATGCTCACTTTCTGGAGAGTTTTTATCATAAACGGATGTTGAATTTTATCAAAAGCTTTTTCTGCATCTATTGAGATGATCATATGGTTTTTATTATTCAGTTTGTTAATGTGGTGTTTCACATTGATTGATTTGTGAATATTGAAAAGTCCTTGCATCCCTGGGATAATTCCCACTTGGTCATTGTGTATAATCCTTTTAATGTATTGTTGGAATAGGTTTGCTAGTATTTCATTGAGGATTTTTTTTTTAACATCTTTATTGGGGTATAATTGCTTTACAATGGTGTGTTAGTTTCTGCTTTATAACAAAGTGAATCAGTCATACATAAACATATGTTCCCATATGTCTTCCCTCTTGCGTCTCCCTCCTTCATTGAGGATTTTTGTGGCTATGTTCATCAGTGATATTGTCCTATAATTTTTTGTGTGTGGTATCTTTCTCTGCTTTTGGTATCAGGGAATGGTGGCCTCATAGAATGAGTTCAGAAGTGTTCCTTCCTCTGCAATTTTTTAGAATAGTGTCAGAAGGATAGGTGTTAACTCTTCTTTAAATGTTTGATGGAATTGTACTGTGAAGTCGTCTGGTCCTGGACTTTTGTCTGTTGGAAGTTTTTAAATTACAGGTTCAATTTCAGTTCTTGTAATTGGTCTGTTTATATTTTCTATTTCTTCCTGGTTCAGTCTTGGGAGATTGTACCTTTCTAAGAATTTGTCCATTTCTTCCAGGTTGTCCATTTTATTGGCATATAGTTGCTTGTAGTAGTCTCTTAAGATCCTTTGTATTTCTGTGGTGTCTGTTGTAACTTCTCTTTTTTCATTTCTAATTTTATTAATTTGAGCCATTTCTCTTTTGTTTCTTGATTAGTCTGGTTAAACGTTTATCAATTTTGTTTATCTTTTCAAACAACCAGGTTTTGCTTTCATTGATCTTTTCTATTGTTTTCTTAGTCTATATTTCATTTATTTCTGCTCTGATATTTATGATTTCTTTCCTTCTACTAACTTTGGGTTTTGTTTTTTCTTCTTTCTCTAGTTGCTTTAGGGGTAAAGTTAGGTTGTTTATTTGAGATTTTTCTTGTTTCCTGAGGTAAGCTTGTATCGCTATAAACATTCCTGTTAGAACTACTTTTGCTGCCTCCCATGGGTTTTGGATCATCGTGTTTTCATTTCATTTGTCTCTAGGTATTTTTTGATTTCCTCTTTAATTTCTTCAGTGACCCATTGGCTCTTTAGTAGCATAGTTTTTAGCCTCTGCCTGTTTGTGTTTTTGGCAGTTTTTCCTTTGGAGTTGATTTCTTAAATTTTCTTTCTTAAATTTCTCTCTTAAATTTTCTTAAATTTCTTAAGAACTTTCTTAAATTTATCAAGGCCTGCTTTGTGGCCCAGCATGTGATCAATCCTAGAGAATCTTCCATGTGTACTTGAAAAAGTGTATTCTGCTACTTTCAGATAAAATGCTCTATAAATATCAATTAAGTCCATCTGGTCTAATGTGTCATTTAAGGCCTTTGTTTCCTTTTTGATCTTCTTTCTGGATAATCTCTCCATTGATGTAATGTGGTGTTAAAGTCCCCCACTATTATTGTGTTACTGTCAACTTCTCCTTTTATGTCTGTTAACAATTACCTTTTATATTGAGATGCTCCTGTGTTGGGTACATATAAATTTACAGTTGTTATATCTTCTTCTTGGATTGATCCCCTGATCATTATGTAGTATCCTTTTTGTCTCTTGTCATAGTCTTTATTTTAAAGTCTAGTTTGTCTGATATGAGTATTGCTACTCCAGCTTTCTTTTGATTCCCATTTGCATGTAATAACTTTTTCCATCCCCTCACTTTTAGGCTGTATGTGTCTCTAGATGTGAAGTGGGGCTTTTGTAGCCAGCATATATATAGTGTTTTTTATCCATTCAGCCAATATATATCTTTTGGTTGGAGCATTTAATCCATTTACATTTAAGGTAATTATCAATATGTATGTTCTCACTGAAATTTTGTTAATTGTTTTGGATTTATTTTTGTCCGTCTCTTTTTCTTCCTTTCCTCTTTTTTTCTCTTCTCATTTGATGTGGTGACTTCCTTTAATGTTGTGTTTGGATTCCTTTTACTTATTTGTGTTATATCTATTATAGATTTTTGGTTTGTGGTTACCATGAGGTTTTGATATAGCAGTCTATATCTATCTATCTATCTCTCTATACCTATCTATCTATCTATATATACGTATATATATATATCAGTCTCTTTCTCTCTCTCCCTCTCTCTCTCTCTCTCTCTCTCTCTCTCTATATATATATATATATATATATATTTGTGTTAAGTTGTTGATCTCTTAATTTCAAATGCATTTCAAATATCCTGCATTTGTACTCTCCTCTCATGATTATTTGCTTAGATATCATATTTGTATGTGGATGATTTCCTATCTTTACTGTATATTTGCCTTTACTGGTGAGCTTTCCCATTTCATACTTTTCTTGTATCTAGTTGTGGTCTTTTCTTTTCAGCCTAGAGAAGTTCCTTTAGCATTTGTTTTAAAGCTGTTTTGGTGCTGCTGAATTCTTTTAGCTTGTGCTTTCTGTAAAGCGTTTGATTTCTCCTTCGAATCTGAATGAGAACCCTGCTGGGTAGAGTATTCTTGGTTGTAGGCTCTTCCCTTTCCTCACTTTAAATATATCGTGCCACTCCCTTCTGGCCTGCTGAGTTTTTCCTGAAAATTCAGCTTATAATCTTATGGGAATTTCCTTTTATGTTATTTGTTGCTTTCCCTTGTTGCTTTTAATATTTTCTCTTTGTCTTCAATTTTTGTCAATTTGATTATTATATGTCTCAGCATGTTCCTCCTTAGGTTTTTTTTTTTCCCGGTATGTGGGCCTCTCACTGTTGTGGCCTCTCCCACTGTGGAGCACAGGCTCTGGACGCGCAGGTTCAATGGCCATGGCTCACGGGCCTAGCCACTCCGCAGCATGTGGGATCTTCCTGGACCGGGGCATGAACCCATGTCCCCTGCATCGGCAGGCGGACTCTCAACCACTGTGCCACGAGGGCAGCCCCCTCCTTAGGTTTATCTAGGGAACTCTCTGTGTTTCTTGGACTTCAGTGACTGTTTCTTTTCCCATGTTAGGGAAGTTTTCAGCTATTATTTCTTAAAATATTTTGTCAGGCCCTCTCTGAGTTACAAGAAGTTTTTAGCAAAGAGTTAGAAAATATAAAGAATAACCAAGCAGAGTTGATGAATACAGTAACTGAAATGAAAAATACATTAGAATAAATCAATAGCAGAATAAATGAGGTAGAAGAATGAATCAATGAGCTGGAAGACAGAGTGGTGGAAATCACTGCCATGGAACAGAAAATAAAGAAAAAAATAATGAAAGGAAATATGGACAGTTTAAGAGACCTCTGGGGCAATGTCAAATGCACCAACATTTGCATGATAGGGGTCCCAGAAGGAGCAGATGGAGAGATTATCTTTAAGTAAACAATTCTAAAACATAATTATTCCTAAAGATTCCAGCCAAAAGCTCTTATCTTACTTACATTTAATTTATTAAAAATTTAATCATACCAAGTTATTTTTCTTGCTGACAAATTTGCAACAGACATAATATCTTATTTGACTTCTATTAAACCTAGGTACAAAGAAAGTATTATACTTAATGTTGATGACTCTAAAGATGTATCTATATTAATTAAATTGACAAACTTAAAATAACTTTAGTAACCTTAATAGCTTTAAATTAGTTTAATACTGAGTGTTTCCCAGTTCACAGGAACATGAAATTCGTTTGGGTTAGTTTCTCTATGTTTCTGAGAAACTTTATAAGTGCTAATTTCCTTTACACCAATTAAGTAGAGCTCATTTACAAATTAATTTTGATAGTACCATCCAAAGGTAGAGAAATATATTCATAATGCACACATAGACATATAGACAGACACAACCAGTTATCTAATATCTTCATTGTAAAACTTAGCCATGAATCAGGTGTTACAATATAAAAATCACTAGAAGTGACCCTTGAGAAAAAGATAATCCAGGAAATATAAAATATTTATTTCAAATTCTAAATATATTTTTTATACTCATTTAACAAATATTTACTGAACACCCATTATCTATCAGACAGTGGTTTGTGGTACAAAATGCCATGGTAATGAAACACACTCCCATCCAGAAACAAAAAAAACCATCATATCTGCCCCATGGAGCTCACTTGAAATTACATTGCATCATTAAAAAAAAGCACAATCTGACAAGAAAATGGAGCTGATAAAAAATAGTTCTTAGGAATCAGGAATATGATGGGGTGAGTAAATATCTTAGCAGAATGGATAAGCAATAGGCTGAATATGGATAAAAAACAAACAATTAGGAAGATCACAGCATTCAAAAGTAGAACAAAAATACAGAAAGGTAAAAAATAGAGAAATGTTATGATATGGAAGATGAATTCAGATAGTCCATTCTTCACTACAAAAGGAATCCCAGAGATAATATGAAGGAAAAGAGAGAGAGCAGAGAACACTTTACAAAGTTGAATGAAAATTCAAGCCTTCAGACTGAAATGGCCCACCAAGGGTCATGAATGAATAAAGACCCATGGCTTAGTGAAACCTGTGAACTCGAAAGGCTGAGAAAACTCTGAAAGTTTCAAAAAATAAAAGTTACACAAACAGTTTATAAAGGGACTAGAAATCAGATTGGCATCAGATACATCATTTGGTGGCACATGGTCCTAGAAGAAAGTGCAGAAATACCTACAAAAGTCTGAGTGTAATGACATTAAACCAAAATATATACCAGTCAAAATATCATTCACATGCAAGTTTAAATAAAAATATCTTGGCACAAGCAAGAACTTCAAAGGTCTACTGGCTACAGACTCTCTCTGAAAGAATTACTGCAGCAAAATAAAAAAGGTTTCCAGAGGAAAGTGTGGGATATAAAAAAATTGATTGAATACTACTCAATAATAGGAGAAACAAGTTACTAATATGCACAACATATGCATGAATCTTAAATCATTATTCTAAGTGAAAGAAGCCAGACCCAAAGTCTACGTATGGTATGGTTCCATTCATATGGTGTTCTGGAAAAGGCAAGAACTGTAGGTACAGAAAACAAATCAGTGGTTGCCGGTGACTGCAGTGAGAGGAAGGGTTGACTACATTGGGGCCCAAGAGGATTATCTGGATAATGACTGTTCTATATCTTGATTATGGTGCTGATTATACAACCATATTCTTTTGTCAAAATTCATAAGACTGGGCTTTTCTGGTGGCGCAGTGGTTAAGAATCCACCTGCCAATGCAGGGGACACGGGTTCAAGCCCTGGTCCGGGAAGATCCCACATGCCGTGGAGCAGCTAAACCCGTGTACCACAGCTACTGAGCCTGTGCTCTAAAGCCCATGAGCCACAACTACTGAGCCTGTGCACCACAACTATTGAAGCCCACACACCACAACTATTGAAGCCCACGTGCCTGGAGCCTATGCTCTGCAACAAGAGAAGCCACCACAACGTGAAGCTCTCACACTGCAACAAAAAGTAGCCCCCACTCGCCACAACTAGAGAAAGCCCACGTGCAGCAGCGAAGACCTGACACAGCCAAAAATAAATAAATTAAATAAATAAATTTAAAAAAAAAGAATTCATAGGACTATATATCAAAAAGGGCAAAAAGTAAAGCACTATGTAAATTATGCCTCATAAATAAATAAGTACATGCATATAAACACAAATATATTAGTGCTAATAAGGGGGTGAAAACAATGAAGATTAAGAAAACTAAGTGTATATTTAAATCTCAATGTTAAAAAATTTAAAAGCAATCTTGAACTAAAATCTTTAATGATTACAACATTGGAGGTGGTGGGAAGTAAAAGTTTAGCGAGAATAAAAGTAATTTACTGAGACTATTCCTTTATTTACATGGAGAATAGAGATATAAATATATTCTAAATGTTGATAAAAAAATATGCTAAATATTTTTAGATTAACCCCTAGAAGAATAGAAATGAAGTTTATAACTTCCAAAGACAATAAAGAAAAGAGTAATAGAAAACAATCTAATAAGAAAGTAAAATAGAAATAACTGAAAAGTGTGGTTAAAAGAGGAAAACTAAAATAAAATTGCAAAAATAATTTCAAACACATTAGTCATCATAATAAATAAGAATATGTTAAATTTTCATATTATAAGACAGACCCTAAGAACTGATTAGAATTAAACATAAATGTTCACAAGTAAAGATCCAACTATATGCTGCTTGCAAAAGACAGACCTAAAATTAAATGACACAATATGATCATCTTGTGAGATACAAAAAAAAATAATAGTTAATGTGATTTAATATTCATTTTTAATAGAAGATGAAATAAACTTAGTTTGGTGAGACCTTAGAGGAAAACTTCATTAATTTGATAGAGGGCAATACCACAAGCCTGTAGAACATCCTCCTTAATGGTGATACACTAAAAATAGAGTCACTGCTCAATTCAATATTGTTATTGCAAGTTTTAGTCAATATAAGAAGAGAAAAAAAAGAGAAAATTTTATATGATGACACCTGTAGAGCTAAAGGTGACAGCTAATCTCAGTCTAATACTTGTTTCTATCAAGATTCTCTTTGCCTATTAAATGACTTTTTATTTCAATAATTGCATGAGTGCATTGTTCTAAACAGTTTTCTTCCTGACTTCTTGTTCACGTGTTAAAATTAGCTGTTGAAAATCTATTGGTGCTCACTACACATCAGCCTGCCTTCCATCAGCCAGCAACTGTATCTTGGTTGAACGGCTGCCAGAACTCACTTTGCCCACATGTGGAGGGCCAGAATTAATACCCTCTGAGGGTAATTCCTTAACTGATGACTGATGAGAGAGAGTTAATAAATGCCACAACTTCCCTCTACTCCCCATCCTTGGCTGGGATAATTCAGAGGCATGTATTTTGCACTTTTTTCCAGAGTTTGTTTCCCTACAGGATTATGACCCAGTCACCCACTGTGGTAGCTGGCTTGATACTGCATCTTTCATTGGCTATTTTACTTTTCCTGTATCATTTCCCTCTCTAACCCATGTTCCTTCTTTCTCCCAATAACCTGCTTACACTGGAATCCTTGGTACAGAGTCTGATCCTGGGGAATGTGAGCTATGCATAGGCATAAATGATAATAATCATTGGTATTTAAATGCTTTTTATTTGCTTCACATTTTTAATGCTAGCAGAGTCTGCAGCTTATTTTCAAAATGATTTAACTGAGTAAATAAAGAGAAAGCAAATGTGGCAAAATGTTGAAAAGGCATAGAGTTATTCCATTTGATAGTTTTACAACATTTCTTAAGTTTTTAATTTTTCAAGATAAAAGGTTGGAGAACATGCTGGATGACTTCTGGTTTGAAGATGGCAGCATAAAAGTGGCATTTCCCTCTTCATGGAAGTCATCCAAAATCAACAAGAAGAAGAACAAGCAATTGAAATTTCACTTTCAAAAGAGAAATTGGGAGATAAACAAAATTCAATACCACAAAACAGGTAGAAGGACTTCCCAAAAGAAGAAGAAAAATAAGGAGGGAGGGGCAAAGGAACAGGAAAAACAAATGGCAGATGAAGGACATTCTCCAGAGGAATGATACCATGGAATAGGAGTAAAATATAACTAAACGTTTTACTACACATTTAAAAACTTACTGATATGCTTCTGTGAATGAAAACCACAGAGAATAAAAGCAAAAGCTTATTGAAGAGTCATACTGAAAAAAAATGTGAAAAAGAAAGCCATCAAGAGATATGAAGGTGAAATTGGAAGAAATCCAAGAGAGAATAAGACACTGATGAAAAAAAGATAGTAAGGATAGAAGGAAAGGAGAAAATGAGCAAAATGGAAATCAAGAAAAAGCTTTAAATGTTAGAGAAAATGATAGTTAAAATAGGCAAAGAAACTCTATAAAATTGAAGCCCCCAGGCTTCCCTGGTGGCGCAGTGGTTGAGAGTCCGCCTGCTGATGCAGGGGACACGGGTTCATGCCCTGGTCCGGGAAGATCCCACATGCTGCGGAGTGGCTGGGCCCGTGGGCCATGGCTGCTGAGCCTACGCATCTGGAGCCTGTGCTTCACAGTGGGAGAGGCCACAGCAGTGAGAGGCCCGCGTACCGAAAAAAAATAATAAATAAATAAAATTAAAAAAATTTGAAGCCCCCAAAGAATCAAAACCAAAATAATAAAAAGAAACACCTATTTTTAAATATAATTTTATTTTTAAATATAGTTTTCAAAAATAGTTTTCAGAATGGACTTCTCTAGACCCTTTCATTTGTAGAGTCTAAAGTGCAATGAGGCTTGATAGGAATTTCTCTTTCAGTTGCACCTTAAGAAGGATTGTCTTATTTTTTAAAATAAAGTTACCAGAGTAAGTACATCAAGGGAAGGCTATGAAACCAACCAGGACCCTGTGGAGCCTTCCCAGGGACAGACACCCCATGCTCTGACCCCTGTGTTCCTTGCCTCTTGTTTTAGGAAAGCTTTAGCTTCCTAGGCCTTCCCTGAGTTTCAAAGAGCAAATTTAATCAGAGAAGTAAGAAAATGCAGAAACAAAGGAAAGCAGTCAAACCAGACAAAATAATGATAGTTTAGCCATAAAACAAAGTTAAGGACCTTTAGTTCCTCCTCAAGACCTACAGATAATATTCTGAACCATATCCTTGGGTAGTTTTGCAGATACTAAAACTCCCACCAGGTGGAAGAAGTTAATTGCATGCTGACCACAAGCACATAGACCCCAGATGGGTTGGGACCAGAAGGTTGATGATGGTAACTCCAGAAATACCACCCTATTACCTCACAACCAGCCATCAGAAGAATGTCCACAAGCTGATCAGGCACCCTACAACACTCACCCCTAATGTTTCCTTTAAAAACCCTTCCCTGAAAGCCACCAGGGAATTCAGGTCTTTTGAGCATAAGCTGCCCATTCTCCTTGCTTGGCCCTGCAATAAATGTCGTACTTTTCTTCACCACAACCTGGTGTCGGCAGATTGGTTTTGCTGTGTGTCAGGCATTCACACCCAAGTTTGGTTCCGTAACAACTGTGAGGAATTTCACAAAATACGTCATGATATTATAGACAAAAGAGAAATAAGGACTGGGTAATTTTGGATTTGTAACAACTGAGTAACAATATCCAAAGTCTGCTATTTAACATATCATTGTTTTCTAGTGGCGAACCACAGGTTTATGTCCCTGCTACTCTTTTGTACATTTCTTATTTTAATAAGGATATGGATTATGTGTAAAAGAGATTAACCATCAACATAAAGCTGGAAGAGGTAGCCAACACAACAGAAAACAGAATCAGGAACCAAGAAGATCTCAACAATCAGCTGACTCAGATAAGATGAAATGTAATAGGAGTAAATGTGAAGCCCTGCAGGTGGATTCAAAATTCCAGCTATAAAGATAAACTTCGGGAGACATATGGCTACATAGTAACACACTTTTTAAAGACCCAATTAATTAATTGCGAGCACAATATGAATCAGTGTATGATTACCAAATAGCTAATGAAATCTTAAGGGCTGTATTTTAATAGGTGCAGCATGTTGAGGACACAAGAAGTAACCACTCAATGTGCTTGTTGAACAACACCTGGAACATCGTGTTCAAATAAGGACAAAAATAGTAAATGGACTATAAACCTAGCTATCATAATAATGACTATCTCTCTGTGGAGATGGAGTTTACTAAGCATTTTCACTATCACGCTAAAGCTTCATAGTTTGCTTTAAGATTGATAGAATGGTTATACCTGTTTTACAAATGAAGACCTTAAGAGGTTAAGTAACTTGTCAGTTTCTCACAGTTAGTAAGTAATGGTGTTGAGACTTGAGCTATAACAAGAATAATATAAAAAATTCAAACATACTGAATGCTCTTTCCTTTTTATGTCTGAAAATGTCTATTTCACTTTCACATTTAGCACATTTTTGCAGATCACATATTTCTATGTTGGCAGTGAGTTTTATTTTTGTTTGTTTTTTTTGTCATTTAAAAATTTCATTTAGTTTCCATTGTTTCTGTTAATAAAATCTTATCGTTTCTCCTTTGAAGATAATGTATCTTTTTTCTCTGGTTGTTTTAAGATTTTTCCCTTCGTCTCTAGTTTTTAGCAGTCTGAGTGTAATGTGCTTATGTGTGGTTTTATTTGTACTCTTTGGAATTTTCTAAATCTTTAAAAATCTGTGAGTTGATCTCTTTTATCAGTTTGGGGAAATTCTCCACCATTATCTCTTCAAATGCTGCTCTGCATCAATCTTGCTGTCCTCTCCTTCAGAATTCCCATACCCCATGTCTCTTATACGGTTTTGTTTTTTCCATTCTGTGTGCATGCATGCGTGTGTGTGTGTGTGTGTGTGTGTGTGTGTGTGTGTGTGTTTCAGTTTGGATATTTTCTTTGGACTTTCTTCAACTTCATTAATCTTGTCTTCTCTTAAAAACATTCAATGAATTTTTAGTTCCAGACATTGTATTTATGAGTTCCAGAATGCATCCTTTATTCATTTCACAGATCCTGATTATTGGTGAAATTTTTATCTATTTTGTTCATCTTTTCTTTTAATTTCTTGAGCATATTTATAATATTATTTTAAAGTCCTTTGTCTCTTGGCTCCAATTTTTGGATCATCTGTGTGTCTGTTTCTATCATGCATTTGGCTTGGTTTGCAGTCTTTTATTGTACACTAAGCATTGGGTATTAAGTAACTGTAGAGCTTTAGATGGTATTATTGTCCACCAGAGATGGTTCTCCCTTTTTCCATTTATCATGAGGGACTGAATACCATGACTTAATCAGTGATTGAACTGGATCTCAGCTGGATTACAGTTTTGGTAAGATAAGCCCACCTCTAGTTCGGGCATGGTCTTTGTGGGTTTTTAATTAAGAACCTAGGAAGTCTCTATATCCTCAGCCATGAAATAGGAAGGGAGAGTTAATTCTGTGCTTTGAATGTTTTGAGGTTAACTCTTTAACCTCCAATAACACACATCTTCAAAATTGTCCTGAGGGGAAGACCAGCCAGGTATTTGTGAGATGTTGTCTCCTAGTCACTGTTTAAGAACTATAAGAGACTTTGTGCAGCCTTTTAGAAGTTTCTGGCCCAGCCCTGCCCCAGCCTTCCATACCACCGCAGAACTCTATAAATATCCCACAGTAAAAATTGGCTGCCATGTACATGGGGCTTGTCTTGATTTTACACCAGCCTATGTGACTGTTAAAGCTCTGATGGTTCATGTCTTCTCTAGTAGAGTATTTCTGCCTATGCCAAGCCTGATTCTCAGTAGTACCCCAAAACAGTAAATGCTTTCAAGGGATGAAGATAAATGGAGATTGTCAGCTCACAAAGGAAGGGCTCTTCCTCTATGGAATTTTCACTTGTTCCCATTATTTCCAATATCCTTAAAAATATCATTTTTGTAATTAAGAATACCATTTTGTAATTTACCCAGTTTTTTCTAGTTATTAAAGTGGAAACATTGGCCTGTAAGACCTACTACATCCTACTCAGAGCAAAAACCTCAAGTAGATTATTTTAAAAGCATCTTTATTATTCTCACACACACAAAAAAAGAAATACCCAAAACAAAACCTCCTAGAAAAGTTAAAAATGAAACACTGGTAAAAGTTAATAATGGAAGAAGATATTCACCAAAAGAAAGCTGATATAGTAATATTCATATCAGACAAATTGAAGGAATAAAGCATTAAAAGGAATAGACTACCTACTGATAAACCATCCAACAGAAGGTATAATAAGTGTTAAGATGTATGTACCAAAAACTTTGCCTAGAAATATATAAAGCAAAAATGTTCAGACGATCTCAAGGACAAACTCACAGTTTTTCATTTAAAATCCATAATACTTTAATCCTCCCTTCTTAGATAATAATAGCTAAATCTGAAAAAAAGAATTAGCAGATAATATCAGGAAAACATTAGTGATTATGACGTGTGTGTGTGTATGTGAGAGAGAGAGAGAGACAGAGGGTGCATGCAACAAATCAAAACTTTACATTCAAGTATAGGTACACATGGAACATTTACAAAAATTTTCCACATGCTAAGTCAAAAATGAAATCTCAACAATATTTAGGTCCTATTAACCTTTCCATTGTACTCACCCCACTGATGTCCTTTCTTCCCTTATTACCTAACTAAACACTGTGTTCAATAATTATAGTTACTTCTTTGCATTCATCTTCAACTCCTTTTACAATTTGCCAAGTAACTAATTAAAAGTAATTAAAATAATTAAAAATAATTCTCCACCTTTCCCGCATCTGAAAGTGTGCAGCTAAACATACATAGAGAAAGCATTCAACCATGCTAACTAGTCTCATTTTTAATTCATAAATACATAACTCAAATTGACCTTCTGTCAGGCAAACAGTTTTCCCTAGTCCTTTATTTCTACCACTCACGAAGACAACTATTTTCACCTTTTTTCTCTTCATATCTCCAACACTACATCCCCTATGCTCAATCTCAGATAGTGGTTTTGCTTCCTACCTCAATGAGAAAATTAAGGCAATGAGAACTTCCACAAACTCCCACCACCACATCTACCCAAATACCAACATAATTTCCCATATCCTCTGCTTTCCCTTCTGTGCTCCTTTCTAAGGTGAACTTTGCCAAGCACTTCAAAAACATAGTTTCACTTACAACTCTAGTGATTCCTATGAGATTGGTGTTCATGGTACCATTTTACAGCTGAGAACACAGGTTCAAAGTCACATAATTAGTAATTGTTGCAGCACTATGTTACCTACCACCTTATTACTCAAAAGGCAACTCCATGGATCATGGTGTAGCATCACCAACACCTGTGATGTTATTAGTCCCCAGACCTAATAACAAATCAAAATCTGCATTTGTAAAAGATTCCCAGGTGTTTCTTATTTCCTTCAATATTTGGAGAACACTGCTATGTAGGCCATTCTGTTCTTTCCCATGGACTTTCCACTGTAATATAGTGGCACCAATTACTTCAAAATACAATTCGTTCTTACACCATATTGTAGTAGCACTCAGTCTTTCTCTCTAAGAAAATTTTATTAAGAATGACAGGTCTTCCCAAGGTACTAACTAATTCAAACCTTTCATAAGTTCTCTTAGTGTTTTGTGTTCTTAAAATGAAACTTCTGATAGTGTCCCTCTTTTGGTATGATTGATTTGATTAAGTTTGGATTCAGTTAGTCTCAGCAGTCAGGATAGGAGCTTAGTGGTAGCAGAACAAAGAATTTGGGATTACCAGCTTTAGAAGAGCTAGTTCTTATTCTAATCATTCATTTTAACTATTAATTTCTCATTCACATAGAAGTCTGGGTTTAATTAAAAGCAGAACTAAATTTTGCAAATTTGATCTTGCAATACGAACTTACTTTAAGGTGTATTGTTAGTGGTGAATATTGAGAATCCACCCATGGAAGAGGTTTGAGAGCCTAGAATTTTTTTTTAATAGTGGAATAAAATGCTAGTTTCTTTGTTTAGTACAGAAGTCTAACTTACAGTAACTATACTGATGGAAAGATTTTGGTGGAAGGGTGGGGAACTGACACTGCGTCACTAGTACTTCTGCTAGCATTTTTCCCATTAGAGCACAATGGCTCCAAACAAAGAGGAAATGATATGGGTGAACCACAGCACCCTTCATTTAACGTGTACACGAAGAGGAAAACACAACGAGCTCTTGCAAAATTTTTCTCCCTGCTACATTTGACCTCTCCACCCACATTTTGAAAGAAGCATATGTATTTCATATGTCATACATAACACTGACCTCACCAAAGTGTGAATTCTTTACCACTTTGATTTTATTCTTTCAATGTGTTGAATTTTTAACTAACAATACTGTACTTTATTCCTTTATGGTAACAGGTAACAGTGTATTCCTTGGCTTCTCTTTTCTCCATGATTTTCATACTGGTAGTGTTGGTTGGTTCATTTCTGGTTCGTTTATGGAATTTATGATAATTTGAAATAATTAGTTTCATTAACAAGTTTATGACTTAAGGGGTAAAACCACATCACTCACATCATTTGTTAAGCAACTATAATATTTAAATGAACTCATAATTACCCATCAATTATTTCAGTCAACCTCAAAGATTTGAGTTCAATGTATTACTTCCTGACAGACACGTAGTAAAAATCTGCTTACACTAGCATAGCCACTTCATCTTAATCTCCTTTGTTCTTTTTTCTTCTTCGTATTCTTAAAACATTCCCTAAGGTAACCCTTTCCTGCAACCAGGGTGGTCTTCTCAAGGTTCTGCTCAAATGCCTTGTTACCCAACCTCACCCCTCTGTACACTCCATTGGCCTGAATTCTTTTTCCATGTCTGAACTCTTGCAAATCTGATCAGTTTTTAAGTGAGCCTTCTCTGATTACCTCATCCCACAAACAGTCTCGGTTTCATCCTTAAGGTTTTATTTCTGATACAATCTATTTGCCTCTTTATCTTGTATTAACTTTTCAATAGATGTTAGATTGTTCACAAGTATTACCTACATATGTTTTATCAACCTATCTGATTATAATTGGTTACTAAAGTCAGCCACTGTATCCTTTCAACCTCTCTTGAAATTTGTAGTGTTTTTCACAGTCTGCAAAAAATATTTTTTGAAGCAATGCATGAATAAATGAATAAATGGAAAATAGATTTAGGTTTAAGAAATCACATTTTTTCCCACTTTATGGAGATAGACTATCTTTTCATTCCTTAATTCATATAATTTAAAATAGGAAACATAATTTGAACAAACTAAAAAATGTCTTAAAGACTTCACTTAAACAAATCAGGAAGTTTAGACTCAACTGGAACGTGGGTCACTGGAGATTACATATATAGTTGTAGTCAAATTCATTATTTCATTGCCCAGAGCAAGCTGAAAATTCCATAATTATCTTCAAAGAAGGTAGATATTTAGTCCTACCATGAGCCTTGAAAGGATGAAAAGGTGAATACTTCTGAACAGCTCAATTAACATGCTCTCCCTAGAGAAGCTCTGTGTAATGCAATGAATGATGTTGATATAGTAACCAACTATATTTGAGTCTATAACATTGCACTATGTTGACCAAGGGCATGAAGACAAAGTACAATCTGGTAAAAATGGATCTACAAGTGGCCAAGAAAATTCAGTTCTAATACATATCTCTTTGTTTGTCTACCTCAATTCAAGAATATGTCTGATTTTCTAAAGGAATAGATAAAACTCAATCACTCCTCAATATTTTCTCTCAACAAAGGTTTTACAAGAATGAAGTAATAGTGAGTTTGAATTTATACTCCTTAAGAAATGATGTTAATAACAATATAGTCTAAATTTACATAACCTTTACGTAATGCCAGGTACTGTGATTTACATATATGATCTCATTTTTATCCAGTTAACAAGTCTATAAGTTAATCATTATTATCATCTCCAAATTATATTTGAAGAAACTGAAACTTAAATTAATTTGCCCAAGGTCACTTAGTCTGAAAATGGCAGAGCTGGTGTTTAAATCTGTGTCCATCTGACTCCAAGGCTTAACTAATACACTACTATGCTTCAGGAATGCAGGTTAAGTTCACATGCACGTGCTTTAAGCTATTGGTCAAGTGGGAGTTAGATCCACTCTTCTAGTGAATAGGAGGGGAGAATACCTTGAGAAGTCTCCCAAATTCCGACTGGAATTGTCTTGGGATGTACCTGCAGAGATGGCTGAAATACTTTTACAGCAATTTTTGGAGGAAGGTCAGGGTCTTGAAATTCTCTGCCATTGGTAGAATATTCACCATGAATATAGCTGTGATATTTTTAAAATAAACACAAGAGCCGTGGTCCAAAAAGTAGAAAAAATATTTATAGAATAATACATGTAAAATATTGTCCTAATAAAGGTGTGTTCCAATAAATAAAAAACATTCTATGGAGAGCAGCCAAGATGGCACAATAAAATGACCCTGAACTCAGCTCCTCTCACAAGCACACCAAATCACAACGATCTGCAGAACAACCATCAGTGAAAAAGACTAGAACTTACCAGAAAAGATCTTCTACAGCTAAAGACATAAAGAAGGAACCACAATGCGACTGATAGGAAGGGTGAACATGCAATATAATCAAATACCCTATCTCCTGGATGGGTGAACCACCAACTGGAGAATAATTATATTGCAGCAGTTTTCCCACAGGAGCAAGAGTTCTGAGCCCCACATCAGACTACCCAGTCAAGGGGTCTGGCACTGGGAAGATGAGCCCCCAGAGTATTTGGCTTTGAAGGCCAGTGGGGATTAATTGCAGGAGCCCCACAGGACTGTGTAAAAATAAAGACTTCACTCTTAAAGGGAACACACAATATCTCATGCACAACAGGACTCAGGGGAAAAGGAGTAATCTGATAGGCTCCTGAGCCAGACCTACCTGCTGGTCTTGGAGAGTCTCCTGGGGAAGTGGGGTAGGGAGGGAAGCTTTGTTTCACTCTGGGTACATAGACACTGGTGGCAGACATATTGAGGAGCATTGTTGGTAACTGATAGCTTGGCTCATTAGCTCGAAGACCTGGCCCCACCCAACAGCCTGCAGGCTCCAGAGCTGGGATGCCTCAGGCCAAACAACTAACTGGGTAGGGACACAGCCCCACCCATCAGCAGATAGGCTGCCTAAAGACCAAGGAGCCCAGAACTTCTTCTGCACCTGCCCCTAGACACCACCCAGTCCGCCAGAGGGTCTTGGCTGGTGGGTAGACCCAGCGCTACATACCAGTGAACAGGCACCAGCCCCTCCCGCTAGGAAGCTGGACCAAGCCTCTAGACCAGGCTTATCCACCAGGGGACAGACACCAGCAACAAGAAAACTGCAATCCCACAACACAGTTCAGACCCTACCCTGGGACCAGCTGGACCCTGGCCCATCCCACTAGCAAACCTGCACAACCTTCAGGACACCCTAGATCCCATACCCAACTGTGTCAGGGGCCAACACCTCCATCCCAGCAATGATCTGAAATGAGCTCTGGGATCCCTGGGCCCTGAAGCCAGACTCCAGGAACCAGCTCTGCCTACCAATAGACCAGAAGTAGCCCAGGATCTAGCTATACCTGCCAGGAGGTGGGCAACAGCCCCAGAGTCTTCAGGACCCTGATTCTGCCTATCAGTGAGCTACCACTAGCTCCAGGGACCCCTAGAATTCCACAACCAGCCATCTTGTGAACAGGCCTTGCTAAAGAGCAGCCAGCAGCATCCCAGCAAGGCAGGTCCTGGCAACCAACCAGAAGAGGGGCCTGCCAGACCACCCACATAGTTATCCCATCACAACAGAAGGACCCATGTCACCCTCTTAGGTTGAATCCTTAGAGCATACAGCTTGGGTGACAAGAGGGTAGTGCACTGCTAGGATACATAGGATGCCTCCTACAGAAGGCCTCTTCTGCAAGGTCAAGAAACATAACCTACCACATACATAAAAATACAAATAGCAACTTAGACAAAAGGAGGCAGCATAGGAATATGATTCAGATGAAGGAAAAAGATAAAACCCCAGAAGAAGAACTAAGTGAAGTGAAGATAGGCAATCTACCTGAGAAAGAGTTCAGTATAATGATCATAAAGATGATCAAAGAACTTGGGAGGAGAATGGATGCAGAGAGCAAGAAGTTAGTTTTTAACCAAGAGTTAGAAAATATAAAGAACAACCAAACAGAGATGAAGAATACAATAACTGAAATGAAAAACACACTAGAAGGAATAAATAGTAGACTAAATTATTTAGAAGAAAGGATCAGTGAGCTGGAAGACAGAGTAGTGGAAATCATTGCTGCTGAAGAGAAAAAAGACAAAAGAATGAAAACAAATGAGGACAGCTTAAGAGACCTATGGAACAACATCAAGTGCACTAATATTTACATTATAGGGGTCTGAGAAGGAGAAGAGAGAGAGAACAGGCCGGAGAAAATATTTGAAGAGGTAATAGCTGAAAATCTCCCTAACCTTGGAAAGGAAATAGTCACCCAAATCCAGGAAGCCCAAAGAGCCCCATACAGGATTAACCCAAAGAGGAACACACCACACATTGTAACCAAAATGAAAAAAAAAAAAGATAAAGAGAGAATACTAAAAGCAACAAGGGAAAAGCAACAAATAATATACAAGGCAATCTCCATAAGGTTATCACCTAATTTTTCAGCAGAAACTCTGCAGGCCAGAAGGGAGTAGCACAATATATTTAAAGTGATGAAAGGGAAAACCTACGACCAAGAATACTCTATACAGCAAAGCTCTCATTCAGATTCTTTTTTTATTAATTTATTTTATTTTATTTATTTATTGGCTGTGTTGGGTCTTTGTTGCTGCGCATGGGTTTTCTCTCCTTGGGGCGAGCCGGGGCTACTCTTCATTGCATTGCATGGGCTTCTGATTGTGGTGGCTTATCTTGTTGTGGAGCATGGACTCTAGGGGCGCAGGCTTCCATAGCTGTGGCTCACGGGCTCAGTAGTTGTGTCTCATGGGCTCTAGAGCTCAGGCTCAGTAGTTGTGATGCATGGGCTTAGTTGCTCCATGGCATGTGGGATCTTCCTGGACCAGGGCTCGAACCCATGTCCCCTGAATTGGCAGGCAGATTCTTAACCACTGCACCACCAGGGAAGGCCCTCTCATTCAGATTTGATGGAGAAATCAAAAGATTTACTGACAAGCAAAAGTTAAAAGAATTCAGCACCACCAAACCAGTTTTACAACAAATGTTAAAGGAAATTCTCTAGTTAAAAAAGAAAAGGCATCAAATAGAAACAAGAAAATTACAAAACATAAAAGCTTACCAGTAAAAGCAAACATACAGTAAAGATAGGAAATTATCTACAAAGAAAGCTAATAGGGAGGATAAAAGGCAAAAGTAGTAAAATCATCTGTATCCACAATAAGCAGTTAAGGGATACACAAAACCATGACATGTAAAATACGATAATAAAAACAAATTGTGAGGAGAGGAGAGTACAAGTGCAAGGTATTTAAAATGTATTGGAAATTAAGAGATCAGCAACTTAGAATGATCACGTATATATATAGACTGCTATACAAGAGCCTCAAGGTAAGTGCAAACCAAAATCTATAATAGATGTACACACAAAAAAGAAAGAGAAATCCAAACAAAACACTAAAGATAGTCATCAAACCAGAAAACAAGAGAAGAAGAAAGGGAAAAAAGACCTTGAAAAATTCCAAAACAATTAACAAAATGGCAATAAGAAAATACATATGGATAATTTCTTTAAATGTAAATGGATAAATGATCCAACCAGAAGACACAGACTGGCTGAATGGATACAAAAACAAGACTTGTATATTTGCTACCTACAGGAGACTCACTTCAGATCTAGAGACATACAGACTGAAAGTGAGGGGATGCAAAAAGGCATTCCACACAAATGGAAATCAAAAGAAAGCTGGAGTAGCAATACTTAAATCAGACAAAGTACACTTTGAAGACTGTTACAAGAGACAAAGAAGGATGTTACCTAAGGTTGAAGGGATCAATCCAAGAAGAAGATATAACAACTATAAATCTATATGCACCCAACATAGGAGCACCTCAATATATAAGGCAAATATTAACAGACATAAAAGGACAAATTTACAGCAACACAATAATAATGGGGGACTTTAACACCCACTTACCTCAGTGGACAGATCATCCAGACAGAAAATCAATAAGGAAACACAGGCCTTAAATAACACATTACACCAAATGGACTAAAGAATATTTATAGAGCAATGCACCCCAAAACAGCTGAATACATATCCTTTTCAAGTTCACATGGAGCATTCTCCAGGATAGATTACATGCTGGGCCACAAAAAGCCTTGGTAAATTTAAGAAAATTGAAATCATATCAAGCATCTTTTCCAACCATAATGCTTTAAGGCTAGAAATCAACTACAAGAAAAAAACTGCAAAAAGCACATGTGGAGACTAAAAAGTATGCTACTAAACAATCAATGGATCACTGAAGAAATCTAAATCAAAAAATACCTAGAGACAAATTAAAATGAAAACATGATGATCTAAAACCTATGGAACACAGCAGAAGCAGTTCTAAGAGAGAAGTTTATAGCAATACAATCTTACATCAGGAAACAATAAAAATCTCAAATAAACAACCTAACCTTACACCTAAAGCAACTAGAGAAAAAGAGCAAGCAAAGCTCAAAGTTTCATAGAAGGAAAGAGAGCATAAAGATCAGAGCAGAAATAAATGAAATAGAGACAAAAAAATAATAGACAAGATGAATGAAACTAAAAGCTGGTTCTTTTCAAAGGTAAATAAAATTGATAAAACTTTAGTCAGACTCATCAAGAAAAAAAGGGAGAGGGCCCAAATCAATGAAATTTGAAATGAAAACGGAGAAGTTACAACTGACACCACAGAAATACAAAGGATTATAAGAGACTACTACAAGCAACTATATGCCAATAAAATGGACAACCTGGAAGAAATGGACAAATTCTTAGAAAGGTACAACCTCCTAAAACTGAACCAGGAAGAAATAGAAAATATTACTAGACTAATTACTAGTTCTAAAATTGAATTAGTAATTTTAAAACTCCCAAAAGCAAAAGTCCAAGACCAGATGGCTTCACAAGCGAATTCTATCAAACATTTAAAGAAGAGTTAATATGCATTCTTCTGAAACTATTTCAAAAAATGGAGAGGAAGGAACACTTCTGAACTCATTCTGTGAGGCCACCATCACCCTGATACCAAAATCAAAGATACCACAAAAAAAGAAAATTACAGGCCAATGTTACTGATGAACATAGATGCAAAAATCTTCAGTGGAATACTAGCAAACTGAATCCAACAGTACATTAAAAGGATAATACTCCATTATCAAGTGGGATTTATCCCAGGGATGCAAGGACTTTTCAATATCTACAAATCAATCAATGTGAAACACCACATTAACAAACTGAAGAATAAAAACATATGATCATAGATGCAAAAAAAGCTTTTGATAAAATTCAACATCCATTTATGATAAAAACTCTCCAGAAAGTGGGTATAGAGGGAACATACCTCAACATAATAAACGCCATATATGACAAACTCACAACTAACATCATACTCAGTGGTGAACAGCTGAAAGCATTTCCTCTAACATCAGGAACAAAGTGAGGATGTTCACTCTCACCACTTTTATTCAACGTAGTATTGGAAGTCCTAGCCATAACAATCAGAGAAGGAAAAGGAATAAAAGGAATCCAAATTAGAAAAGAAAAAGTAGAACTGGCACTGTTTCCAGATGACATGATACTATACATAGAAAATCCTAAAGATGCTATCAGAAAACTGCTAGAGCTCATCAATGAATTTGGTAACATTGCAGGATACAAAATTAATAGACAGAAACCTGTTGCATTTCTATACACTAACAAAGAAAGATCCGAAAGAGAAATTAAAGAAACAATCTCACTTACCATCACATCAAAAAGAATGAAATACCTAAGAAAAAACCTACTTACGGAGGCAAAAGACATGTACTCTGAAAACTGTGCGATGCTGATGAAAGAAATTGAAGACCACACAAACAGATGAAAGGTACACCATGTTCTTGGATTGGAAGAATCAATGTTAAAATGACCAAGCTACCCAAGGCAGTCTACACATTCAGTACAATCCCTATCAAATTACCAATGGCATTTTTCACAGAACTAGAACAAAATAGTTTTTAATTTGTATGGAAACACAAGAGACCCCGAATAGCCAAAGCAATCTTGAGAAAGAAAAACAGAGCTGGAGGAATCAGGCTCCCTGACTTCAGACTATACTACAAAGCTACAGTAATCAAGACAGTATGGTACTGGCACAAAAACAGAAAGATAGATCAATGGAACAGGATAGAAAGCCCAGAGATAAATTCACCACATATGGTCACCTTATCTTTGATAAAGGAGGCAGGAATGTACAGTGGAGAAAGGACAGCCTCTTCAATAAGTGGTGCTGGGAAAACTGGACAGGTACATGTAAAAGTATGAGATCAGATCACTCCCTAAATCCATACACAAAAATAAGCTCAAAATGGATTAAAGACCTAAATGTAAGGCCAGAAACTATCAAACGCTTAGAGGAAAACATAGGCAGAACACTCTATGAGATAAATCACAGCTAGATCCTTTTTGACCCACCTCCTAGAGAAATGGAAATAAAAACAAAAATAAACAAATGGGACCTAATGAAACTTCAAAGCTTTTGCACAGCAAAGGAAACCATAAACAAGACCAAAAGACAACCCTCAGAATGGGAGAAAATATTTGCAAATGAAGCAACTGACAAAGGATTAATCTCTAAAATTTACAAGCAGCTCTTGCAGCTCAATAACAAAAAAACAAACAACCCAATCCAAAAATGAGCAGAAGACCTAAATAGACATTTCTCCAAAGAAGATATACAGATTGGCAACAAACACATGAAAGAATGCTCAACATCATTAATCATTAGAGAAATACAAATCAAAACTACAATGAGATATCATCTCACACCAGTCAGAATGGCCATCATCAAAAAATCTAGAAACAATAAATGCTGGAGAGGGTGTGGAGAAAAGGGAACACTCTTGCACTGCTGGTGGGATTGTGAATTGGTACAGCCACTATGGAGCACAGTATGGAGGTTCCTTTAAAAACTACAAATAGAACTACCATATGACCCAGCAATCCCACTACTGGGCATATACCCTGAGAAAACTATAATTCAAAAAGAGTCATGTACCAAAATGTTCATTGCAGGTCTATTTACAGTAGCCAGGAGATGGAAATAACCTAAGTGTCCATCATCGGATGAATGGATAAAGAAGATATGCACATATATACAATGGAATATTACTCAGCCATAAAAAGAAACGAAATTGAGCTATTTGTAATGAGGTGGATGGACCTAGAGTCTGTCATACAGAGTGAAGTATGTCAGAAAGAGAAAGACAAATACCATATGCTAACACATATATATGGAATTTAAGGGAAAAAAATGTCATGAAGAACCTAGGGGTAAGACAGGAAGAAACACACAGACCTACTAGAGAATGGACTTGTGGATATGGGGAGGGGGGAGGGTAAACTGTGACAAAGTGAAAGAGTGGCGTGGACATATATACACTACCAAACGTAAAATAGATAGCTAGTGGGAATCAGCCGCATAGCACAGGAAGGTCAGCTCGGTGCTTTGTGAACACCTAGAGGGGTGGGATAGGGAGGGTGGGAGGGAGGGAGACGCAAGAGGGAAGAGATATGGGAACATATCTATATGTATAACTGATTCACTTTGTTATAAAGCAGAAACTAACACACCATTGTAAAGCAATTATACTCCAATAAAGATGTGAGAAAAATAAATAAAAAGTATAGTGACAACTTCAAATGCTGGCGAGTACGTAGAAAAATTATATCACATCACTGGTGGGAAAATAAAATGGTTTAGCCACTCTGAGAAAAAACAAACAAAAAAGAACATAAATATTTACAAATGTTATATCCTCTTGTTGAAATGACTCCTTTATCATATAGTGACCTTCTTTATTTCTTATTAGAGTCTTTGCCTTAAAGTCTATTTTCCCTGATAAGAGTGTAGGTATCCAAGTTTCTTTTTGTTTCCATTTGCATGGAATATCTATTTCCATGCCTTCACTTTATCTATGTGTTTCCTTACATGTGAAGTGAATCTCTTGTAGGCAGTGTATATATTGGTCTTGGTTTTTTTGTTTTGTTTTGTTTTGTTTTTAATCCATTTAGCCACTCTGTGTCTTTTGATTGGGGAACTTAGTCCATTTACATTTAAAGTAATTATTGATATGTATGTACTCTTTACCATTTTGTTAATTGTTTTCTGGCTGCTTTTAAATTCCTTTATTCCTTTCTTCTTCTCTTGCTCTCCTCATTTGTGACTTGGTGATAATTTTTAGTGGCATGCTTAGATTCCTTTCTCGTTATCTTTTATGTATCTACTATAATGTTTTGCTTTGTGATTACCATGAGGCTTACGTAAAATAACATATCTATAACAGTCTATTTTAAGTTGACAAGTTAAGTTCAAACACATTCTAAAGCTCTACATTTTTACTCCTCCCGCTTGTTTTGTTTTTGATGTCACAGTTTCTTTTTATCTTGCATATTCATTAACAAGTTATAGTAGTTGTAGTTATTTTTACTACTTTTGTCTTTTAACCTTTGTACTAGAATTATAAGTGATTAACTCATCACCTTTATAACATTAGATTTTTCTGAATTTTACTATATGTTTACCTTTACCAGTGAGATTTGTACTTTCATATGTTTTTCTATTTCTGATTAGCACTTTCATTTCAGCTTAAAGAAGTCCCTTCAGCCTTTCCTGGAAGGCCAGTTTAGTGGTCATAAATTCCTTCACCTTTTGCTTGTCTGGAAAACTATTTGAAAACTATTTATCTCTCCTTCAATTCTGTAGGACAACTTGGCTGAGTAGAGAATTCTTGGTTAGTAGGTTTTGTTTGTTTGTTTTGTTTTGTTTTCAGCACTTTGAATATATTGTGCCACTTCCTTCTGGCCTGCAAAGTTTCTGCTGAAAAACCTGCTGATAGTCTTATGGAGGGTTCCTTTCCACATAACAAGTTGTTTTTCTGTTGCTGCTTTTAAGATTCTCTCCTTGTCTTTAAGTTACGACAGTTTAATTATAATGTGTCTTGGTGTGGGTCTCTTTGGCTCATATTATTTGGAACTCTCTAGGCTTCCTAGATCTGAATGTCTATTTCCTTCCCCAGGTTAAGGAAGTTTTCAGCTATTATTTCTTCAAATGTTCTGCCCCTTTCTCTCTCTCTTCTCCTTCTAGGACCCCTATAATGCAAATGTTGGTCTGTTTAATGTCTCACAAGTCGCTGAAGCTATCTTCACTTTTTAAATTTTTTTTCTTTTTACTTCTTTGATTGGATGAATTCCAGTGCCCTGTGTTTGAGTTTGCTAATTCTTTTTTCTGGCTTTGTCTAGCCTGCTGTTGATCCCCTGTAATGTATTTTTCAGTGCAGGTATTCTTCAGCTCTGTGATTTCTGTTTGGTACTTTCTTGTATTTTCTATTTCTGTTGAAGCTATCATTCTGTTCATGCATTGTTCTCCTGACCTCAGTGAGCATCTTTTTTTTTTAATTTAATTTTTTAACTAATTAACATTTTTTCTGTTTCTGTAGTTTATTGATATATAATATTATGTATGGCCTGCATGAAGTTTAATTTTGCTAAGATATATGAGTTATTCGCATCTGAGAAAGACTATTAGAATAAAAACTACAAAAGTGGATAAAGGTAACCATACTTACTTGCATAAGTGTCTCCCTTTTAAGAGATTTAATATCCCTAAAATGAAAAGGGGGTAATTATGAAAATGAAATTTTCCCAGCGTTGGTGTAGTAAGACTGGAATATTTTGTCACTAGTGAAATTTCTAAAGACTTAATAAGAACAGTTGAGACATGCTTTCTCATAGTTTTATCAAGTAGAGTCAATATTGGTGTTCCCAGTGACCTTCCCTAGCATTCAGAGATGCTGAGAACAGAGGAGATATAAAAACTATAATCAGGGACAAAATTAATATTTTTACCTAAAACAAATCAACAGATTAGAGGAATGCAGGGGGATAAAAGCTAGTAAATTCAGTGATTTTAAGATTACTTATTACTCATCATATCAGGGTGGGGTTTTTCCTTTACATATGATTTTTTTCTTTGACTCTTTTACTTCTAAACTTTCTTTGCTTTGTGTTTTTCATTAATCTCTTACTTTTTATGTCTATTGCTGTTACTCCAAGCCTAGAATCTTTGCCTGATATTAATCTGTTGACAGTAATTTTACAACAAAATTCAAGCAATCTTCTAAGGCTTTTATTGTGGGTATGGTAGACAGGTAGAGGTCCTTTTGTCATTAGTAACATATCTGTTCATAACGGCTAGAAGTTAAGTAATAGCACCTAAATATGTATTTAAGAATGATTCAAAATTGAACATGTTTTATTTTTAATCATTCCTCCCAAAAGGAATATTTTTATCCATTTCTTATTTATCTTTTCAGTGTTTCTTTATACAAATGAAGGAAAATACAATAGATATTTGATTCTTCTTATTCTTTCCCTTTTACACTGAATGTAGTATATTGTATACATTGTATACATTCTTTCCCGTTTACACTGAGTAGTATATTTTATATATTGTATACATTCAATCAAGTAATATGCTCTCTTCACTGTTCTGCAACTTGCTTTCCTCACTTTAATAGATGACCTGTTGATATCTTCACATCTGTATGGAGAGCTTGCTCATTTTTTTTTTTTTACAGCTTATAGTATTCCATCAAATAGGAGTGCCATAGTTTTTTCAACCAGTACCTGACTGCTAAATGCACAGGTTGTTTATAATCTCTAAATTTTACATATTATGCTATAATCATTAAACCCGTACCTATATTTTTTGTGCTTATGTAGAAGATTGTGTAGAATATATTCTCAGGAGAGGGATTGCTGAGTCAAAGAAAAATGTCTGTATTATTGGTAGATAAGGTCAGATTCTTCTCCATAATGGGTTGTATGCTTTTGAGCAAGTTTTAAAGTAGAGAAATTGTATGGTTCATTACCTTTCTTGCCCATTCTAACTCCCAACTTAATCTAACTTTGGTTTCACTCAAAATTTTAGAATACAGATTCCTTGCTAACTAGTTCTTTAATCTCTGCCAGAGATAAATGCCTACTTGCCTCCAGTATTTCAAGCTAGTATCTAATATCTTTTAATGGGTAATGTCAAAAATCAATTCAAGTGACTTTCTTCAACTCTTCTAGCCTTGTCATCAACATCACAATCTGTAGATCTGATTTGTCTACCTGGTAACTGGTAATAATTGTCAGTGCCAGAATCTAGTACAAACTTCTCAGCTTACCTGTTTTCTCTGCTCTACATTAAGATATCCTTAATAATTAGCATATGCTTTTAGGCTGACTGACATGGCTGATTAAATCATATAGTTCTCCTTTAAGACAACACTCCCTGGGTAGCCTCATGCATATTTACACTGGTTGCACTGAAAAATTACCAAGTCTTTCCTTATCTGGGTATGTTTCAGTATATGGAAAAGGTAGACTCTAGCATGCAGAGACCTAAGCCTCCTATTGCATTTAACTAGAGGGTCATGGAAAGAGCTCTGAAATCAGAAGCAAAAGACCTAGGTCTGCATTCTCTTCTTGTACTGTTTTTTTTTTAATTACAGCTTTATTGATGTAGTTCATATACCATACAATTCACCCATTTAAAGAATACAATTCAGTGGTTTTTATTAGATTCATAGATGTGAACTATCACCTTAGAGCAAGACTTACTCTTAGAAAAAGTCATAGAGTTTCCTTAACTTTAGTTTTCTAATCTATAAATTGTGGGAAATGTTACTTAGCTCATAAAATGGTTTGTGAGGATGATGTGAAATACTGTACATGAATGAATTTGAAAACTCTAAAGCCCTGTTAGGTAAAATGAGATGGAATATTCATTTCCTCTGACTGGGGCAAGCTATAACAATATCCTAACTGTCTCTCATACATTTTTACCTCTCTACATGTTTAAGGTGCATTGCTAGGAAAAAGAAGGAGTATCATGCCTTTTGTGAAGAAAGAAAGAATTTAAGAAAATATTTTATTTTCTGTTTTAGATATAGACTTCAATATGACAAAAATTTTAAAGAATCCAGAAGGATATACAATGCCTGCATCCAAGGAAGAATCAAGATTATCAGGACTACCAACAAAGGTTTGGAGTATAATAATTATAAAAAATGTCCTTCTTTAATTTCCAATATAATTAATTGAACAGGTTTCACATGGACAATGTTGGTTATTATGCTCTTGATATATATTTTAGAAAAAAATTAATAATCAGAAGAGATTTATTGGAGAGGTTAATCTTAATATTAAAGTCATATTTATTTCTGAAACTATCCTCATCTCTAAGGAAAACGAATAGCATTTATCTTTTCCTCATACTTCGGGCACTGCTTCTCCTTGCGTTGACATACAGACATGGCTCTGATCTCAATAAGCATCAAAGTGCAGAGAAAACTTCAGTGGCATTTTCAACAGTGGTTGACCTGTCCCCACCCCTTAAACCATGGTCCCGGAATAAATGACCATATATAGGTACTGTCGATCTTAAGTCTTGAATACTTGCTTTCTCCACATTTTTGAAGGTGCCTCCCAAACAGAGAACCTATGGATTTGCCACCTTGTGTTGCTTTAGCCAAGATTTGATGAGACCGTTGGCTTGAACTTCTGAATTTGATCTCTTAACTTGTTAGCCAATTGGGTTTTAAATCTGTTGCAGTCTTTTTTGTTAAAATTTTGTCTGAATTATCTAGTCAGGTCTGACCGTTATTTTAAATTTTAAATTATGCCTATACATAAACCACTTTCTGAAAGTCAGTATTCATATATTTCCTGGTCTTTAATAATCCAGGTATATAGAATCTCTTCCAACCTTCACAGTGCTGCCAAGGATGTCCATACTTAGGATAGAAATTGGCAACTCTAGGAGTCCATTTGGGGTAGATGGCAATATTGCACCATTTTGGCTGCAGGGGGCGGGAGGCAGGGGAGTCCATTCTATTACTTTTCCTTGATTGCTAAATTTAGAAATCAAGGAAATGTAATAGAAATTGTATATATGATCTTCAGCAAGCACTAAAAATGGTCTTTAATAGTTTGTTTACAAGTTGAAGAAATATGGACAGATGGATTTGTAACTGACAATAACTTTTCTCAGATATCACTGTTAAAAGATAGAAAGCAAATTGCAGATATGTCTTTGGTAGTACACCGTATTGCTGCATCATTGGCCCTGTCTCATGCACAATATTTTATCAACAACTTTGATAAAAATATGGTTGCCATTTTTCATTAGCCATGTAGAAGTCATAAAACCTGGAAGAATTATGAATATAGTGGAACACCAAAAGTTTACAACAGGCTGGGGTAACAGGCCTGATCTTAGAAGATAAACTGTTACTGTGGAAAAAGTATAGAGGTCCAGAATTACAACTGCATAAGTACAGGTTAATAAAGCCTTGCCTTGGAGGCCTCTGAAAAGATTTGGGAATCGCTTTTAACAGTAAGCTCTGTATATGTCAAAAGTAGAACGTTGTTGACCCCAAAATCTACTGTATTCATGGGCTGTTTAAACATGTGGAATCTACTCTGTGCTGATTAGACAATAATTATGTATTACGTTCATTCTGGAGCCCTGCTTTCAATCTGCTCTCGCCTGATTGAACTACGCTTAAAAAAAAATCAGTTTCTCATAGAGGAAGAAGGATCTGTGTACTGTGGTTTTCTTAGTTTAAAAACTGGTAACTGCAGAAAAAGAACAGGAATGTCTGTTTCTAAAACTTCAGTAAGATAGAGTTTCTATCTTATAATACACCAGGCAAAAGCCAGGAAAATGCTTGGTGTGGTTTTGCATGCAAGTTTTAAGATCAAGCTAGGTATAACCTGATGTGAATTGTCATGGGAGACTATGGTGAAGTAAATGATTTACATCACAGAAAAAACAGCTGATATTGACATCATTTTCACTATCAAAGAACTGCTTTTGATTACAATATTACCACTATTTGAAATAATTTTGGAGCAGCTATGAATGAATACAATGAAAAATTGACCATAAGCAAACAAAACACAAGAGAATTTTACATATCAGTAAAAACAAATGAGAATAAAATCTTACTTCCCCACAAGAAGTGGAATCAACAATAAATCTCTCATCTAGGTGTTATAAAAATTGAGGAAAGACTTAACATATGAGTAGTTGCTATACTTGCATCCCACAAGAAGTCAATAGTAGAATATTGAAGCAATTATAATTATGGTGATGGTTTCCTTGACACAGAATTCGTGGTCAAAGTTTCTTTCATCAGCACTGTGATGGGCTTCTAGCCTCCTTGTTCTGATGAGAAGTCACCTTGTTAACCTTATTGGGGTTCTCTTATATGTTGTTTTTCTCTTGCTGCTTTTGAGATTTTTCTTTTTGTCTTCGTCTTTCAACACTTTGACTATGACGCATCTAGATGTGAATTTATCCTACTTGGAGGTAAGCTTCTTGGATGTGTTTTTCATAAAACTTGGAAAGTTTCAGTCATTATTTCTTCATATTTTTTCCTGCCCCTTTTTCTGGGGCTCTGCTCATTCTTTTCTCTTTCTGTTCTTCAGATAGAATAATCTCTATTGGCCTGTCTTCATGCTAAAAGACTAGCAGAGCCCTACGGCACATACTCATAGTCTCATACTTTAGTAAATTACTTTAGTTAAGATGCCTTGCAGAATTTCCCTTTATTTGTTTTAATATACCAGATAATAATTGTATTTATGGTTATAATGCAGTTATATTTTATTTACAGTTCTTTAAAAATACACAAGCGTAATAATTGGTTCATTTTTTTTTCCTACCCCTTACAGTCCCATTATAGCAGTAGTGGCCCAGAGTTTAAGCGTGTTCTCTTCAATTTTGGAGGTCAGAGTCCACTGATTTTATATTATCTTAGGATGCATGAGCTAGCTGGTATTTCCAAAGCCTCTAGACAAGTCAAGATTAAACTCACTGAAATATTGAAAGAACCATATCCTTTTTTAAGCTTTGCTTTAATATGATGTTTCCAAAATATTCAAAACTTTTAACTTTTTTTAATGTCTCAGTTAAGAAAAAAATTTTAATGCATTTTGTAACTAATGCTTTACTTAGCATTTAATTACATTCAAAACTTTTCATAGCATGTTTGGCTAAAAGTATTTTCTCTTTTAGTTCTAAGGCTGTGATTTTACATGTAAGAAAAATAAAACAAACGTAAAACCCAGGAACTTAAAAAAACCAATATATTTAGCTCTTTAGTAAAAGACTATTTTTACAACTTTACTGTTAAGTGTTCAGTTTCAAACATTTGTCAGAACTATGGGTCATGGACTTCTAGGTTTCTCCAGAAGAAAGTTTCAAATGTGCCTTAGCTATGTAATCATTTGTTCTAATGAAAATTTATTAGAAAGCTTATTGTATAAAATATAATATAAATGAAATTGGAGCTCTTTGGTTGTAGCAGGGGTATCTGTTTACATTCTTGTGCCCCCTCTGCATAACCCATCCTGGCCCAGGTCTCACTAGGGACTTGGATGAACCCCAAGAGATCCAGTACAGTGGTCTCCAAACGGGTATACACAGCTCTGGGTGGAAAATAAATAAATAAATAAATAAATATATATATATATATATATATATATTTCTATCTTTAAAAATAAAAAAGAAATTGCACTTTACTAATATTTAGTAGACAGGTACCCTCACTCAGTTGATATTTCAGTCTGCACTCTGTTGAGAGATAGTAATAGCATGTTTGCTCTTGTGTTGTCTGAGTTTCACAACATATTGCTGTTTTCTTTGGGTGGTTAAGAGGATTTATAGATTATATCATTTGGTTTAACTAAATTGACACTTACTAGTGGACCAGTGCTTTAAAAGTTTTCTGAAAAGAAATATTATTCAGCCATAAAAAAGAACAAAATAATGCCATTTGCAGCCACATGGATGGATCTAGAGATTGTCGTATTGAGTGAAGTAAGTCAGACAGAGAAAGACAAATATCATATGATATTGCTTATATGTGGAATCTAAAAAAATGGTACAAATGAACTTTTTTACAAAACAGAAATAGAGTCACAGATGTAGAAAAGAAACTTATAGTTACCAAGGGGAAAAGGTGGGTAGGATAAATTGGGAGATTGGGATTGACATATACACACTACTATATATAAAATAGATAACTGATAAGAACCTACTGTATAGCACAGGGAACTCTAAACTTTGTAATGACCTATATGGGAAAAGAATCTAAAAGAGAGTGGGTATCTGTATATGTATAACTGATTCACTTTGCTGTGGAGCAGAAACTAACACAACATTGTAAATCAACTATACTCCAATAAAAATTAATTTAAAAAATAAAAAGCATTTGTTCAAAAAAAAGAACGATGTGGTATACACAATGGAATACTACTCAGCCATAACAAAGAATGAAATAATGCCATCTGCAACAACATGGATGAACCTAGAGATTATCATACTAAGTGTAGTAAGCCAGACAGAGAAAGACAAATATCATATGATATCACTTACCTGTGGAATCTGAAAAATGATGCAAATGAACTTATTTACACAACAGAAATAGACTCACAGACATAGAAAACAAACTTATGGTTACCAAAGGGGAAAAGTGGGGGGTCATGAACTAGGAGTTTGGGATTAACATATACACACTTCTATACGTAAAATAGTAAACAACAAGGACATACTGTATAGCACAAGGAACTATACTCAATATTTTGTAATAACCTATAATGGAAAAGAATCTAAAAAAGAATACATATGTGTATGTTTGTGTGCGTGTGTGTATGTGTGTGTGTTTGTATCTGAATCACTTTGCTGTACACCTAAAACTAACACAATATTGTAAATCAACTATATTTCAATAAAAATTTTTTTAAAGAGGAAAAAAGAAATAGTCTCCTGAAAAGAAACTTTGGATTGATGATAATATTTATAATGCAAGAATAATTTTTTTAAAAAAACACAGAATGATATCTCCTCTATTCCTTGAAGGAGCTCTTTTTCAGCTACACTAAGAGACAAAATTAGTGGTGATCCAATCAGTTCTGCCAAGATGTAGGCCAAAAAAAATAAAAATTTTCAAAAATATCAATTGAAATATGGACATACATCATTATTATAAACAGTGAACCTAGCCCTAAGTGTATGTTATACTTTTCAATATTAGCAAATGATAGTATGATGCCAGTTTAATTTGCAAGGCATTTGTAAACCAACTGTCTAGACATCAATATAAATCTCTATAATTTGAGGATAAAAGGTTTGGTGTACCAAAAATAAATGTAGTGTTAAATTTTATTTTTTTTAATATTTTATTTCATCTCACTGTTTTCTATCCATAGACTGCATATCTTTTATAATATGCATAATATATAAATACAGATTGATATGTATATAATTTATAAATTTAAAATTATATCTATGAGGGAGTGTGCTCACATAGCTTTTACTCATGGGATACATGATCCAGGAAGTGTGGAGAACACTGCCTTAGCAGATTCTCAAAATTCTTCCCAGGACACTTCTCCCATATTTCAGTCAAGACAACCTCCAGAGTCTCACTGACCACAGGCACATGGAATTAACTTGGATGGCTCTGGAACACAAGGAGAAAGCAAACTACAGAGCTAAATCAGTCTGTTTTGAGACTTGTAACTTAAGGATTTTCATCAACCTTGGATTATTCAAACAAATGGTTAAATACAAAATTTTTAGATGTCTAGAAGTGAAATTTGAAAGCTATGAAAACCATTCATAATAGATTACTTTTATTTTTAACTAATTTTTATTGTGATTATAAAAATATCAGTCTTTGTGTTTATATTTCTGATGGGCATGGATTTGTCCAACAACAATACAAGGATTCATAACACCAGTTCACTGAGAATGTGGGAAGAGTATGAGTATATGTGGGGGTGGGGAAAGGAGGAAATGGATATCTAGAGCATGAAATCTTTTAGGAGAGTGTTTCATTCCATAAAGATCAGAAAGAAATCACCACTTAGAAAATAATGGGTCTGGACAAAACTATAATTCAAAAAGGTAAATGCACTATTATGTTCATAGCAACAGTATTCACAATAGCCAAGACGTGGAAACAACCTAGGTGTCCATCGACAGATGAATAGATAAAGAAGATGTGGCACATATATACAATGGAATGCTACTCAGCCATAAAAAGAATGAAATAATGCCATTTGCAGCAAGTTAGATGGACCTAGAGATTATCATACTAAGTGAAGTAAGCAGAAAGAGAAAGACAAATACCATATGATATCACTTATATGTGGAATCGAAAATAGAACACAAGTGAACTTATCTATGAAACAGGAACAGACTCACAGACATAGAGAACAGACCTGTGGTTGCTGGGGGTGGGGAGGTGGTGGTGCTGGAGGGAGGGATGGATTGGGAGTTTGGGATTCACAGATGTAAACTATCTATTATATATAGTATGGATAAACAACAACGTGCTACTGTATAGCACAGGGAACTATATTCAATATGCTGTGATTAAACCATAATGGAAAATAATATGAAAAATAATGTGTATATTTGTATAACTGAATCACTTTGCTGTGCAGCACAAATTAACACAACATTGTACATCAACTACACTTCAATAAAATAAATTTAAAAAAAGAAAGTAATGGGGCTTTCCATGATGCTTTCTGAGCTTGTAAAATGTAATGCCCGCTGATAAGAAAAAATATTCCTAGATCTAATGATGAACAAAGTGATAATGATGCCTCACATTCATCAGCACTTTACAGTTTTTCAAAACATTTATTGAATCTTCCTATGTATCATTGCAAGAAATGACAAGACTCCTGGGGCAGTGGACAGAGCAGGCACCCATCACAGCCACTTTACAGATGAGGGAACCAAAGCTCAAAGAGGGTAAGTAGCTTACCCAGGTGATTCATGCAGCAGAGCTGGCAACAGAGTCTACCATTCCCTGAGCCATGCATACTTTTCTGACATGACGATCCAGGCTAGAATTCTCCTTGAGCGTGATACTAGTGGTTGGTGGCAGAGCCCGGTAATGTTTTCTCCAAGACCTTTTTTCTAAAATATTTTTTCTTTTTTTTAATTTATTTTTTATTGAAGTATAGTTGATTTACAATGTTGTGTTAATTCCAAGAACTTGATAGCTGCTAATGAAATTTGTGTCCAGAGTTCCCATAATTATCTATGATGACTGTATGATCACTGAGTTTATCTCTTTCTCACTGAAATTTTACATTGAAGCTATTCAGAATATAGAACATTTTTATTAGTTTTTCTCAGGGCTTACTGGAGTCCTCTGGCTTTCCTGAAGTGGAAAAATAACACTTTTTAGCTAATGCATCTATACAGAGTGAAGGAGTAGGAGAAAGTAGAGAAAGTGGAGGAGTTAAATAACAAAAAAGACCAATATAATTCATCATATTTGGGCTTGGCAAACTCTAAAATGGTCCCCAATGATCCCCACCTTCTGGTTCATGCCCTTGTGTGATTCCCTCCCATTGGGTATGGGCTGAACCTATAACTTGCTTCTAACAAATAGGATATGGCAAACATAATGGAATGTCACTTCTGAGATTCAGCTACAAAAAGACTGACATCAGTCCTGCTCGACTTTCTCTCCCGTTGTGGAGCACAGGCTCCGGACGCGCAGGCTCAGCAGCCATGGCTCACGGGCCCAGCCGCTGTGCGGCATGTGGGATTGTTCAGGACCCGGGCACGAACACGCATCCCCTGTATCGACAGGCAGACTCTCAACCACTGAGCCACCAGGGAAGCCCTGACAGGACTTTTAACGTACACTTATAAGGAAAATAATGAAATTTTTTTTACTAGATAATGTACATTAAATCATTATTAGTAGAAAATTTGAATTTTTAAATGAATAGTCTTTGAATTTCTTTTTTAAAAACTTGATTACTTAGTACTAGAGTTATAAGTAAAACTAAAAAGAAAAACTGACTTCTAGGACCCAGAGCTGAATGTGTAGTATGTTTTTAAACTGGGAAGAATCTTGTGCAAAATATATTTGGAGCTCCTAATTTTCCCATCTTACATTGCCTGCATTTTTGTAAACTACCTCAACTCCTTTATGTATTGAGAGTAAACTACCAAATAACCAAAAGTCTAATAATTATTTTACATGTTTCACAAATTATTTATTTAAAAAAAAGAAAAAAAGGAAGACTCAGGAACAAAATGTTTGGTCTCATTAAAAAGTAAAGTTTATAGGCTGTATCTGTATTTCTAACTTGAGTTTAGAATGTTCGTTCACATTTTTTTTTTTTTTTGCAGTTTGGGAAAAATCTGAACTTAAGGCTGTGTCACAATGAGGCTATTGTGTTACTGTAAACACATGCTCCCACCATCACACATATATACAGACTTTTTAACATGTAAAAACTGTCCAGAGTCAGATAATTCAACTCTACAATTAAAAATAATATGGGATATACCAACATTTATCCCAGCATAAAAATAAAAGCTATATGAAGAAACCATCTGTTGTGAATTATGTGTGATGTGGGAGAAGCAAATAGTCAACGAGGAAAAACGGAAAAGAAAGAAACCCTGAGACTCATATAAGGTCACCAGCTCTGTATAACACTCCGTCTTCACACAGAATCTAGTGGGAAACTCTTTAGAGCCATGTGCAACTTCCTTTCACTTTTATTTATAAAAAGATTTCCAATAATCTTTGCAACACATGCATATATAGATTTTTTCTCACTAATATGTGAATAACAACTTGTGAGTTGTTACTAAAAGTTACTATGAATGGTATTTTTCATTTCAAGTCAGTTACATTTCAAGTTAGTTAACATATACTAAGGGTTTGGTAATCAGATTTTTAAAAGGATACATTAGCTTAAAGACAAATGTCTGAAAAAAACTTCTAATCCAGAACCATTTTATCTAGTGTTTTTTCCGGTAAAGACAGGATAAAATACTTTTTTCCCTCAATCCTAAAACTCTCAGGATGAAATGAATAGGAAAGCCTACACTGCCAGAAAGTTTGTTCCATTATTTATGAGATTGTACCCCCCAAAATCTAGCCCTCACTTTCCTCAGCTTCAAAAATAGGGATATGGACATTATAATATCATCTGTTAATGAGACCTTTCAGATAATAGAAACCAGATGTTAGCTTCCTGGAGTGGGAGGTCTTTTTTAAAATACTTTTTGTTGAAAACACCCAGCCCTAAAAACCCTGTGGCAACACAGACTCCCTCTACCAAAACACGAGGGAGGACTGATATTTCCTCTAGTTGTCTGCAAAGAGGTAAAACAGGCTGGCGAGCAGAGGAGAATGAAGAGGGGAGATGAGGAAGTAGAGAAGAAACCTAAAAACCTTAGTTGCATGGAAGAGGCCCCTTCAGCAGTATAGGGAAAAAATTTAATTTGAGCCCAGATTTGAGCCTGTATTCTCCATGTGTATCAAGCAGATGGATTGGGCTATATAAGTTTTAAGTCTTTTTGAATCCTGAGATTTGTGATTCTGTTGGAGGAATTTGACTTTCCACACCATTGGTGGTTGAATTGGTAAATAGCTCAAATTTTCACTGAAATGACAGCCTTCTCATTTTGTCAGGTCACTATAGAACCATGTTCTTCTGAGGCTACAGTAAGAAAAAGAATGCATAGGCACCATTTTTCCCATTCACAACTGTCAGTTCCCCTAAAGGACCACCAGAATAACCTGTTGACCAAGAAAAGCTAAGTTTAATAGACTTATTGTAGTAAAAGAGAACAACAATTTAACAGAGCTTTAGTAGTGTCTCAAAATGGATAAATTCAGGAATGACATTTGTAGGGTTTTAGGACCTAAGTTGGATGATTTTGAGGCAGGTTGTGCAAGGTGAGAAACTGCTTGGGATTGGGCAGAGTTTAATATTATAATTTTGGACTACTGGGCCCAGTGAAGCAAGGGACTTGAAGTAAGCTTTGATGTGCAAGCTATTTTAGCTGGTTCAAAGTCTTATCTTTCAGGAAAAAGCATTTTCTGGAGCAAGCTGTAGGTTATTTTTGCTTATTCTCAGTGTTGTTAAACACAGGGACAGAAAAAAGTATGCATGGCCCCCCATTTTTTAACACAGGGACAGGAGTGACATCAGCATCATGGCTGAATAAGACATCATGTCGCCCCTCAATGACAACAATTTGGCATACATCCACAGACAAAAATGCCCTTGTAGGAGTTGTGGGATCCAGTACCATTTGCCAAGGGATCTGAGAGGAGGGTCACCCACGTGTGCATCGTGTAATAGGCATGCAGATTTCTGTCTTAGCTGTGGAACTTGTAGTGGCCTGTGAACCAACTCTAGCGCCTCTCAACCACAGTCCAAGAACCCCCGGAAAACACTGTCATAGGCAGTCACCTATAGATGATAGAGGCCTTATGGAAGTCCAGGCTTCCAGAAGAGAAATTTCAGCACACCACTGAAACAAAAAAATACAAGTGTAGATGCATAGGAAAGGATAACAGGAACAGTTTAACTTCACCTCTTGCCCAAGGCAGCACAGCTTAGGTCCAAGAGAGATCTTCTCAGCCCGTGATTTCTTGTGTGGGGGAAAGTGAGAACGAATTAGGGACCACCTGGCTTCCCAAGCAGTGTGGTTGCTGCCGAAGAGGCTTGTTTCTCTCTTCCCCATTCAGAGTACTGAATGATGAGCTTCATGACTTAGGGGCTGGAAAGAGGCTGGGAGAATTGTAGATAGAACTCTCAGAGGGCATTAAAGGGATGCAGATTCTACTAACCATGTCATAGACTCTACCAAGAAGCCTGCCCATGAGCCCCTGAGGACACGTCACCCATAGATATCCCCAGCTAGCCCATAGACACCCCCAGTGCTCCATGAACCCCACCCACATACATTCTCACCCTGTCATCAGCTCCCTGTGCACACTCCCAATAGCAACAGCAAAAGCGAGCTTTGGCAGACAGCTAGTGAGTATACACAGAAAGTCTGTGCCAGCCCAAATCTGTGGGCCAGAGAGAGACCACAAACTTGAACTTATATGCCACCTTTGGGAAAGCAAAAGGAAGGCTGTCAGCACTTGGCCTGGTGTGTTAACAGAGTAGAGAGATGACATAAAGGCTTTAAAATTCTGCCACTAAAGGGAGCAAGAAGTGTAAAACAGATGTATCCATAGAAGGTCTGAAAAGCCTCAGAATCGCTAGCAGAAGGTATTTATCTCCCAAAGGAAGTTAGCAAAAACTAGAGGAGGTGACTGCTATTTCAAATGTGAAGACAGCAATGTAAAACTTCAAAGAACATAAAAAATGTAAGGAAACATGACACCACCAATAGATCACAATGATTCTCCAGTAATTGATCCCAAAGATATGGAGATCTCAATTTACCTGATAAAGAATTCAAAAGAACTGTTTTAATGAAACTCAGTGAACTACAAAAAAGCACAGAAAGATAATTCAATGGAATCAGGAAACAGTGAAAATCATGAACAAAATGAGAAGTTTAACAAAGATATAAAAATTATAAAAAAGAACCAAACAGAAATTCTGGAGCTGAAGAATACAGTGAATGAGATGAAAAAAAAAAATGTGATGGAGAGCATCAATAGCAGAATGGGTCAAGCAAAGAAAGAATCTGTGAGTTAGAAGACAGGAACTTTAAAATTACCCAGTCAGAGGAGAACAAAGAAGAAGAAATTGAAAAGAGTGAAGAAACCTTACTTGATCTGTGGGATCCCATTATAAGAAATAATCTACAAATTATTCAAGTTCCAAAAGAAGAGAGGGAGAATGGAGCACAGATCTTAATTAATAATGGCTGAGAACTTCTCAAATCTGGGGACATGTTTAGATATCCAAGTTCATGAAGCCCATAGGTCACCAAACAAATTCAACTTAAATCTTTGCCAAAGCACATCATAATAAAACTGTCAAAAATCAAAAACAAAGGGAGAATCTCCATTTTTAGTCTGCTTCCCCCAAAACCCAACCCAAGGTAGTATATTTGTTATGAGTATTATTTAACAAAGGGACAACAATGTTGGTTTCACTTCTCACAATCCACTGATTTCTCACTACTTTTCTTGTGGATCCATGATAGTCAACTAAATGGAAGCAGAGAAGAAAATGTACGGGAATTACATTTTTTAAAAATTCAACATTGTACTGTGGATCTCACTTGCCACCATGAAATGGGGCTACCTGCTCCAAGAATTTGGGCAGAATTGGCCAGATGGCTTCCCACATCTTTTAGAGTTCATGATCTAGAAGCAGGAGGGCTAAGTACTGAATTAGACTAACAATCCCATATCTAGTAGTCATTTTTGTGTTTAGGAGACATTTAAAACTCTAAATTTTGTATTCATTTAGAACCACTCATTGTGGCTCTAAGTAAATACACTGTGCCTATGTAGTTCTTGTTTCTCCACTCTGTGAGTTCAAACAGATGCAAAGAAGGCTAACAAAAAATGATCTACACAATGGATAGTTTCTAAGTAAGAGTCAGGAGAGCCTATAAAAAAGAGCCATTCTTTTTTATGGCTGAGTAGTATTCCATTGTGTGTGTGTGTGTGTGTGTGTGTGTGTGTGTGTGTGTACATGTGTGCATGCCACATCTCCTTTACCCATTCATCTGTTGATGGACACTTAGGTTGCTTCCATATCTTGGCCATTGTAAATAATGCTATGAACATTGGGGTGCTTGTATCTTTTTGAATTAGGGTGTTTGTTTATTTAGGACTTATACCCAAGAGTGGAATTGCTGGGTCATATGGTAGCTGTATGTTTAGTTTTTTCAGAAAACTCCATACTATTTTCCATAGTGGCTGCACCAATTTACATTCCCACCAACTGTGTGCGAGGGTTCCCTTTTCTCCACATCCTCACCAACATTTGTTATTTCTGTTCTTTTTGATGATAGCCAATCTGACAGGTGTCAGGATATCTCATTGTGGTTTTGGTTTGCATTTTCCTGCTGATTAGTGATGTTGAGCATCTTTTCATGTGCCTTTTGGCCATCTGTATTTCCTTTTGGGAAAAATGTCTATTCAGTTCTTCTGCCCATTTTTTAATTAGCTTGTTTGTTTTTCCGATGTTGAGTTTTATGAGCTGTTCATATATGTTGGATATTAACCCCTTATCAGTCATTTGAAAATATTTTCAACCATTCAGTAGGTTGTCTTTTTGTTTTGTCAATAGTTTCCTTTTCTGTACAAAAGCTTTTAAGTTGAATTAGGTCCCATTTTTTAATTTTTGCTTTTATTTCCTTTGCTTTTGGAGACAGATCCAAAAATAATATTGCTACAATTTATGTCAAAGGGTGTTCTTCCTGTTTTCCTCTAGAAGTTTTATGGTTTCTGGTCTTACATTTAGGTCTTTAATCCATTTCGAGTTTATTTTTGTATATGGTGTTAGAAAATGTTCTAATTTTATTCTTTTACTTGTAGCTGTTCAGTTTTCCCAGCACCACTTATTGAAGAGACTGTCTTTTCTCCATTGTATATTCTTGCCTCCTTTATCATAGATTAATTGACTGTAGGTGTGTGGATTTCTGGGCTCTCTATTCTGTGCCATTGGTCTATGTGTCTGTTTTTGTGCCAGTACCATGCTGTTTTGATTACTGTAGCTTTGTAGTATTGTCTGAAGTCAGGGAGCATGATTCTCAAGGTTGTTTTGGCTATTCGGGGTCTTTGTGTTTCCATACAAATTTTAAAATTATTTGTTCATGTTCTGTGAAGTATCCTCTCAGGATTTTTGTAAGGATTGCTTTGAATCTGTAGATTGCATTGGGTAGTATGGTCATTTTAATGACATTAATTCTTCCAATCCAAGAACACAGTATATCTTTCCATCTGTTTTATTCATCTTCAATTTTTTTCATCAGTGTCTATGGTTTTCTTAATACAGGTCTTTTACTTCCTTAGGTAGGTTTATTCCTAGGTATTTTATTCTTTTTGATGCACTGGTAAATGGAATTATTTCCTTAATTTCTCTTTCTTATAGTTGTTGTTAGTATATACAAATGCAGCAGGTTTCTGTATGTTAATTTTGTATTCTGCAACTTTACTGAATTCATTGATGAGCTATAGTAGTTTTCTGGTGGCTTTGTTAGGATATTCTCTATAGTATCATGTCATCTGCAAAGAGTGACAGCTTTACTTCTTCCTTGCCAGTTTGGATTCCTTTTATTTCTATTTTTTGTCTGATTGCTGTGGCTATCCAATACTTATGCTATGTTGAATAAAAGTGGTGAGATTGGGCATCCTTGTCTTGTTCCTGCTCTTAGAGGAAATGCTTTCAGTTTTTCACCATTGAGTATGATGTTAGCTGTGGGTTTGTCATATATGGCCTTTATTATGTTGTGATAGGCTCCCTCTGTGCCCACTTTCTGGAGAGTTTTTATCATGAATGGATGTTGGATTTTGTCAAAAGCTTTTTCTGCATCTATTGAGATGATCATATGGTTTTTATCCTTCAATTTGTTAATTTGGTGTATCACACTGATTGATTTGTGGATATTGAAAACTCCTTGCATCCCTAGGATAAATCCCACTTGATCATGGTGTATGATCCTTTTAGTGTATTGTTGGATTCAGTTTGCTAATATTTTGTTGAGGATTTTTGGGTCTGTGTTCATCGTATTGGCCTATAATATTCTTTTTTTGTGGTATTTTTGTCTGATTTTCATATAAGGGTGATTCTGGCCTCATAGAATGAGTTCAGAAGTGTTCCTTCCTCTGCAATTTTTTGGAATTGTGTGTATATTAAATAGCCATGTGTGACTATTTAAACTTATACTTAAATTAATAAAATCAAAGATAAGTAAAAATTTGGTTCATCACTTACACTAGTCACATTTTAAGTGCTCACTAGCCATGTGTGAGTGTTGTCCAGTACAGATATCAAACATGTCCATCATCACAAAAAAGTTCTATGGACAGCACTCTCTTGAATAAGAGGAAAAGTTTAATCCATTCACAGAACTTGAGATATCATCTTTGGATATCAGACAGCCAGCACATAGAGAACTTTATTTTACCTTGCCACTTACAGCTTTCTAATTTTAGAATTTTTGTGGCCTAAGATTATATATTATCTTCTTCATCCATTGTTTAATCCAACAAAATTACCAACCAAGTTAATTTCCCATCTGAGTTCTTAAATTTCCAGTCACACATTTTGCTTTTTTTAGTTGGATTTTTTTTCCTTTTATTCTAGTTTCGTTTTATTTGATTTTTGTTTGTTTTTGCTCCATACAACATGGCTTCAATCCATAGTAGAAAGTGTGCTACTCTCTATATAAGCCTTCAGCTAAACAACTTCATAAGTAGCCTAGATCTGTATAAAATTCTGATTGCCTTTTTGTATAGTCATATTTTTGATCCATGGACTCCCTTGACTTAATTCACATTGGTACTAATTTATATCAGTTACCTAAAATAACCTACAAACTCTCCTGCTACGCTCTTAATGATTCCTTAAAGGATAAGATTTTTAATTTTTAAAAATATATTTAAGATTTATTTAATAGAGCATTTTATAAACAGAGAAATATCATGGAGTCATAGTAGGATAAAGGATACATCAGGTATTTAAATTTTGCTCTTCAAAGAGAAAAGGAGGTTTTAGTTTTAGGTAACTTTTCAAATGGAAAGCTATTCTAGACTTTGCTGAGTAGGTTTCTAAGTTTCTTCTTTTCATGAACTCTGCCAATTAAGAATGGGGGCCAAGTTAAGAAAGGTTGGGGGGAAAAGGAACATCATACTTTTTTTAAAAAAGAACTTGAGGAACAATGGGGTTTTGTTTTACATGAGTAAGTATGTGCACGTGTGTTGTAAGCATTTTGCAGCCCCCTTGAGCTAAAGACAATTACAGAATTGCTTGTAAGATCCCCCTTTTTTCTTACAGATTCAGTTTAAATTCTAGTTAGGGTTTTTTCTTTTCTTTTCGTTTAATAAAATACACAAGACCCAAACCACAATTCAGCAAACTTGTTATTAAACTAAATAATGAAAACTTTAGTTGACTTCAGTAATCAGGTTCCAGGGAGTGGGTTGTATCAATTCTTTTTAGCCAAAATTTGGACTTTCGATTATAAACATGGCTCAATGGAAAAATAAGAGGGGGAGCAGGAGGAGTTTTCATATTGGAGATTTAGTAAAAGTTCAGGTTGTTTTTTTTTTTAGTGTAAATATGGTAAAGCCCAATTTGTAACAAATAAGAGAAGAAAACTTCATTTTCAGATACTTTAAATGATCTTTAGACATTGAAAAAAACAGATATTCTTGCTATACATGTTATTGGTCAATAAAAAAATCAGATGGAAAAGTCATAGCTTCTTGAATGCTTAGAATTTAAGACTAAAAAGTAATATCTCAAGTAAATATTAAAAATTGACTAAATTATAATTTTGTGTTTACTCAACTATTTCTCCTCCTAGGAGTTAGGCAGGCAAAGGAGAAAATCTACTCTGTTACTACACATTCACCCCATAAAAATCACTGTCATTTTATGGCTCCAAGTGATTCTGCAAGATGTTCCAGGATTTCAGAAAATAGAAACCCTATCCTAGCTTAGAGCTGAAGTCCTATGTATTTAAGGAAAAATCACATTGGCTCCTTTAGGTGGTTGCCTCATATGTATTTGTTCTCTGTTTTATTCCATTTTGGTCCGTGGGAAGTGGGGACTCAAGAATTTCTCTTTTTATAGGAGGGACTTAGATATTCAGTCCAGTTACAAGCAGGGTGGGTAGAGAACCTGTACTTACAAAGCAAACCCAAAATTTGTGTGTTCATTTGGAATAGCTTTGTGGGGGGAGTAGGGGTTGATGGAAATAATGGGAATGGCTAAAGTTCCTCCAAACAACCCTTGGAACTGTCTCTGTTCAAGGGTGTAACTTATAAAAATGGTAGAATCTCTATAAATCAACAACTCGTTTATCCAGCCTTATCAGGGAGTGAACTGTTACCCATAACTAAATTTTCCAGATAACTACAGCCAAGCATTTAAAGCACCAAAACTTTTTTTGTTAACTATTTTAATGAAAATTTTCCTTAAAGATATTTCATACTTCCCTGACTTCTTAAACAATATAGCAAAAAGTAACTTTATCATGATGACTAGGCTTCTCAAGATGAAATCTGTAATAAATAAATAAAAGTTAAACATATGCCAAAAAAAAATGATGAAATCTGTGACTCATCTGCACTGAGATATCAATAAGAATACTTGTTCAGTAGATGATGAATACCTATTACATACCAGGACTAGTACTAGTGAAGGTGCTAAGTAATCCAACAGCAAAGACAGAAACTGTGTCATCAGTGACAGAAGCCTGCAAAGATGCTGTAGTAGCACAAAGGAGCACCCTCATCCAATTTGAGACTGTGCTGCACTAAAGCAAAACAGTTTGCTAGGCTTTAATAGTCTTTATGCCTAATTTTTATAGTTCTTCTGTCTCCTACTTCAAAAACTGCCTGTTGTCCCTTCTCATTCCTATTAACTCCTTAAAGCCAAACATCATGAGAAACAAACTCATCTTAGTTTCTTAAAGTGGGGCAAACGTCCTGGCACGTTTGTTGAATGCTTTTAGTTAAATCTGTGTTAATATTTCCAGTAGTCCTGTTCCTTCAATGTTCTAGACTATGCTACGAAAACCTGCTGCTAATAATGTATTAAGTAACGAAACTTACTAAAACAGTAACCCTATTTTACACATCATTCCACACCATATAGAATCTGGGTGAGATTCCCACAGTGGTATTATCTCCTGTAGAATAAGGCACATGTGCTTAGCAATAACATTTTTTTAGTCTTTTTTTTTTCTTTACTTGACCATATTGTGAATGTTTGACACTTTTGCAAATGCAGCATTAGAATATTTGAAGTATAAAAAAGGTAAACATTAAGCAGAAGATAACTGCTCTAAGATCAGTTTAGGCCACACGCTGATAAGTTATACAAGAATTTAGTTTTTAGGATTAAGGATCAAATGAATTCTAGTGTATAGAGGAGATTCTGGTCACTGCTTGCTGCTTACCTTCCTTTTACTTCTTATACAATAGCATTATGTGTAGAATGAGCACTTGAACCTGGGAATCTCAGGAGCATTCTGAGAATACTCCCAGAATTGTCTCTAAGGGATATGCAGAAAACAGAAAAGCCTCCTGCAACCTCATCCTAGGACATTATTTTTGGCAGATAGGAGCAAAATTTGCCCTTGAGCCATTCTTTTTCTAAGTCACACACACCCAAGCTCTCAGACAGGGTACTTCCCCTTCAAGAAGCCTCAGTTTCTGCGTGTATACTATAATCAAATTGGACCCTATGATTTCTAAGGCCCATTATTTCTCTAATACTCTGTGATTCTAAAGGGAGATCAAAGACCCCAGAGAATGAATGGAGGCCTCTAGGATGTCTCTATGTCTGTCTGTCACATCCCAACCACAGCTGTTGGGAAGTCCCAGAATAGGATCATTTTTATTTGTACCCAAATGGCTCCTTCTCCATTTAGTGTCTTGCCATGTAACCTCCACGTAGCAGTGCACAATAAAATGAAGTGTGAGATCAATTCAGACAGTGGAATTGGAAAACATGCTGCCACAGTCATCCTGAAGGACTAGAATATAGCCATTCTTCATAATTTATAAGCTTTAAGTACTCTGTTTTTCTATAATTGGGAAAAAATAATGGCTTTAAGTATCTGAAGAGAATAAAAATTAGGATATTCATTAACAAATATTAACAGAAGTCTACTGAAAACCATCATCATTGAGTAGTGCAGGAAAATGCTACAGTCTTAGCACCAACTCCTTACACAACATGAATATAAAATTATGACCAAATTTTGTGGGCAATGAGAATGACTTTATAAAGAATGTATACCCAGTTCATTTCAATAATGACATATGTTCAAAATTAATCATTTATAAGAAATAAAACAGTTCTTTGTCTCAATACTAATAGTTTATAATGAATGTGAAAAGCAAAGAAAATTCAATTAGTTCAGAGTGAGAAACATCATCTTGCTACCAAATACTTCAACATGGAACTCATACTCAATGGCACAATATAAGTTTGTAGAAGGATAAAATCTTTGAAATTCTAACAGCACTCACAGGCAAAACCCATTTTTTTGTACTTCATGGATATTGCATTTTTTACAAATTGAAGATTCATGGCAACCCCGCTATGAGTGTGCCTGTCAGCCCCATTTTTCCAAGAGCATTTGCTCACTTCATGTCTCTGTGCCACATTTTGGTAATTCTCACAATATTCCTAACTTTTTCATTATTATTATTATATTTGTTATGGTGATTTGTGATCAGTGATCTTTGATGTTACTATCTTAGGTTTTGGGGCACCAGGTACCACACCTATATAAGATGGCAAACTTAATAAATGTGTGTTCTGACTGCTCCACCAACTAGCCGTTCCCCAACCCCTCTGCCTCTCCTCAGGCCTCCCTATTTCCTGAGACACAATATTGAAATTAGGCCAATTAATATCCCTGTAATGGAGGGATAAGGAAGTGAAAGGAAGAGTTGCACGTCTCTCAATTAAAATCAAAAGCTAGAAATGATTAAGCTTACTGAGGAAGGCATGTCAAAACCCGAGATAGGCTGAAAGCTAGGCCTTTTGTGCCAAACAGCCATGTGGTGAAGGCAAAGGAAAAGTCCTTAAAGGAAATGAAAAGTCCTACTCCAGTGAACACATGAATAAGAAAGCAAAACAGCCTTATTGCTGATATGGAGAAAGTTTTAGTGCTCTGGATAGACGAAAACAGACACAATGTTCCCTTCAGCCAAAGATGAACCTGCAATATTGCTGAGGTATGCCTGTAAATATTAGCAGGAAGTAGCTAATTGAACATGCCCATTTTAGTTTTAACATCTTTATTGGAGTATAATTGCTTTACAATGGTGTGTTAGTTTCTGCTTTGTAACAAAGAGAATCAGCTATACATATACAAATATCCCCATATCCCCTCCCTCTGGTGTCTCCCTCCCACCCCTCTAGGTGGTCACAAAGCACCGAGCTGATGTCCTTGTGCTATGCGGTTGCTTCCCACTAGCTATCTATTTTACGTTTGGTAGTGTACACATGCCCATGCCACTCTCTCACTTCGTCCCAGCTTACCCTTCCCCCTCCCCGTGTCCTCAAGTCCATTCTTTACGACTGTGTCTTTATTCCTATCTTGCCCCTAGGTTCTTCATAACCTTTTTTTTTTTTTTTTTTTTTTTTAGATTCCATATATATGTGTTGCCATACGGTATTTGTTTTTCTCTTTCTGACTTACTTCACTCTGTATGACAGACTGTAGGTTCATCCACCTCACTACAAATAACTCAATTTCATTTCTTTTTATGGCTAATATTCCATTGTATATATGTGCCACATCTTCTTTATCCATTCATCTGTCAATGGACACTTAGGTTGCTTCCATGTCTTGGCTATTGTAAATAGAGCTGCAGTGAACATTGTGGTACATGAGTCTTTTTGATTTATGGTTTTCTCAGGGTATATGCCCAGTAGTGGATTGCTGGGTCGTATGGTAAGAACATGCCCTTTTTTTTTTTTTTAATTTTTCAATTTTGTTGTATTTATTTTTTTATACAGCAAGTTCTTATTAGTCATCAATTTTATACACATCAGTGTATACATGTCAATCCCAATTGCCCAATTCATCACACCACCACCCCACCCCCCGCCACTTTACCCACTTGGTGTCCATACATTTTTCTCTACATCTGTGTCTCAATTTCTACCCTGCAAACCGGTTCATCTGTACCATTTTTCTAGGTTCCACATATATGTGTTAATATACGATATTTGTTTTTCTCTTTCTGACTTACTTCACTCTGTATGACAGTCTCTAGATCCATCCACGTCTCTACAAAGGACCCAATTTCGTTCCTTTTCATGGCTGCGTAATATCCCACTGTATATATGTACCACATCTTCTTTATCTATTTGTCTGTCAGTGGGCATTTAGGTTGCTTCCATGACCTGGCTATTGTAAATAGTGCTGCAATGAACATTGGGGTGCATGTGTCTTTTTGAATTATGGTTTTCTCTGGGTATATGCTCAGTGGTGGGATTGCTGGGTCATATGGTAATTCTACTTTTAGTTTTTTAAGGAACCTCCATACTGTTCTCCATAGTGGCTGTATCAACTTACATTCCCACCAACAGTACAAGAGGGTTCCCTTTTCTCCACACCCTCTCCAGCATTTATTGTTTGTAGATTTTTTGATGATACCCATTTTAACTGGTGTGAGGTGATACCTCAGTGAAGTTTTGATTTGCATTTCACTAATAATTAGTGATATTGAGCAGCTTTTCATGTGTTTCTTGGCCATCTGTATGTCTTCTTTGGAGAAATGTCTATTTATGTCTTCTGCCCATTTTTGGATTGGGTTGTTTGTTTTTTTAATATTGAGCTGCATGAGCTGTTTATATATTTTGGAGATTAACCCTTTGTCCGTTGATTCATTTGCAAATATTTTCTCCCATTCTGAGGGTTGTCTTTTCATCTTGTTTATGGTTTCCTTTGCTGTACAAAAGCTTTGAAGTTTCATTAGGTGCCATTTGTTTATTTTTATTTCCATTACTGTAGGAGGTGGATCAAAAAAGATCTTGCTCTGATTTATGTCAGAGTGTTCTTCCTATGTTTTCCTCGAAGAGTTTTATAGTATCTGGTCTTACATTTAGGTCTCTAATCAATTTTGAGTTTATTTTTGCGTATGGTGTTAGGCAGTGTTCTAATTTCATTCTTTTACATGTAGCTGTCCAGTTTTCCCAGCACCACTTATTGAAGAGACTGTCTTTTCTCCATTGTATATCCTTGCCTCCTTTGTCATAGATTAGTTGGCCATAGGTGCGTGGGTTTATCTCTGGGCTTTCTATCTTGTTCCATTGATCTATGTTTCTGTTTTTTGCTAGTACCATATTGTCTTGATTACTGTAGCTTTGTAGTATTGTCTGAAGTCAGAGAGTCTAATTCCTCCAACTCCGTTTTTTTTTCCCTCAAGACTGCTTTGGCTATTCGGGGTCTTTTGTGTCTCCATACAAATTTTAAGATTTTTTGTTCTAGTTCTGTAAAAAAAATGCCATTGGTAATTTGATAGGGATTGCATTGAATCTGTAGATTGCTTTGGGTAGTATAGTCTTTTTCACAATATTGATTCTTCCAATCCAGCAACATGGTATATCTCTCCATCTGTTGGTATCATCTTTAATTTCTTTCATCAGTGTCTTATAGTTTTCTGCATACAGGTCTTTTGTCTCCCTAGGTAGGTTTATTCATAGGTATTTTATTCTTTTTGTTGCAGTGGTAAATGGGAGTGTTTCCTTAATTTCTCTTTCAGATTTTTCATCATTAGTGTATAGGAATGCAAGAGATTTCTGTGTATTAATTTTATATCCTACAAATTTACCAAATGCATTGATTAGCTCTAGTAGTTTTCTGGTGGCATTTTTAGGATTCTCTATGTATAGTATCATGTCATCTGCAAACAGTGACAGTTTTACTTCTTCTTTTCCAATTTGTATTTCTTTTATTTCTTTCTCTTCTCTGATTGCCGTGGCTAGGACTTCCAAAACTATGTTGAATAATAGTGTGAGAGTGGACATTATTGTCTTGTTCCTGATCTTAGAGGAAATGCTTTCAGTTTTTCACCATTGAGAATTATGTTTGCTGTGGGTTTGTCATATATGGCCTTTATTATGTTGAGGTAAGTTCCCTCTGTGCCCACTTTCTGGAGAGTTTTTATCATAAATGGGTGTTGGATTTTGTCAAAAGCTTTTTCTGCATCTATTGAGATGATCATATGGGTTTTATTCTTCAATTTGTTAATATGGTTTATCACATTGATTGATTTACATATATTGAAGAACCCTTGCATCCCTGGGATAAATCCCATTTGATCATGGTGTATGATCCTTTTAATGTGTTGTTGGATTCTGTTTGCTAGTATTTTGTTGAGGATTTTTGCATCTATATTCATCAGTGATATTGGTCTGTAATTTTCTTTTTTGTAGTATCTTTGTCTGGTTTTGGTATCAGAGTGATGGTGGCCTCATAGAATGAGTTTGGGAGTGTTCCTTCCTCCGCAAGTTTTTGGAAGAGTTTGAGAAGGATGGGTGTTAGCTCTTCTCTGAATGTCTGATAGAATTCACCTGTGAACACATCTGGTCCTGGACTTCTGTTTGTTGGAAGATTTTTAATCACAGTTACAATTTCATTATTTGTGATTGGTCTGTTCTTATTTTCTATTTCTTCCTGGTTCAGTCTTGGAAGGTTATACCTTTCTAAGAATTTGTCCATTTCTTTCAGGTTGTCCATTTTATTGGCCTAGAGTTGATGGTAGTAGTGTCTTAGGATGCTTTATATTTCTGTTGTTACTTCTCCGTTTTCATTTCTAATTTTAATGATTTGAGTCCTCTCCCTCTTTTTCTTGATGAGTCTGGCTAATGGTTTATCAATTTTGTTTATCTTCTCAAAGAACCAGCTTTTAGTTTTATTGATCTTTGCTATAGTTTGCTTTGTTTCTATTTCATTTATTTCTTCTCTGGTCTTTATGATTTCCTTCCTTCTGCTAACTTTGGGTTTTGTTTGTTCTTCTTTCTCTATTTCCTTTAGGTGTAAGGTTAGATTATTTATTTGAGATTTTTCTTGTTTCTTGAAGTAGGCTTGTATAGCTATAAACTTCCCTCTTAGAATTGCTTTTGCTGCATCCTGTAGGTTTTGGATCATCGTTTTTTCATTGTCATTTGGTCTAGGTATTTTTTGATTTCCTCTTTGATTTCTTCAGTGATCAATTGGTTATTTAATAACATATTGTTTAGTCGCCATGTGTTTTTTACATTTTTTCCCTGTAATTCATTTCTAATCTCATAGCATTGTGGTCAGAAAAGATGCTTGATATGATTTCAATTTTCTTAAATTTACCGTGTCTTGATTTGTGACACAAGATATGATCTATCCTGGAAAATATCTGTGCGGACTTGAGAAGAAAGTGTAATCTGCTGGAATGTCCTATAAATATCAATTAAATCTATCTGGTCTATTGTGTCATTTAAAGTTTGTGTTTTCTTATTTATTTTCATTTTGGATGATCTGTCCATTGGTGTAAATGAGGTGTTAAAGTTCCCCAGTATTTTTGTGTTACTGTCAATTTCCTCTTTTAAAGCTGTTAGCAGTTGCCTTATGTGTTGAGGTGCTTCTATGTTGGGTGCATATATATTTATAATCGTTATATCTTTTTCTTGGATTGATCCCTTGATCATTACGGAGTGTCCTTCCTTATCTCTTGTAACATTCTTTATTTTAAGTCTATTTTATCTGATATGAGTATTGCTACTCCAGCTTTCTTTTGATTTCCATTTGCATGGAATATCTTTTTCCATCCCCTCACTTTCAGTCTGTATGTGTCCCTAGGTCTGAAGTGGGTCTCTTGTAGACAGTATGTATATGGGTCTTGTTTTGTATCCATTGAGCAAGCCTGTGTCTTTTGGTTGGAGCATTTAATCCATTCACGTTTAAGGTAATTATCGATATGTATGTTACTATGACCATTTTCTGAATTGTTTGGGGTTTGTTTTTGTAGGTCCTTTTCTTCTCTTGTGTTTCCCACTTAGAGAAGTTCCTCTAGCATTTGCTGTAGAGCTGGTTTGGTAGTGATGAATTCTCTCAGCTTTTGCTTGTCTATATAGCTTTTGATTTCTCCACTGAATCTGAATGAGATCCTTGCCTGGTAGAGTAATCTAGGTTGTAGGTTCTTCCTTTTCATCACTTTAATTATATCATGCCACTCCCTTCTGGTTTGTAGAGTTCACTGAGAGATCTGCTGTTAACCTTATGGGAGTTCCCTTGTATGTTATTTGTTGTTTTTCCCTTGCTGCTTTCAATAATTTTTCTTTGTCTTCAATTTTTGCCAGTTTGATTACTATGTGTCTTGATGTGTTTCTCCTTGCGTTTATCCTGTATGGGACTCTCTGCGCTTCCTGAACTTGGGTGGCTATTTCCTTTCCCGTGTTAAGGAAGTTTTTGACTATAATCTCTTCAAATATTTTCTCGGGTCCTTTGTCTCTCTCTTCTCCTTCTGGGACCCTTATAATGTGATTGTTGCTGTGTTTAATGTTGTCCCAGTGGTCTCTTAGGCTGTCTTCATTTCTTTTCATTTTTTTCCCTTTATTCTGTTCCACAGCAGTGAATTCCACCATTCTGCCTTCCAGGTCACTTATCCGTTCTTCTGCCTCAGTTATTCTGCTATTGATTCCTTCTAGTGTAGTTTTCATTTCAGTTATTGTATTGTTCACCTCTGTTTGTTTGTTCTTTAATTCTTCTAGGTCTTTATTAAACATTTCTTGCATTTTCTAGATCTTTGCCTCTATTCTTTTTCCAAGGTCCTGGATCATCCTCACTATCATTATTCTGAATTCTTTTTCTGGAAGGTTGACTATCTTAGTTGTTTACTTCATTTAGTTGTTTTTCTGGGGTTTTATCTTGTACCTTCATCTGCTACATAGCCCTCTGCCTTTTCATCTTGTCTATCTTTCTCTGAATGTGGTTTTTGCTCCACTGGCTGCAGTATTGTAGTTCTTCTTGCTTCTGCTGTCTGCCTTCTAGTGGATGAGGCTATCTCAGAGGCTTGTGCAAGTTTCCTAATGAGAGGGACTGGTGGTGGGTAGAGCTGACTGTTGCTCTGGTGGGCAGAGCTCAGTAGAACTTTAATCCACTTGACTGTTGATGGGTGGGGCTGGGTTCCCTCCCTGTTGTTTGTTTGGCCTGAGGCAAGCCAACACTGGAGCCTACCTGGGCTCTTTGGTGGGCTAATGGTGGACCCTGGGAGAGCTCACGCCAAGGAGTACTTCCCAGAACTTCTGCTGCCAGTGTCCTTGTCCCCACGGTGAGCCACAGCCACCACCCAACTCTGCAGGAGACCCTCCCACACTAGCTGGTGGGTCTGGTTCAGTCTCCTACGGGGTCACTGCTCCTTCCCCTGGGTCCCGATGCACACAGTACTTTGTGTGTGCCCTCCAAGCGTGGAGTCTCTGTTTCCCACAGTCTTTTTGAAGTCCTGCCGTCAAATCCCACTCACCTTCAAAGTCTGATTCTCTAGGAATTCCTCTTCCTGTTGCCAGACCCCAGGTTGGGAATCTGACATGGGGCTCAGAACCTTCACTCCAGTGGGTGGAATTCTGTGGTATAAGTGTTCTCCGGTTTGTGAGTCACCCACCCAGCAGTTATAGGATTTGATTTTATTGTGATTGCGCCCCTCCTACTGTCTCATTGTGACCTCTCCTTTGTCTTTGGATGTGGCCTATCTTTTTTGGTGAGTTCCAATGTCTTCCTGTCTATGATTGTCCACCAGCTAGTTGTGATTCTGGTATTCTCACAAGAGGGAGTGAGAGCATGTCCTTCTTCTCTGCCATCTTGATTCCTGTCATTTCTTTTTCTAAGCGCCCCCAAATTAAACAGCTGATGCTGAGTTCTGCTATCTAGTCTCATGCCCATTTTTAAAATACCTTCTCATCCCCTATAATACAACCTTCAAATTGACAAACTTCCCAGTTTCTATAAAGTGATTCCATCATTATCCTTGCCATAATTGATCCTTCCTTCTCCCTATCTCTTATGCAGCCCCCATATCTAAATATTAAACAGATTCTCTCCTATATTCCTTTGCAAAATCTCAAATTCCACCCCACTCTCTCCAAGCCTTTTGCCATTACCCCAGTGATGGGTTGGAACTTAAATTGGCTCATTTTCTACCTCTAATAGAGGTAGAAAATTTTCTGATAGAAAATCTTAACAGGATGAGAGCTACAAAAACATGAAGCTCAACCTTCATACTTTACAGATAAGGAAAAGGAGGGCCAACCCTGTCAACTACCTGGGCTACCATGGCCCTAGATGGCAAGTGCTGACCATAGTGCAAGAACTAGAGCTGAATCTCCAGCATGGCACTTTATAATCTGTGGGAAATGTGACCTGTTAATGCCAGCCAAGGAGCAATGAAGAACTAAGAGGGTACTAAAAGAAGAGCATCGAGAGAGATGAGTGAAAGACACCAAAGACACACATTCTGTTGACTTCCCAATTTTGCTTCATGCTGGCCCCGAAGAGGGCTATTTCCTGAATGTGTCCTTGAAGCCAATAATGAGAGCATTCTCATTGCTCATGTGTACATGCAGTTGTCACTACTGGTCTGCCTCCTGGGAAGGCCGGATGCTATCACTGCACTGATGTGATTTTCACCTACATGATGCACATAAACTTTTCATTAAATTATAAGTTTAAGAAACATATACCATTGTGACATGAAAGTCAGGCTTATGTCTTTTTTTATTGAAGTGTAGTTGATTTACGATATTGTGTTAGTTTCAGGTGTACAGCAAAGTAATTCCATTATTATATATTATTATATATATATATATTTCAGATTATTTTTCATTGTAGCTTATTACAAGATCATGAATATAGTTCCCTATGCTATATAGTAAATCCTTGTTGCTTATCTATTTTATGTATAGTAGTATGTATCTGTTAATCTCCCATACTCCTATTTTATAACTCCCCCACTCCCTTTCCCCTTTGGTAACCGTAAGTTTGTTTTCTATGTCTCTGAGTCTGTTTCTATTTAATACATACATTCATTTGTATTACTTTTTAGATTCCACATATAAGTGATATCATATATTTGTCTTTGTCTGACTTACTTCACGTAGTATATTATCTAGGTCCATCCATGTTGCTACAAATGGCAATATTTCATTCCTTTTTATAATGCTGAGTAATACTCTATTATATATATATATATATATATTTGATCCTTCAAATATATATATTTATATACACACACACACATATATATACCACTTCTTCTTGAGCCTATTGACATTTGGGTTGGTTCCATGTCTTGGCTATTGTACATAGTGCTGCTATGAACAGAGGGATGTGTGTATCTTTTCGAATTAGAGTTTTCATTGTTTCAAGATGTATGGCCAGGAGTGGGATTGCTGGGTCATGTGGTAGTTCTATTTTTAGCTTTCTAAGGAATCTCCATACTGTCTTCCATAGTGGCTGCACCAATTTACATTCCCACCAACAGTGTAGGAGGGTTCCCTTTTTTCCACACCCTCTCCAGCATTTATTATTTGTAGACATTTTTTTTTTTTTGCGGTATGCGGGCCTCTCACTTTTGTGGCCTCTCCCGTTGTGGAGCACAGGCTCTGGACGCACAGGCTCAGCGGCCATGGCTCACGGGCTCAGCCGCTCTGCGGCATGTGGGATCCTCCCGGACCGGGGCATGAACCTGTGTCCCCTGCATCGGCAGGCGGACTCTCAACCACTGCACCACCAGGGAAGCCCTAGACTTTTTTTAATAAAGCCTTTTTTTTTTTTTTGGCTGAGTTGGGTCTTTGTTGCTGCATGCGGGCTTTCTCTAGTTGCAGTGAGCAGGGGCTACTCTTCATTGTGGTGCACAGGCTTCTCATTGTGGTGGCTTCTCTTGTTGTGGAGCACAGGCTCTAGGCACGTGGGCTTCAGTAATTGCAATGCATGGGCTCAGTAGTTGTGGCTCAGGGACTCTAAGCACAGGCTCAGTAGTTGTGGCGCATGGGCTTAGTAGCTCCGCAGCATGTGGGATCTTCCTGGACCAGGGCTTGAACCCATGTCCCCTGCATTGGCAGGCAGATTCTTAACCACTGTGCCACCAGTGATGTCCCTATTTGTAGACTTTGATGACAGCCATTCTGACTGGTGTGAGGTGATACCTCATTGTGGTTTTGATTTGCTTTTCTCTGATAATTAGTGATGTTGAGCATCTTTTCATGTGCCTGTTGGTCATCTGTATGTCTTCTTTGGAGAAACGTCTGTTTAGGTTTTCTGCCTATTTTTTGATTGGGTGGTTTGTTTTTTCGATATTGAGTTGTATGAGCTGCTTGTATATTTTAGATATTAACCCCTTGTTGGTTGCATCATTTGAAAATATTTTCTCCCATTCAATAGGTTGTCTTTTTGTTTTGTTGATGGTTTCCTTTGCTGTGCAAGTTTTTAAGTTTGATTAGGTCCCATTTGTTCATTTTTGCTTTTATTTCTTTTGCCTTCGGAAACTGATTTAAGAAAATATTGCCGCAACTTATGTCCAAGAATGTTTTGCCTGTGTTCTCTTCTGTTTTATGGTGTCATGTCTTATATTTAGATCATTTAACAATTTTGAGTTTATTTTTGTATATGGTGTGAGGGACTGTTGTATTTCATTGATTTATATGTAGCTGTCTAGCTTTCCCAGCACCAGTTGTTGACGAGACTGTATTTACTCCATTGTATACTCTAAGTAGATTAATTGACTGTATGTGTGTGGTTTATTTCTGGGCTCTATAGGTCTGTTCCATTGACCCATATATCTCATTTTTTGCCGATACCATGATGTTCTGATTACTGTAGCTTTGTAGTATTGTCTAAAGTCTGGAAGGGTTGTGCCTCTAGCTTTGTTCTTTTTCCTCAGGATTGCTTTGGCAATTCTAAGTCTTTTGTGGTTCCATATAAATTTTAGGATTATTTGTTCTAGTTTTGTGAAAAATGTCATGAGTATTTTGATAGGGGTTGCATTAAATTTATAGATTGCTTCAGGCAGTATGACCAATTTGATAATATTAATTTTTCTAATCCAAGAGCATAGGATATCTTTCCATTTCTTTGAATCATCTTCAATTCCTTTTGTTACTGTTTTATAGTTTTTAGCAAATAGTTCTTCCACCTTCTTGGTTAAGCTTATTCCTAGTTACTTTTTTTGGATACAATTTTAAATGGAATTTTTTTTTACTTTCTCCTTCTGATACTTCATTGTAGTGTAAAGAAATGCAACAGATTTCTGTATATTTATCTTGTGTTCTGCTACCTTGCTGAATTTATGTATTAGGTCTAATACTTTTTGTGTGGAGACTTTAGATTTCTCTATATAGAGTATCTTGTCATTTGCAAATGGTGACAGTTTTACCTCTTCCCTTGCAATTTGGATACTTTTAATTTCTTTTTCTTACTTGATTGCTGTGGCTACAGCTTCCAATATGATGTTGAATAGCAGTGGAGAGGGTGGGCATCCTTGTCTTGCTCCTGAATTTAGCAGGAAGGCCTTCAGCTTTTCACCATTGAGTATTAGGTTGGCTGTGGGTTTGTCATAAATGCCTTTATTATGTTGAGATACGTTCTCTCTATACCCATTTTGGTGAGAGTTTTTATCATGAATGGGTGTTGACTTTGGTCAAATGCTTTTTCTGTGTCTCTTGAGATTATCATGTGTTTTTTGCCTTTCCTTTTCTTAATGTGGTATATCACATTGATTTATTTGTGTATGTTGAACCATCCTTATGACCCTGGGATAAATCCAACTTGATCATGATGTAGGTCTTTTTATGTATTGTTGGGTTCCATATCCTAATATTTTCTTGAGGATTTTTGCATCTATATTCATCAAAGATATTGGCCTGTAACTTTCTTTTCTGGTAGTGTCTTTGTCTGGTTTGGTATCAGGGTGATGGCTTCACAGAATGAATTTGAGAGGGTTCCTTCCTCTTCAGTATTTTTTTTTTTTTTTTGAATATTTTGAGAAGGATAGTTATAGGTTCTTTGTATGTTTGGTAGAATTCCTTAGTGAAGCCATCTGGTTCTGGATTTTTGTTTGCAGGGAGTTTATTATTATTATTATTGCAGATTCTGTTTTACATCTAGTGATCAGTCTGCTCAAATCATCTGTTTCTTCTTGACTCAGTTTTGGCAGGCCATTTTTTAAAACTTGTCCATTTCTAGGTTTCCAGTTTATTGGCATATAATTGTTCATAGTATTCTCTTATGATTTTTTGTACTTCTGCAGTATCCATTGTTATTTCTCCACTTTCATTTCTTATTTTGTTTATTTGGGTCCTCTTTCTTTTCTTCTTGGTGAGCCTGGCTAGAGGTTTGTCGATTTTGTTTCTTTTCCAAAAAACAGCTCTTGGTTTCATTGATGCTTTCAGTTGCTATTCTGTTCTCTACTTAATTTATTTTCCCTCTGATCTTTATTATTTCCTTCCTTATGCTGACTTTGAGTTTTGTTCTTCTTTTTCTGATTTTTTTAAGTGGTAGGTTAGGTTGTTTGAGATTTTTCTTGTTCCTTGAGGAAGGCCTGTATTACTATGAACCTCCCTTTTAGAACTGCTTTTGCTGCATCCCATAGTTTTTGTAAAGTTGTGTTTTTATTGTCAATTGTCTTGAAGTATTTTCTGATTTCATTATTGACCCATTGGTTTGTTATAGCATCTTGTTTAGTCTCCATGTGTTCTTTTCCCATTTTTCTTTTTGTGGTTGATTTCTAGTTTCATACCATTGTGGTTAGAAAATATACTTGAAATAATTTCTAGCCTCTTAAATTTGTTGAGGCTTGTTTTGTGACTTAATATGTGGTCTATCCTAGAGAATGTTCCATGCACACTTGGAAAGAATGTGTATTCTGGGTATTTTGGATGTAGGGTCCTGTAGGTATCAAATAAGTTCACCTTGTCTATTGTATCATTTAGGACCTCTGTTGCCTTATTGGTTTTCTGTCTAGAATATCTGTCCATTAATGTCAGTGGGGTTTTAAAGACTCCTACTGTTGTATTCCTGTCAAGTTCTCCCTCTCTGTCTGTTAGTATTTGTTTTATATCTTTCAGTGTTCCTATATTGAGTGCATGCACATTAATGAGTGTAATATCCTCTTCTTGTATTGGTCCCTTTTTCATAATGTAATGTACTTCTTTGTCTCTCCTTATGGACTTTGTTTTAAAGTCTATTTTGTCTGATATATGAGTATTGCTACCCCTGCTTTCTTGTCATTTCCATTTGCATGAAATATCTTTTTCCATCTTCTCACTTTCAGTCTGTGTGTGTCTTTCACCTTGAAGTGAGTCTCTTGTAAGTGACATATTGTAGGTTCTTGTTTTCTTATCCAATCTGCTGCTCTGTGTCTTTTGATCAGAGCATTTGTTCCATTGACATTTAAAGTAATTATTGATAGGTATGTACTTATTGCCATTTTAAACCTTGTTTTCCTGTCAGTATTGTAGTTCTTTGTTTCTTCTTTTTGTTTTTCCTTTTGTGCTTTGATGGTTCTTTTGTATTATGCTTGAGTTCCTTTCTTTTTGGTACTTGTGAACCTATGGTATGTTCTTGATCTGTGGTTACCCTGGTTTTCAAGTATGTTGACCCCTAACTATATCTATTTGCTTTAAACTGATAGTCATACAAGCTTAAACACACTCTAAACAATTCACATTTTTATAGTTCACTCCTCCACATTCTTTGATTTTGATGTCCTATTTTACATCTTATTCTTTTGCTGCTAATTGTCATCATAATCACTTTCACAAAAAATTTTTGATTGTTTTTTCATCTATGTACTGGCTTAAGTGATCTTCAATCCTTTTATGTATTTGCCTTTTCTATTGTGACTGTCCCTTTCCTATAGATTCTTGTTTCTCTTCTGTTTAGAGAAGACCCTTCAATATATCTTCTAGGATAGGTTTAGTATTGCTGAATTCTTTTGGGTTTTGCTTGTCTGAGAAATTCTTTATCTCTCCTTCTATTCTAAATGATAATCTCGCTGGGTAGAGTTGCAGGTTTTCCCTTTCAGGACTTTGAATATATCATGCCACTCCCTCCTGACCTGCAAAGTTTCTGCAGAGAAATCAGCTGATAGCCTTATGGGGGTTCTCACGTAACTGACTCTTCGTTTTCTCTTGCTTTTAGAATCCTCTCTTTATCTTTAACTTTTGCCGTTTTAATTATATGTGTTGGTGTGGATCTGTTTGAGTTCATCTGTTTGGGATCCTCTGTGCTTCTTGTACTTGGATATCTGTTTCCTTTAGGTTTGGCAAGTTTTCAGCAATAATTTCTCCAAATACACTTTCAATCCCCTTTTCTCTCTCTTTTCCTTCTGGAACCCAGCTTATGCATAGTTTGGCATGCTTTATATTATCCTATAGATTTTGTATGCTGCTTTCATTTTTTTCATTTGTCTTTCTGTCTGCTCTTCTGATTGGGTGATTTCCATTAGTATGTCCTCCAGATCACATATTCATTCTTCTGTGTTATTTAGTCTATTCATTGCTTCTAGATTGGTTTTTATCTCACTAAGTTGTCTAATTTTGATTTGATATTTTCTAGTTTCTTACTACAGTGATCTGCATTTCTATCAATCTTTTCATTCCTTTAGCATTTTTATCACCTCCTTTTTGAACTCAGGGTATAGTAGACTGGTGAGGTCTGTTTCATTATTTGTTCGGGGGATTTCTTTTATTTTAATTTGGAGTAGTTTCTCTGCTTTTTCATTTTACTTAACTTTCTCTGTCTCTATGAATTTAGGAGAAACAGTTATCTACTGTGGTCTTGAAGGGATATTTTTATTTGGAAGCATCCCTGTGTAGACTGTGAATCCAATATTCTGGTGCGAGGGCTGGTTTCAGTATGGGTACCAGCCACATCTTTCCTCAGAGTGTGCTAGTTGTTATCCCCTTGATAGGGGAGTAACTGGTGTGGTGTCCAGAGCCTGCGCTCTGGGTGGGACCTCCTCCTTGCTCTGTGGCTGTTACAGCCCTGTCAGCGGTGGTGTCTGCTCCCCAGTTGTCAGAGTAAAAGCCCTGAGGGTCAGGTTCACTCAGTCTCCTTTGACCTTGAGTGCATGACCTGCTCCAAAGGAGGTGACTGTTGAAGCAACTGAGGCCCGTATCGTTACAGCGAATCTATGCGCTACCCATGCAGACATCTGCAGTTCTGTCTAGAAGCAGCCAAATGCCACATCTCTTTTCCTGTTGTGTTCATCCCAGACCTAGTGCTAGGCTGTGGTGTGGAATGGGCTGGTGCTGGGGGCTGGAGCTTTGTGGCTGCAGGAATCAAGGTGGTTGTGCTGCTGCCTGAGAACTAGGCTGCCTCTGTGCCAGACCTCTCCCAGGACCTGTCCGTGCCAGATGCTGCTCCAAGTTGCAGTGTGGGGTGGGCAGAGCCAGTGAACTCCCTTTGGGAAACCAACCACTGCATACTTCTACCCAGGGGCTCTCCATCTGAGACTCAGCACTCCCTGAGCATCTCTGTGGCATCACCCTTTGCAGGTGCTGACAAAATCTGCCACAGCTGGACTCACCCCTGCCATGAAAGCAATGACAAAGTGTTCTGCAGTCTGGCCCAGACTATACCCCAGGCCCTCCGAGCTATCTCCACTAAGCTAGATCGAGTCCTCTCCCAGGGTCTGTCTGCCAGAGATTCAGCACTTAGCCATTGCACGTATTTGTAGCCCTGCCCAATGCACACCTGATATTGGGTAGTGTGGCAAGCCAGCTGCCAGTCTCTCTCTGTCCTGATTGTCAGCAAGCCAGCACACACACACTCCTCACAAGTAGAGTCTGGGCTTCTCCAGCCCCTCTATCTGTCCCAGCCGATTTCCCAGCAGGCAAGGGGGCTCCCCAGGGTCTGCCCACCTAGACCTTTTCTCCTTTATAGATCCCTCCCAGGGACACCAGTCCTGTCCTGATTCCTTTTTTTCCATCCTACTCAGTTATGTGGAGATCTTTCTTGCAGCTTTGGTTATATAGGAGATCTTCTGCCAGTCTCCAGCTGGTTTCCTGTGAGAAATGTTCCACATGTAGATGTATTTTTGATGTGTTTGTGGGGGAAGGTGAGCTCCACATTCTCCCCTCCGCCATCTTGATCCCCCTCCAGGCTTATCTCTTTCTTTAAGGAAAACCATACTCTAAAACCTAGCTATGATGAAGGGGTTAAAGTAAACTTGGAATGCATCATAAAGAGCAGCGGACTTCTCTGTAAAATCTATTTCAGAGAATTCCTATCCTATTCAGGATAACATAATCATCCAGACCCTCGCAAACTCTGTGCTTAGTAGGATGGAGTATGGTCTGCTATCAACACTGCTTCCCAGCAACTTAGTGATGCTGTTAAGGAAACTTCTTAAACAGGTTCTATGGCTGGCAGAGAGAATTTATCACCGTGGCATTGCTGAGAAAGTCATCTGGAGTGTACAGAAAACAAATGTTCTTTGCCTTGATTCTAAGACCTTAATATTCAAATTATAAGTGATTGAAGATACTTTCTGTGTAGTTTAGAGTGTCATAGGAAAGACATAAATTTTATTCAAGTTTATTGTTAGAATCTTTGTTGTGGAGCCATTCATATTTTTCCTTCTGGTTATCTCAACTGAGATATAATACTCAGGAAATTAAGGTCATAAGGTTAAGTGCCTATGTGGTCTTGTCCCAGGGACCAGATCTACTGAGCTTTTCCTAACATTCTTATACCAGATAATTAAGATTAAAATGAGTATCAAGGACATCCTTGAAGGGAGCATAAATGTGTTTTAAATGAGCAAATTGCATTCATAGAAAGATGGAGGTAATACTGAAGTGTGGTTCAGGTTGGAGAGTGGGACCATGGGAGGACAGACTCATTCCTGCATCTTGGTGACTGCAGAGGTTTAACAGCTCCTAGTTTACCAATGAGGCTAAGGTCTTAACACAAGATGAGGGCTGCCTCCTTGAGTCATTTACCAGTTGCCACTTCAGAGGGAAGCATCTGCTTTCCAGACACAGACATGGGTTAAGACCAGTGTTAGGGACACAGCCACAGGCTGTACCAGAAACAGACAGTAGAAGAGCCCCAGCCACATTAGCAGAACATTTTTATCTTCTGCCTATCATCCTCTTCCATGCAGTTAGCAGAGGTCGGGCTAACTGAGGCAGCCAACATATGCTGCCAGTCACCTCCAGAGCCTCTCAGAAGTCAAGAGACTTTGAAGTTCTCAGTATATATAGAAATGAAGAAATGTCTAAACAGAGTTACCAAATGTACATTTAAAATTTTACATTTAACAAATCGCTGAGTGTAAAGCACACCAAAAAAACATGAAAATAGTAACTATGGGACTTATGAAACTACTAAGTCCTTGTGCGCTATGGATGGTGTGGTCCAGATAATGGGATATAAGTTTAAAGTAGTCAGATGGGTATTGTCTCCTTTTGGTCCTTTCAGTGCAACACCAGACATAATATTCGTGTTTATACTTGAGACCCTTCATGACTGGGAAGCCCAGGCAAGATGGCTCCCTGAGTCCCCCTGTGAAGGATACTGTTAACCTCTCTCAAGTTTTCCTAGTTGAAAATCTTTCCTTAACCATAAGCCTATCACGCCACCTGCTCCAACTTATTGTGATATTCTAAAGGAGGCAAAAAGACAATTTGCAAACAACCAAAAGGATTTTAGAATGTAAGTTGACTCCATACTATTGATAAATATAAAATCATAGAATTCTTTAGAGCTGTAAGCAATCATAGAAATTATCTACAACTAACCTTCTTATTTTACTGACGAGGAGAGTCACCTCTGCGCATCTTATAGACTCGGAGATTCTTTTCAGGTAGGTGTCAAGAATGTATGTTGTAACCATGGAGACACGGCACATGTCAGGGATTGAAAAAAGGAAGGGAGCTTTTCATGTGGTCTGGGTGGGGGGATGCACCCCAACGTGGAGAGACCAGGAGAGAGTTCCCAGGAAGAGAGATTGGAGTATTGTTCATTTACAAAGATAAGCCCTGGAAGAAGAACAGAAAGGTTGTCTGTAATAGAAGGAGTTCCTTGTAGCTGGGGTGGCAGCAGGGGTGATATGGAGGAAAGCAAGGCAAGGAGTTCTTTTCGGAAACGTTTTCTTGGGGAAACATTTTAAGTTTTTTGTGCTTAACTAAAATGATTACTCTTGGCCAGTTATGGTATTCTTATGTGCCAGGAAGTGAGAAATGGCTTAATGAGGATGTCCATCGATTTTTATGAGGACAAATTGGCAGGGTCCAATTCTTCTGTCTGTGATATCAAGGTCACTGCCTAGCTGTCTTATTGCTAGGCAGTGACCTTGGAGAAAGGATGGGCATCCTACCCTTTGGGTACCTGATGCGGTTCCGGAAACACATCAAAGAGAGGTAAACAGAAGAGCAGCCAGCCTTATCCTATCCAGCAGGCAGGACAGAAGTCTGAGCCTCTACTTTCCCCGGGGCCCCATTCCCCTCCCACTGACATACACACGTGCGCATGCACGCACACACACACACACACAGAGCCCTTAGATTTCCTATTTTCACTGGGAAGAACAGGGATGGGCACCTTGTAAGAGGGCCCATGTGGGAACAGCAAGGTGGAGTCCAGGCTGTACTCAGCTGACATGGGTGATGCCTTTGGCACATGTTTATAAGGGGCAGTGTGCTGGGGGATTCCTCATACCACGTGGTGCATTGGGAGGGGTTGCTGAAGAACTGTTTTGTAATGGACCTTTACTGATATGTGGAAGGCAGCAAATTGTTGATTTATTCTTTCTCAATGAGAATTGCCTGCTTTATTTTAAAATTTAACTCCAAACTTTGACTTTATAGAGAAAAGCACCTAATTAATGAAGAAATAAAACTCCTAAGACAGCGACAGGAAAAAGTTGACAAGGAGCTTCATAGGTTTGTTTCTTATTCAACTCATAGTGCTTAAAAACATTTTAATTGAACAAATGTGTTACATAAACCACAATAGGTTTAATATGTAAAAATGCATTAACTGGAATATCTGCAGAAGTTTTCTACTCCGTAGTTCATCTAGAGTAACACTAACTTTTTTATCCACATTATCACTTACTCTAATTTAATTAATTGCTAAACATTATCATCATCTCCTTTTACTCTACCAGACATAGGACTTAAGCTGAGGGCCTTTTAAATATAGACTCATAACCATGGGAAGATGTAAACTAGAAAAACAACCTATTTAGCTGGTCTCAGGCTAATTCTTTGTCCCTTTCTGCCCCTGCTGCTTCCCCTATACATACAAACATTGTACCCCACTGAAACAAGGAAAGTTGGGCATATTTGTTTATTTTATTACAGTGTAAAAAACAAAACTATAAAGTGTTGAGACTAACCCACTTCTTCCAGTACATCCACATAGGCAAGAATAAATGTCAGATGAGTACAGCCCTTCAAATAAACCCCTGTGGGAAACCACAATTTTGTGCCAGTCATGCTGCCATACTTCTAATTGCTATTTTGGAACTTATAAAGCTAGTCTCCCAGTCACATAAGAAAATGCAACTCATTACTTTAAAATCTTACTGCATTTTTCACTAAAAATTTTATCTCCCAGCTTTCCCCTTCACAACATAAGATCTGACTCCAGATGACTTTTACAAGTTCCCAAAAATCAAATCTATAGAGGACAGGATTTCTCACCACTCAAGATATGCAAAAGGATGCAGACTGGTTTTCAGAGCAACTCACAAGAAGCACTCAAATATGTTTTATGCGATGGCACATTGCTGGAGAAAGTGAAGGGGAAAAGACTCATTTGGGTATATAACTTCCACGTCCCTGTTAAATTTATAGGCACAGTGTCCAAGTTTCTATCTGTAATCTTCAAAAAAAGATAGTCATGGAAAGGAAAGATAGCAAGATGGGAGATTGGGTAGTGGTGATGCTTGCAAAGCTTTGTGAATATACTAAAACCTACTGAATTGTATACTTTGAAAGGGTGGATTTTAGGTTATGTAACATATCAACAAAGCTGTTATTCAAAACAAAAGAAGAGGGGAACTGTAAATTAAAGTGGGTTGGAAAATGTAAAATAGATAGCTAGTGGGAAGCAGCTGCATAGCACAGGAAGACCAGCTCGGTGCTTTGTGACCACCTAGAGGGGTGGGATAGGGAGGGTGGGAGGGAGCTCCAAGAGGGAGGAGATATGGGGATATATGTATATGTATAGCTGATTCACTTTGTTATACAGCAGAAATTAACACACCATCGTAAAGCAATTATACTCCAATAAAGATGTTTAAAAACATGATACAATAAAAAAATACAATTACTCTAAAAAAATAAAAGTGGGTTGGAAGATGGATTGATTTTAACAAAGTGAGATGAACCAGTCTCAGGATGACTTGAAGTCAAGAAGATTCTAAGAGTGTGTTACTGAAAAAAGGGCACCAGGGATATTTAAATAGGACTATGAGGAAGAGACTCAGAGCCAGATTTTAGAAAAGCAGGGAAGAATAGTCCAAAAGCGTAGTAAGAAGTGAGGAGAAAACCTAGGTTGAGGAGATAAAATTGGCAGAGATAAAGTAGAGAAAGAGTAAGGGAGTATTTGTTAGAGAACACTAACGCAAGAGGCCCCTCAGAGGTAGCCCTACTGGGTGCCCTCAGGGGACCCCTAGGCTAAATGCTAGAGAAACCTAGAGCAGGCCTTATAGGGGTTTAGCTAATCCAAAGTTCATGCTTCAGCAAAGTGTATTTGGAATTTTTAGAAAATTTCACTTCCTACAGAATTCACAGAATAATTTCAAATGTTTCACTTGAAAATCGCCAGTGAAATCAATAGTCTTATACCATTTTTCATTTTTCTTTCTCTCTTCTGTGTTTCCCTTGCTGTCTCTCCCTCGTCCCAAGTTCCTATCGTTCCTTGCCTGGCCTACCTCTGCTTCTGTCTTTATCTGTAGATCTCTGGAAAGTTTCCTGCTGCCTCCTCAATTCAGCTATTCAACTCCTTAAAAATATTTCTTGAATGAGTATGTGGTGACAGAAATCATGATAGATTCCTGGATCCCCACCCTTGATGAGCTTACAGTCTAGTAAGCGCCTCCCTCACCCTTTATCCTTTTCCGTCTCTCTTTCTCTCTCTCCCCCAGATATTTTCCAGGCCAGTCCCTTTTCCTGTTCCCTCCCCAGTGACTCATCTTAAAATCTGCACTGGAGCCCAGTGAGTGGAATTAGTTGAGGGAATACTTACTGTGTGAACCATCTCACTGAAGAGGATGCTTCACTGCTGGGATGCAGTGTCGCACAGTGGTTAGAATAGAGGGCGCAAGTCACACTGCTTGGGTTCAAATCCTTTATTACTTGCTAGCTGTATGACTGTGGACAGGCTAGTTAACCTATCTGTGCCTCTTTCCTCATCTGTAACATAGGATAATAATAGTACCTACTTCCTAAGATTGTTGTCAGTGTAACTGAATTAATATATGTAAAGTGGTGGCAAATGCCCAGCATATTAAACTCTTCGTAAATCGTGGCTCTTAGTTGGTGTCAGTATGAAAACAGTTAGTTTGGTTACCAATTTTCTTTCTTTCATGATTAGGCTCCAAGCAAAGGCTACCAAGAAACCTTATGAAGTTAAGAATGATTTTGAGAATTTCCTACAAAAACTGGTAAGTTTTTTTCTGAAAATAATTGAGAATTCTCTCTCTAGCTTCTCTTATATAGACTGGAAAATATTTAATAAGCAATGTATGGTTTCACATCCAAGTTACAGTGGCAGGATGGAATACATTCTTGTTATTTAATCATCCACATGCACATTTAGGGTAATCCCTCTCTCATGTATTAGTGACAACCTCATGCTCACTCATCCCCATCCCTTGCTCCTGACCAGAAGCATTTTATGCAACTGAAAACCTCCAAATGCAGAATTTCAAACTAACAGAAAATTATTGGTATTTGAAGTCATATTTTATTTCCCGTTAATAATTCAACAAAAATATATTGGATTCCAACTACTGTGTTAGATGAATGATTCTTGCCCTCAATTAACAGAAATGTAAGAAATGATAAGGTTCTAAACAGTACTCAAGTAAGAAAGAAAGAAAAGGAAGGACATGGTCCCATCATTCCAGTTTTCTTTGTCCCCTTCCCTTCTGCTCCACCTTAACTTACAGGCAGTCCTATTAAATCTAAAGGTCCTTCCTCCCTTCCAACAAGAAAGAACATGTAGAAAATAGTGTACAGTAAATCTGAAGATTGGACAATCTGAGGTAAGGAATAAGAGAGAGCTTTTCATTTTCAGCATGTCAGGCTTCCATGCAAAAATCTAGAGTAATCCTCATTGGCTACTGATGTAATGTCAAAAACAGGGGTCAAATAATCTAACCAAATTCCTATGAGCCAGAAAGGTAATGGAAAGGGGTAATATTGTTGGGTGTTTAATATTAAACAAATATTGGGTGTTTAATATTAAATAAATAGTACTACTCTTTATTCCACAAAAAAAATTATTTCTCCCATTTTTTCATGGTCTCTTTTAACTGCTACTGCTAGAGACATGGGTACAGAGAAATATTTATTTAATATAAGAAAACTGTGCAAGTGTACTGGTAAAGGGCAAGTGACCTCAGCTGGTAAATAGTAAATGGCCTGAGTCTTAGAGAAACTACAGGAGCCATGGACACCATAGCACACTGGAGAGTCTGTGCCTCAGTGAAACAAGGCAACTACTTCCTCACCTCTAGTTCATTGTGGCGCTGCAGGAATAGAGGCCAAAGTGTTATCAGATCTTCCACCATTTGTAATCCAGATTCTTCTGTAAAATTCCTGTTTAGGACTCAAGTTTTTAAATACCCCTAGAGGCCAAACTAAATAAATCTGCAGACCAGACGAGGCCTATGGTCTGCTGGTTTGCAACCCCTGGTCTAAATGCTGGACTTGGAGCTCTTCAAAAGCTGGCTCCAGCCAGTATAGCCAATCTTATTCTCCACTATATCCCAAGTCAAACCCTTCACTCCCACTGAGTCTTCCCAGCATATCATGTTTACCCATAATCATATACTTTGCTTATCTGCCATGCCTACTCCCCAGATTTCAAATTCTATTCATCCTTTAAGGCCCTGCTCAAATTCCGTCTTCTACATGAAGCTTTCTTCCAGTGGCCCTAGCCCCATCCTTTCCAGGCAAGTTCGAGATCTCTCATAATTTCTAGAATAACACTTGGTGATGGCTTCATTGGAAAATAGTTCTTTTCTTCAAGCCAGACAGCAAGACAGATATGGGAGTAGATTCTGGCTTAGAACGACTATGTCCTCCAAAGCAGAGTGTGCACTAGAAATTTTTACTTACCTATTTTGTAAAGAAGGTATCTCATGGTGAAAAATTTAAAGGCAAGTGCATTTTTTGGTTTTTTTCACAGTAATCCAGGCATCTTCAAAGAATTATCTATCAATTGACCACAGATCTTCTGTGGAAAATGGAAAGGTTTTAAAAAGCAAAGGATTATCATTTGAAATCAATTTTTAAAATTCAAAATTAACAAATTGGACTTAAGCTTTCTCAAGTACTTACCTTTCTGCTAAGAATGAAAATGCAGCAGAACTTTACTTTAGAATAGAATAATGGATTTCCTAGTACTTTATATGACTGCTGTCCTTTGAGAAATGTAACAACCAGCTTTGCCTCAGCTTCTCTGAAACTGAGATTCAAGATGATGATATCCAGGCTTTTTGCTCATTAATGTGCAACTCAATCATAGAATAATAGAAAATTGTGATAAACTTCTGGATAATTCATGCCACATGACTGCTGGTCTCTCAATTATCTGACTATGTCACAAAATGCTTTTCAGTCTAAATTTTCATATAATTCAGGAAAGCCTTCCCGTAGTCTATCCGTGAGAGAGAGCCACTCATTTACCATCACCACATGGCCAAACTTGCTGCCCATTTTGATAAACATATACAGGCACCCACCAATACCCCTACCCAATCCCAGAACCCACACTCAGCCTTTTCATAGTTTCACCCTCATGCCTCACACCTGCCCTACATTGGTCCACATATACAAACAAGTTTGCTAGACACACAACGAAGATGCAAGTCACAGATGGGTTTTCCTAGAATAGTAAACATGCCTCCTGGATTAGAGAGGCATTTGAGAAAAGGTAGTTTAGAGTGGGAAGAAAGTAAATTCCATGAACAAATTGAATTATCTGAATTAACATCCAGATAATTCTCTATGTCAATGTGAACAGAGATTAAAAACTTGAAGTGTCTTTTATCTAAGCTTCTCTATTATGACAGAGAAAGCTCAGGGCCAAAAGAATTGAAAGTGATTGTTTATATGATATCACATGGTTAAAAAAAAAATTAAATGAGCCTGGGATTTTCTTCCTAAATCCATCTTTTGGAAAAAAAAAAATTTAAGTGATCCTCCTCATCTTGATAACTGGGAGAATCTCACTTTCAAGTATACCGTATCCAGGAAAATCTGTGAATCCTTAACAACGTATTATTTTAATAGCGTTCTGAAGCCCGAACTGAGAGAAAACTTCTGGCATCACTATCATCATCAACAACAGAAGACTTCAACCTTGAGGAAGAAGAATGCCAAGAGAAACCAGAAATAAACTGTATTTAAGAATGTATGTTTAATTCAAGTACAATCCATGAGGTCAGTATTGATGGTCTTTTACCATTTGTTTTTAAAAATCTTGAAATCAATACATCCAGTAAATTATCTTAAGAGATCTGGCCAAGCATAATTTTGGCTCTTATTGGTAGAAAACATATTTTAAGATGGAAAAATAATCATTATGAAGCATAGGGAGCTTTCAACCATTTCTTTCGAAATACATCTTGATAATAGCAACCATTCATCATAATACAAAACAGAAAGAGGATTAATTTGCTGTGGCATAGAAGTCCTGCCAGTTCCTAAATGCTCTAAATAGTTCAGGCCTCAAGGAAAACCAAAGCTCCACCTCCAGGTTTGGTAGCAAACAAACTCTGCTTCTCAGGCACTAAGCTTCGATTGCTCCTCTGGTAATAAGCTTCGTGCACATTTGCTAGGAAGCTGGACAGCTTGTCAGCAGGTACTATCGATACTGTGCAGCCTCCCCATCCTGCTCCCGTAAGTCGTGATCCTTGAGCCCCAAATTTCCTAAAACAATGAGAAAAAAAATTAGAACCTGAAAATGAAAATGAGAGTGATTTTCTTGGTGCTATAGAACAGACAGCATCTCCAAGAACTAAGAAGAGATTATGTGGTGTGTTTTGTGGGGTTTTTTTTTCAGTACTGTCAAACATTTTAGGACATTAAGAAATTTATACTATTGTTTGAAGGTGATTTGAAATTTAATTGTATCTAAAACTAGCCCCCAGTTTTGGCTCTTAAGTAGTAAAAGTCAGTAGTACTCCTGTTTCGTAAGGGCTGGCAATAACCTACTGTAGTATTGATTCCATAAAGCCACCACTTGAAGAGTTGTATAGCAAGCCTATAGATGATCAGGAAGAGGGAGTAAAAAGAAAACAGGCAATGGACATGATCAACATGATGAAACAGAAGGTTGCTCCATATGAGGGCAAATCAAAATTTAAAGTGCAAGTCTTACATATACAAGTGAGAGCTTCCTCTGGTGGCTATTTAAACTGCATTCAGTCCCCTAGAACAGATAGCCTAGATTTGTGCTGAATAAATTTATCAACAAAGAATGTGTTACTAAACTCTAAATTAGTTCGTCTGTTCAATCTCTAAAGGGAAATTATGCAGACCTTTCCACAAAGAGGATAGTGGCTTCTGCAGGTCCATCCCCGTTTTCCCTGCACCTTCAGGAGCTGGCTGGTCTGACAAATGGACTCGGAATTTATCATCAGACAAAACGTGTGATTGAGATGGAAACTACTATATAAGCCACCACACAGCAAGAGGTAATTTTAGTCACCATAAACCAGGCACAGTTTCAAACCTTGGACAAAAGTGAAAGGCCCTACACACAGTACAAGGATCACTCATCTTTAAAACATGCAATTTATCCTGACAATAAAAGTGAATGTATCAACAGGAAGACACTGGAACTCACCAAAAAAGATACCCCACATCCAAAGACAAAGGAGAGGCCACAATGAGACGGTACGAGGGGCGCAATCACAGTAAAATCAAATCCCATAACTGCTGGGTGGGTGACTCACAAACCAGAGAACACTTATACCACAGAAGTCCACCCACTGGAGTGAAGGTTCTGAGCCCCACGTCAGGCTTCCCAACCTGGGGGTCTGGCAACGGGAGGAGGAATTCCTAGAGAATCAGACTTCAAAGGTTAGTGGGATTTGACTGCAGGACTTCGACAGGACTGGGGGAAACAGAGACTCCATTCTTTGAGGGCACACAAAAAGTAGTGTGTCCATCAGGACCCAGGGGAAGGAGCAGTGACCCCGTAGGAGACTGAATCAGACCTACCTGCTAGTGTTGGAGGGTCTCCTGCAGAGGTGGGGGGTGGCTGTGTCTCACCGTGAGGACAAGGACACTGGCAGCATAAGTTCTGGGAAGTACTCCTTGGTGTGAGCCCTCCCAGGGTCCACCATTAGCCCCACCAAAGAGCCCGGGTAGGCTCCAGTGTTGGGTCGCCTCAGGCCAAACAACGAACAGGGAGAAAACCCAGCCCCACCCATCAGCAGACAAGCAGATTAAAGTTTTACTGAGCTCTTCCCCAGAGCAACAGCCAGCTCTACCCACCACCAGTCCCTCCCATCAGGAAACTTGCACAAGCCTCTTAGATAGCCACATCCACCAGAGGGCAGACAGCAGAAGCAAGAAGAACTATAATCCTGCAGCCTGTGGAACAAAAACCACATTCACATAAAAATAGACAAGATGAAAAGGCAGAGGGCTATGTACCAGATGAAGGAACAAGATGAAACCCCAGAAAAACAACTAAATGAAGTGGAGATAGGCAACCTTCCAGAAAAAGAATTCAGAATAATGATTGATAGTGAAGATGATCCAGGACCTCGGAAAAAGAATGGAGGCAAAGATCTAGAAGATGCAAGAAATGCTTAACAAAGACCTAGAAGAATTAAAGAACAACCAAACAGAGATGAACAATACAATAACTAAAATGAAAAGTACACTAGAAGGAATTAATAGCAGAATAACTGAGGCAGAAGAATAGATAAGTGACCTGGAAGATGGAATGGTGAAATTCACTGCTGTGGAACAGAATAAAGGAAAAAGAATGAAAAGAAATGAAGACAGCCTAAGAGACCTCTGGGACAACATTAAATGCAACAACATTCGCATTATAGGGGTCCCAGAAGGAGAAGAGCGAGACGAACAGAGAAACTACTTGAAGAGATTATAGTCGAAAACTTCCCTAACATGGGAAAGGAAATAGCCACCCAAGTCCAGGTAGCACAGAGAGTCCCATACAGGATAAAGCCAAGGAGAAGCAGCCAAGACACATAGTAATCAAATTAGCAAAAATTAAAGACAAAGAAAAATTACTGGAAGTAGCAAGGGAAAAACAACAAATAACATACAAGGGAACACCCATAAGGTTAACAGCTGATTTATCAGCAGAAACTACAAGCCAGAAGGGAGTGACATGATATAATTTAATTAAAGTGATGAAAGGGAAGAACCTACAAAAAGGATTACTCTACCCAGCAAGGATCTCATTCATATTCGATGGAGAAATCAAAAGCTTTACAAACAAACAAAAGCTAAGAAAATTCAGCACCACCATACCAGCTCTACAACAATTGATAAGGAACTTCTGTAAGTGGGAAACACAGGAAAAGGACCTACAAAAACAAACCCAAAACAATTAAGAAAATGGTAATAGGAACAGACATATCAATAATTACCTTAAACGTGAATGGATTAAATGCTCCAACCAAAAGACGCAGTCTTGCTGAATGGATACAAAAACATGATCCATATATATGCTGTCTACAAGAGACCCACTTCAGACCTAGGGACACATACAGACTGAAAGTGAGGGGATGGAAAAAGATAATCCATGCAAATGGAAATCAAAAGAAAGCTGAAGTAGCTATACTCATACCAGATAAAATAGACTTTAAAGAATGTTACACGAGACAAGAAAGGACACTACATAATGATCAAGGGATCAATCCAAGAAGAAGATATAACAATAATAAATATACATGCACCCAACATAGGAGCACCTCAACATATAAGGCAACTGCTAACAGCTATAAAAGAGGAAATTGACAGTAACACAGTAATAGTGGGGGATACTAACACCTCACTTACACCAATGGACTGATCATCCAAACAGAAAATTAATAAGGAAACACAAGCTTTAGATGACACAACAGACCAGATAGATTTAATTGATATTTATAGGACATTCCATCCAGAAACAGCAGATTACACTTTCTTCTCAAGTGCGCACAGAACATTCTCCAGGATAGATCACATCTTAGGTCACAAACCAAGCCTCAGTAAATTTAAGAAAATTGAAGTTATATCAAGTATCTTTTCTGACCACAACACTATGAGATTAGAAATCAATTACTGGGGAAAAAAATGTGAAAAACAGAAACACATAGAGGCTAAACAATACGTTACTAAATAACCAAGAGATCACTGAAGAAATCAAAGAGGAAATCAAAATATACCTAGAGACAAATGACAATGAAAACATGACAATCCAAAACCTATGGGATGCAGCAAAAGCAGTTCTAAGAAGGAAGTTTATAGCTATACAGTCCTACTTCAAGAAACAACAAACAGGGCTTCCCTGGTGGCACAGTGTTTGAGAGTCCGCCTGCCAATGCAGGGGACATGGGTTCGTGCCCAGGTCTGGGAAGATCCCACATACTGTGGAGCAGCTGGGCCCGTGAGCCATGGCCACTGAGCCTGTGCGTCCGGAGCCTGTGCTCCGCAACAGGAGAGGCCACAAGAGTGACAGGCCCACGTACCACAAAAAAAAAAAAAAAAAGAAGAAACATCTCAAACAATCTAACCTTACACCTAAGAGAACTAGAGAAAAAAGAACAAACAAAACCCAAAGTTACTAGAAGGAAAGAAATCATAAAGGTCAGAGCAGAAATAAATGAAATAGAAACAAAGAAGACAATAGCAAAGTTCAATAAAACTAAAGGCTGGTTCTTTGAGAAGATAAACAAAATTGATAAACCATAGCCAGACTCATCAAGAAAAAGAGGAAGAGGACTCAAATCAATAAAAGTAGAAATGATAAAGGAGAAGTTACAACAGACACAGCAGAAATACAAAGAATCCTAAGAGACTACTGCAAGCAACTCTAGGCCAATAAAATGGACAACCTGAAAGAAATGGACAAATTCTTAGAAAGGTATAAACTTCCAAGACTGAACCAGGAAGAAATAGAAAATATGACCAGACAAATCACAAGTAATGAAATTGAAACTGTGATTAAAAATCTTCCAACAAACAAAAGTCCAGGACCAGATGGCTTCACAGGCGAATTCTATCAATCAGACATTTAGAGAAGAGCTAACACCCATCCTTCTCAAACTGTTCCAAAAAATTGCAGAGGAAGGAACACTCCCAAACTCATTCTATGAGGCCACCATCACCCTGATACCAAAACCAGACAAAGATACTACAAAAATAGAAAATTACAGACCAATATCACTGATGAATATAGATGCAAAAATCCTCAACAAAATACTAGCAAACAGAATCCAACAACACATTAAAAGGATCATACACCATGATCAAGTGGGATTTATCCCAGGGATGCAAGGATTCTTCAATATACATAAATCAATCAATGTGATAAACCATATTAACAAATTGAAGAATAAAACCCATATGATCATCTCAATAGATGCAGAAAAAGCTTTTGACAAGATCCAACACCCATTTATGATAAAAACTCTCCAGAAAGTGGGCATAGAGGGAACCTACCTCAACATAATAAAGGCCATATACGACAGACCCACAGCAAACATCATTCTCAATGGTGAAAACTGAAAGCATTTCCTCTAAGATCAGGAACAAGACAAGGATGTCCACTCTCGCCACTATTATTCAACATAGTTTTGGAAGTCCTATCCACGGCAATCAGAGAAGAAAAAGAAATAAAAGCAATACAAATTGGAAAAGAAGAAGTAAAACTGTCACTGTTTGCAGATGACATGATATTATACATAGAGAATCCTAAAGATGTAACCAGAAAACTACTAGAGCTAATCAATGAATTTGGTAAATTTGCGGGATACAAAATTAATGCATTCCTATAGACTAATGATGAAATCTCTTGCATTCCTATAGACTAATGATGAAAAATCTGAAAGAGAAATGAAGGAAACACTCCCATTTACCACTGCAACAAAAAAGAATAAAATACCTAGGAATAAACCTACCTAGGGAAACAAAAGGCCTGTATGCAGAAAACTTAAGACACTGATGAAAGAAATTAAAGATGAAACAAACAGATGTAGAGATATACAGTGTTCTTGGATTGGATGAATCAATATTGTGAAAAAGACTATACTACCCAAAGCAATCTACAGATTCAATGCAATCCCTATCAAATTACAAATGGCATGTTTTACAGAACTAGAACAAAAAATCTTAAAATTTCTATGGAGACACAAAAGACCCCGAACAGCCAAAGTGGTCTTGAGGGGAAAATACGGAGCTGAAGGAATCAGGCTCCCAGTCTTCAGACTATACTATGAAGCTACAGTAATCAAGACCGTATGGTACTGGCCCAAAAACAGAAATATACATCAATGGAACAAGATAGAAAGCCCAGAGATAAACCCACGCACCTATGGTCAACTAATCTATGACAAAGGAGGCAAGGATATACAACGGAGAAAAGACAGTCTCTTCAATAAGTGGTGCTGGGAGAACTGGACAGCTACATGTAAAAGGATGAAATTAGAATACTCCCTTAACACCATACACAAAAATAAACTCAAAATGGATTAGAGAACTAAATGTAAGACTGGACACTATAAAACTCCTAGAGGAAAACATAGAAAGAACACTCTGACATAAATCAGAGCAAGATCTTTTTTGATCCACCTCCTACAGTAATGGAAATAAAAACAAAAGTAAACAAATGGGACCTAATGAAACTTAAAAGCTTTTGCGCAGCAAAGGAAACCATAAACAAGACAAAAAGACAACCCTCAGAATGGGAGAAAATATTTGCAAATGAATCAATGGACAAAGGATTAATCTCCAAAATATATAAACAGCTCATGCAGCTCAATATTAAAAAAACAAACAACCCAATCCAAAAATGGGCAGAAGACATAAATAGACATTTCTCCAAAAAAGACACACAGATGGCCAAGAAGCACATGAAAAGCTGCTCAACATCACTAATTATTAGAGAAATGCAAATCAAAAAACTACAATGAGGTTATCGCCTCACACCAGTTAGAATGGGCATCATCAGGAAATCTACAAACAACAAATGCTGCAGAGGGTGTGGAGAAAAGGGAACCCTGTTGCACTGCTGGTGGGAATGTAAATTGATACAGCTACTATGGAGAACAGTATGGAGGTTCCTTAAAAAACTAAAAATAGAATTACCCTATGACCCAGCAATCCCACTACTGGGCATATACCCTGAGAAAACCATAATTCAAAAGAGACATGTACCCCAATGTTCACTGCAGCACTATTTACAATAGCCAGGACATGGAAGCAACCTAAATGCCCATGGATAGATGAATGGATAAAGAAGATGTGGTACATATATACAATGGAATATTACTCAGCCATAAAGAAACGAAATTGGGTCATTTGTAGAGACGTGGATGGATCTAGAGACTGTCATACAGAGTGAAGTAAGTCAGAAAGAGAAAAACAAATATCGTATATTAACGCATATATGTGGAACCTAGAAAAATGGTACAGATGAACTGGTTTGCAGGGCAGAAGTTGAGACACAGATGCAGAGAACAAATGTATGGACACCAAGGTGGAAAGTGGCAGGGGGGTGGTAGGGGTGGTGTGCTGAATTGGGAGATTGGGATTGACATGTATACACTGATGTGTATAAAATTGATGACTAATAAGAACCTGCAGTATAAAAAAATAAATAAAATTCAAAAAAAAGTTAACATGTACTTCCAATTCTTCCTAATAAAATTTACTCCAAATTAATAGCAGATTTAAAACTCCATAATTAATTTAGCACAATTTTGTCCCTTTTTTCCATCTAAATGAGGTACTTTATTTCCTGGAAAATATCAGTAGAATATTACTGCTACTCTGCGACATCAGAATTACTGCACATCAGTAATTCATTTTCCCCCCAACGATTTTCTCTATTGATTTTTTCATCATCTGTTTTATTCAATAAAATATGTTTTTCATATGAAAGTAGATGTTTAAGGAAGAAAACAAAAATGCTTGCAAACAAATAAAGGTTACTCATCTCTTCCTGCCCTTCAAACATTCAGCTTATGGCCCAGTAGCTGAACTGAGCCCAAACTCCTATGGTCCAGGCTGAAAAGTTTCTCTGACCCTGGGATTCTAGGATTATCATGAGTTCCTAGGCTGGCAAGGGGCTAGTTTGTAATTTAGTACAATTTAAAAAAACAAAAAAAAACAAAAAACTGTCATGCAGCCATGTCAAACTATCTCTTCTTGTGGAAAATGCTGAGAAAAACGGAGGTGTCACTGAAGTATCTCTGAAAGACACTAAAATCTGGGCATCAAAGCTAACATGGCATGGTTTAGAGAAGAACAGTATGCCCTCTTACTTGATTTTCTAAGACCCAAACTATGCCATTTTTCTGGACTCAAGTCAACCAGGTCTCTTATGGTCTTCAATGAACTTCTAGGCATATTTTCTTACACTTTCTCATTTGTACTGTTTTTGAAAACTGTGGTTTCAAAATTGAACCTAAAGCAAACTCAAAGTGTTTCTAACTGGCTGCAAAACCCATAGGAATTGTGCCAGGAGGCCTAGTTTCCTGACTGTCCTGCCAGTTTCCTGAGGGCAGACACTAGAAATCCTTCTAGGTAAATATATTATTCACTTTTAAGTCTCCAGAGCTGTTATGTCACCACCCTGCCTGCTACAAATGAAAATGAACTGGATTGCATCAACCACATGGTCTGAAATCATCAGGGCTCAAATTTCCCCAATAGAGAACAATAAGTGCTATTATAAATAGTCCTCTGCCCCTGAGTAAGTGGCACTTGTGATCACAAATCGGGGGCTCCCCCAGCAGCTGGTCAGCAGCCTGCCCAGCTATACACATTCACAAAGGCAGAAAGATCCTGGCTGCAGTGTGCCCCACTGGTGCTTAACATGCCCTTTGGTACGTGCCACAGAAATTGCGAGAGAGAGCCAGAAGTTAGGAAACCAATAAGCTATAAATTAAGAAAGAAAAATAGGTGAGCTAAGAGTGTTCACTGAACTTTTCACATTTGCATTTTTTTCCTAGGAGAACAGTAAGGCATTAAAAATACAGCTCCTGAGCTATTGCACATCAGAGAGGCAACACAAAAGTTATGAAAACCAAACCCCTAAAATCCCAAATATCAATTTGATGATTGTGGTCACTTGATTGGGAATAACCTGGAAGGGTTGGTCAAAACATCAAAAGCAGCCTCAGCCTTATAAAGCATGATCTACAAAACAAAGGCTAGAGCAGACAAGAGATGGAGATTATAAGGAATGTTCCCTTTGATCCTTTTTATCACTGAAAAGTGTATTCCTATAACTAACTTTCCAGGCACCTAAGTATAGCCTGAGTAAAACTTCCTGCTTTTAAATGAACTGAGTTGACCATAAAGCACTTACTAAGGTAAGGCACAGATCAAAGGTGGTGTTGAGCGGGGAGAGGGGAGAGATCCAGTAAGACCCAACTCTGCCACAAATCGCGAAGAGGGAAAGCAAGGAATTGTGCCTTGTATTTTAATTCAATTTTATTTATTTCAAGATAAATATTGATATATTATACAAATGGATATCAAATTATTTCAGAAAATCTTGAATTTAGGGACAGGTTATTATCTATCTCTCTAATTTCAGGCCAGCATAATTCCAGGCATTTTGTACATTCTAATAAGTGGCTGCTGGATCATTATATTTGTTTTAAAATATGAAAATGTATACTTACTGTTTATTTTTAATTAAATTAATGCTAAAAACTTCAATTATGTGAAACAAAGTAAAATAATAAAGGAAAATGATGATGCTTGCCCAGTTATAAAATAACTCTTAAATGCACAAAATGTAAATTGTAAGAAATGGCTAAATTTTAAAGAAAAATATATTGAGTAATATAAAACACTTTTGAAAGCATATATATATATGCAGTCAGTAATGTACTCTTTTTCTGGAAAGACTTCTAGCTTCTGCTCTAAGCCTAGAATTTTCCAATTAGAGTCTCAGGAAAACACAGCTTCCAGAACAATTTCTATGATTTTTACAGCCAGATTAGAAACACTTTCAGATTACTTTAGATTCAAGAAACCACAGGCTTCAAATACTGTTCGAATGAGAAAGTATAAGAAAATATAACTGCATGTCTATTTTAGAAATTTAAGCCACATATGTCATTGAAGACCAGTTGGTTTGGTTCCAGCAAATGGCATACATACTGGGGGGGGAGGGGCAGCGGGACAATAAATAGAAGACAGAAGCCCAAAGACCAGCGGGCCCCTAAGGCAGCTGAAATGGCTCTCTCCCTTTTTCTTGACAGAGTGTCAGATTAGCCCATAAGAGCATGAGGAGAAGAGCACACACATGTGGATTTGCACTTCATTCTTCCCCATTCCGACCTGCTGAGGAGAATGACTGCAAGAGGCCGAGCAGCATGGCCAGCCATGGAATAAAACTGTGGGAAGACTTCTGAGGAAGACAGCAAATTAACTTTGGTAACCTTTGTTGGTCTATTAAAATTTGTCATTTATCTTTCTTAATAGCTTGGGCAATAATGCAGCAATGAGTCCTCTCTAATTCCATCAAGTGTCAAAACGAAGATAAAGGCCATTAACTATTTTTTCTTAAGTATAACCAGGGAAACCGTTAAAGAATGAGCTGTTTCACATATAATTGACTTGGTTTCAAAATTGTTTTGTGTTCCTCAGTAAATCCTACTTTAAAATTTAGCCATTTCTTAAAATTTACATTTAGTTCATTTAAAAGAAGTATTTTATAACTGGGCAAGCTTCATCTATTTCCTTCATTATTAAACTTTATTTCACATAATTGAGATTTTCTAACATTAATTAAAAAATAAAAAAAGCAGTCTAACTGTGTAAGTATAGTTTCCTTCTCCCTCCCTGGCCCTTTCTTTGGATTCTAAACTGATTTTCTCTTGAAGAGCAACGAAAGGCTCAGCTGAAAAAATGCAAGCCTTGGTGATCTCTTCTACGCTTTTTCCCCCCTTCTCTCTACTTGGGTCATAAAGTAGCTTCCTATACGTTGTCCTATAGACAAGCTACCTAGAGACGCCTTTTGAATATGGTCTAGCTCAGATCACATTAACACTTGTAGATAGAGCCCTGAGTATTGTAGGCATCGAATCCTTCATTCACTCAATCAATTAGTTGTTTTCTCAAGCAAATAGTTTCCAAGCAGGCCTTCAGAAAAACTAAAGGAATTTGAAGTGCCACAAGTGGGCCAGGGAGCGTGATCTAAAGAGGGTCTTTGGGGACTTCCCTGATGGCGCAGTGGTTAACAATCCACCTGCCAATGCAGGGGACACGGGTTCAAGCCCTCGTCTGGGAAGATCCCACATGCCGCAGAGCAACTAAGCCCGTGCACCACAACTACTGAGCCTGTGCTCTAGAGCCCATGAGCCACAACTACTGAGCCCGTGTGACACAACTACTGAAGCCCACATGCCTAGAGCCCGTGCTCCGCAACAAAGAGTAGCCCCTGCTCGCTGCAACTAGAGAAAGCCCACATTCAGCAACGAAGACCCAATGCAGCCTAAATAAATAAATTTATAAAAAAATAAAGAGCGTCTTTGGTGGTGCTCCTCCTTGAAGCCTCTTCAGCTTCCCTCCTCCCTTTTGTGGTCTACCCAAGGCAACCAAACTTCTCAGGCTGCCCAGTCTTAGTCACAACTTGCCCACTGGTGTTAACTTTTCTTTAAGGGGACAGGGAAGTGTGGAGGTGGTGGTGATTCTTATGCAAAACAACACTCTACCAGAGGTTGAGTTTATGGCACAGTGGCCCACACCAGGCCTTGCCAGGGTCCTTCCCCTCCACCACGTGCCTGGCCCACTGAGATAGTCATAAAGCTTCAGAAGGAACTAGGGCTTAAAAGTGTTGCCATTTTTCATTTAAACCTCTCCCCGCATTTACCATTTACTACTCTCCTACTGTCTTTCTCTCCCCGGTTTTTAACCATTCTGTTTTACCACTATCTTGCATTCTTCTGCATTCCTCCTTTTTCTCCCCATACATCCACACAAAAGAAAGTGCCAGACCTTTTGAAAATGGAGTTTAGACTCCAATTTCCCATGGGACACAAATAGCCTACTGAAAAGTATTTGCTGACTGAGGAAGGAATGGCATCAATGACTGTATCTACTTAATTCTCCTGGGCTGTCCTCCTCTGAGGTTGCTCTACCACTCAGGACCTTTTAGTAACTAGCAACCAACTGGAGTATTTGGAGAATATTACCTACTGGTCACAGTGACAGCAAAGAAAGAATTATATAAAGAAACTTAAGGACCAGACAAGTATTCTGGCCAATATTTCCAACATGCCAAAAGATAATCTTTCAACATGGGAAACTTGTTCCTTATATGGTTATGGAATAAGTAGAAATTAATTTTGATACTTAGCAATTCCAGACAAAAAAAACATAAAAAAGGGAATGAGCTCCTTATGCTAGACACAACTGAATTTTCCTCAGAAAAGCAATACAGCAAATGAAAATGGGCTAAACAGAGACACTTTAGCTTCCATTAAGAAAAGGCAAATAAACAAATAAATGAAAAAAAACAAAAGGTGTGCTCTTCCAAACCCTTTTAAGACACAGCCACTAAATCTTTCACTAGAACCACATTTTAAAAAAATATATAGACCTATAGACTTCTAGAACAGAAAAACACACTGGAGATCACAAAGCAAGGCAACAGTCCAAAGTCACAGAGCTCAGAATGAAAAGAGGCAGAGCTAGAACTCAACCTTCCTAACTTCCAGCCCAGTTTTCATCCTTCTCCACACACCACCTTCCCTGCTCAACGTGGCTTTGCTCCATGTTCAAATATTACACGCTGTGACAACCAAAGTCTCCAGCATTAAAGCGTTAAAGCTGGAAAAGGAAAATAGGTAAAAAAATGACCCACATTAAAATACAATCACATCTCAGTATGACCCAAGGAGAGAGAAACAGGTGAGGCAAAAAACACTGGATCAGGAGCTAGGCTTTCCCACTGACGCGTTATGTTACCTTGTTCAAATCTCTTAACCTCTTAGTGGTCTCTTGATCTCTAAGGCCTCTTCCTGCTTTCATACCTTATGGTACTAGAAGATAATTCTGACCCAGAAATGTGAAGCCCGACCTTCGGAAACAAGGAAATTTTCTCAGGCCAAAAACCCGGGAGTCATCTTGGTTCCTCTCTTTCACCCATACAGAGGAAATTGTCTTTACTCTTCCTTCAAGGCATATCTGGCCTAGAATCATTTCACACTTCCACTGCCATCTTCTACTCAAAGTCAGAGTGCTTCCAATGGCTGACAAGGCCCAGGGGTATGACTCCCCACTACCTCTCTTACTTCATCAACTACTACTCTCTCCTTCCTGAACTGCCCTCCAAGCACACTGGTCCTCCTGCTGTTCCTCACATGTGACAGCCATGTACCTACGTCAAGACCTCTCTACTTGCTGTTCTCGTTACTTCACTTCCTTCAGGTCTTTGCTCAAATATCCTCTCCTCAGAGAGGCCTTCTTCAGCCACTCAGTATTATCAGCCACTCAATATAAAGTACTAGTACTCTCCGTCCCTCTATTATTTTTTTCATAACACTTATCACTACCACTCAATTTATTTTTAATTGTCATTTCCCTCTTTACCCATGAGAATGTAAGCTTCATAAAGACAAGAGCTGGTTGACCATCCCAGAACAAGCAAGTTCATTCGAGAATTCCAGGAGGCTGGCAAATGCCCCTCCGCTGCTTTTCAGGTGGGATTCAAACTACCCCACTATCTTCTTAGCAACGATGCTTCTTCCTAGTTTCTGCACAAATCATTCCACTTCCTCTTATTTCCAGAACTGAACAATATCTGTCCCTTCCATTCACTGGGCCCTTGCTATTTTCAGAAAAGAGCACTTAAAATGAAACAAGCTCTGGAAGGCTTTCTGGCAATCAGTGAGCAAACACTGACGTCAGCAGAGTGATTCTCATCAATGCTATGTTCAAGTCTCTCCACAAGCTGGGTTACATATGCCATTTGTGATCACTGGAGCTACTTGGTTTAAACTTTTCGGGCTGGGAATGTGGCAATGAGTGAGGCAAGCCACAGGTGCCAAGTGGTTAATTATATTTTCATTGCTAATTGCAGGCAGTTTTGTATGATTTTCTCACAGTGGAAATAACATCTAACCATTTGAGAGTTCTCCCAATTTCCCTTTCTGTTCTCCAAGGTCAGTGAGCGCCTTCTGGGTAAAGGAACCATTTTACTCTTTTATCCATTCTCTAGCAATTATAAGGAAGTTGTTCTCAGGCTTTGTGAAAGAGTTTCCCTCTTTACATTTCTGTCTCAACCGACCATTCATAAACTGGACTTTCTTCAGTCCTTTTCCCAAATTGCCTAACCTAAACCTGGAAGACAGGAAATGCTGACTCTCTGAGCAATTCCTTCAGCAACCTCTCCCCTGAAAATACATTTCTATCTAACCTAAACCTGGAAGACAGGAAATGCTGACTCTCTGAGCAATTCCTTCAGCAACCTCTCCCCTGAAAATACATTTCTATCAGGCTTGAGGTCCTCTTTCCTTTTTCTCCCCTCTTTTGAATAAAAGTATTAAACTTAGGACACCAAACAGGAGATGCTGGTAGAGCTGCAGTGTAGTGGGAAACACTGCTTAAAATATCATGAGAAGAAAGTAACGACAGGGTCTGTGTCTGAGCAAATCTCCCTGAAACACTTAATCATCCAAAGACAGAAAAGTCTTTTTTATGATGTTGTGAAGAACTGACTCCAAACCTGGAGCTTCGTAAAGCCATGGAGTCAAGTCTCCAATCTTTCATCCTACAGATTTTTAGGAGGGAACAAGTCTAGCTCTATGTCACAGACCACCCCTCTTATAGGAAGTGGGAAAAGATCTTCCTTCACTTAGAAGATTACAAAAATGCTTCTTTTTTCCCATTAATTTAAACAATTTCCTTGGGCAGCATCCTGCAGCCCCTGCCACACTGCTCTTTCAGCCTCACCGACAGATGTCCACCAGCTGGTCCAGCTCAGGGCAGCTACACTCGTACATGTCCCGGCAGCTCACGTGGCTCTGGTTCATTAACTCCCCCAGCAGCTGGACCGTGTTGTCAGGTGCTTCTTCACATATCTTCTTAAACTGGAGCACTCTCGCAGCCTCGCTATACACGTGCTTTGCCCGCTGGTAGAGTTTGAAGGTGAGCACTTAGGAAGGAAGGGGATGGTGAACAAGGTTAGCGATAGTTACTGGCCAAAAAGAAAGAAAGAAAGTAAGGAAGGGAGGGAGGGAGGGAGGAAGGAAGGAAAATTTTTTTAAAAAGAAATAGTTACTGAACAATTCAGTGAAAAGAAAAATACAGTTATTGAGAACATCCATTTCTGTCTTTATTATCAGTACCTTAGACTTTAAATAGGTCTTTCTTTCACTGAAAGAATTCTTTAAAGTCTAAACTGGTCTCTTTTCAAGTCCATTTTACTTTAAGTTCACACATCTGAAAGTGGCAGAAGCAGAACATGTCAGGACGTCTGACCCCAGAGCCATGTTCTTTCCACTGTGATCCACCAGAAAGAACCACTAAAAATGCTTATGCTAGCAATTTTATTTATAAAAATGTTTCCTATAGCTAAGCACAGTTACTTATATATGTGTGTGTGTAAAAAAGCACAATTATTTATATATGTGTATATAGCGTAGCATTATCATAGCAGAAAATAATCAATTCAAATGTCTAATGACAGAAAATATATTTTAAATTATGCTACCTCTATTACAAATATTGCTACTAAAACACAGATTCTAAGATAATTTAATACATGGAAAATTGTTCGTTAAGTGAAAAAACAAGATATAAAACTATGTGTATGTGTATACATTTTAATTTTTAAAAATTATAAGAAGGCACCAAAATGTTAACAGTCATCATCTCTCTGTGGTACATTGTGGGTGATTTTATTTTCTCCTTGACATATTTCTGTACTTTACAGATTATCTACAATGACTCTAACTTCAGTTACAGAAACTGTCCTACTGCAACGGCTGTGTCTATAGTGCTTATGTAGTCCCTTGAATAACAACTGAGACCTCCTTACCATTCATTTTCAACCGTGCTCAACAGTGGTTGAGCTGGTGCAGTGGGTCTGGGAAAAATTTGGAAAATAAATGGAAGCTAAGCAACCTGGCTTGCTGGAAAGAGCCTGGGCTGAGAATCTAAAGGTCTGTCATTTGTTCTCATCTGTGTGACAACTCGCTGTACCCAAGTTGCTACTTCTATAGAGCTCCAAAATGAGGCTGAAAATTACTTCTCAGGATCCTTCCTGCGCTAACATTTTATGATTCTATGAAGTACTTCCTCCAAGAATTCCCCTCATATTGTTGTATTTTGGGAAAAGGATCACTGTGACCATTGCCTTCTGTTTGCATCCCCAGTTGTACTCTCTGCTCTCCTCTACCCGCTGTCTGCCCCAGAAAGCTGACCTGGATGGATTACACCAGTGGGTTCCCTTGCCTCTAGATTGGAGAAAGGGAGAAGATCAGCAAGAGATGGGAGGGAATTACGTCCTTCCTGCTCACTGGGTGGTGATATGCGCGAGCAGACGCAAACGCAGCTCATTGTATCAATAGCATGATTCCTGTTTAACTCAAACACATGAGACCTACAACAAATTTTTATACTTGACTTAAATCCCTCAAACCTCCCCCTTATAGGACTCGTACTAGCCACAGCCAGAAAATCAGCCTAATTTGGACTTCACCCCTGACTCCCCTCAGCAATAGTGGGCCCCCCCCCCCCCGTATCAGCCTTACTCCACTCAGGCACAATAGTTGTGCAGGAGTCTTCCTACTTATTCAACTTTACCCTTTAACAGAAAACAACAAACATATTCAAGCAATAGCGCTATGATTAGGAGCCCTTGCCACCCTATTCACAGCAATATGCGCTGTCACCCAAAATGACATTAAAAAAATTGTCGCTTTCTCCACTTCAAGCCAATTAGGACCTAATGATGGTAACAATCGCATCAACCAACCCTGTCTAGCTTTCTTACACGTATCTGCACACATGCTTTTTTTAAGGCCATACTATTCACATGCTCTGGGTCCATTATTCACAGCCTGAATGACGAACAAGATAATTCGAAAAATAGGGGGCCTATTCAAGCCCTTACCCTTCACCACAACAGCCCTTATTATCGGATGTCTGGCACTGACAGGAATGCCTTTCCTCACCGGCTTCTATTGTAAAGACCTGATCATTGAAGCCACTAACACATCTTATACCAATGCCTGAGCCCTATTAATAACTCTAATTGCCACCTCCCTCCCTGTCTATAGTACCCACATTATCTTCTCCACACTACTAGGACAAACTCGCTTCTCTCCCTTAACCTCCATCAGTGAAAACAACCCCTTCCTAATTAACTCCATCAAACACCTGCTAATTGGAAGTGTCTGCCGGATTCATTATCTCCAACAACATCCCCCCAACAACAGTCCCCCTAATAACTGTACCCCTACACCTAAAACTAACTGCCCTTGCAGTAACCATCCTGGGCTTTGTATTGGCACTTGAAATTAACCTTAACACACAAAACTTAAAATTTATTTACCCCTCAAATACCCTTAAATTCTCTAGTCTCTTAGGATATTTCCCCACCATCATGCATCGTCTGCCTCCTTACCTAAACCTATCAATAAGCCAAAAATCAGCATCTTCCCTCTTGGACTTAGTCTGACTAGAAAACATTTACCAAAAACCACACCCCTCATTCAACTAAAGTTCTCCACGCTAATCTCAAGCCAAAAAGGCCTTATCAAACTATACTTCCTATCATTCCTTATTACTCTCACCCTTAGCATGCTTTTATTTAATTACCACGAGTGATCTTCATAATAACCACAACACCAATAAACAGCGACCAGCCAGTAACAATCACCAACCAGGTACCATAGCTACATAATGCCGCAATCCCCATAGCCTCCTCACTAAAAAAGCCAGAGTCACCAGAGTCACTCGGTCTCCCAACCCATTGAACTTAAACACAACTTCCACCTCCTCATCCTTTAAAATATATAATACCATCAAAAACTCTATTATCAACCCTGAAAGAAATGCCCCCAAAACAATCTTATTAGAAACCCAAACCTCAGGATACTGCTCAGTGGCCATAGCCATTGTATAACCAAACACAACTAATATCCCCCCTAAATAAATCAAAGACACTATCAAACCTAAAAATGAACCACCAAAATTCTACACAATCCTACACCCAACACCACCACTCACAATCAACCCAAAACCCCCATAAATAGGTGAAGGTTTTGAAGAAATCCCCACAAAACTGATCACAAAAATAACACTTAAAATAAATACAATATATGTCATCATCATTCACACATGGACTCCAACCATGACTAATGACATGAGCAATCATCGTTGTCATTCAACTATAAGAACACCAATGACCAACATCCGAAAAACACACCCGCTAATAGAAATCATCAGCAATGCATTTATTAACCTCTCAACCCCATCAAACATTTCATCATGATGAAATTTTGGCTCTCTACCAGGCAGTTGCTTGATCCTGCAAATCCTAACAGGCTTATTCCTAGCAATACACTACACACCAGACACAGCAACTGCTTTCTCGTGGCAGCACACATCTGTCGAGACGTTAATTATGGATGAATCACTCAATGTATACATGCAAACAGAGCTTCCATATTCTTTATCTGCCTTTACATTCACGTAGGGTGTGGCCTATATTATGGATCCTGTGCCTTTCTAGAAACATGAAACATCGGGATTATTTTGCTACTTACAGTTATAGCCACTGCATTTATAGGCTACGTGCTACCATGAGGACAAATGTCATTCTGAGGGGCGACAGTCATTACAAACCTGCTCTCAGCAATCCCATATATTGGCACCACTCTTGTCAAATGAACCAGAAGGATTTTTCCTGATCCATTCGACATAGGACCACTCTTAAGGTGGTACTAGGATTTTTTCCCCAGCTTCCTCCTTGCAGAGCTGCCTGGAGCTGGCTCTCTTCCCCCACTGAAGGACACTAAAACTTTCAAGGTAGACTTTTCTACATGACTCTCTCCTCCAGCGTCTGCCTACAGGTTCCTCTCCCCTAGAATATTACTACTTTTTCAGAAGTGCTTTTACGTTCCACTTATGAACCAATAAATTATATTAAAGTTTCAGGTTACATTTTTTTCCCCTCCACGGCACCGCCCTCCTAACTCTTGGAGATGGATAAAAAGGCAGCCAAGGTTAGAGGAGGGGACTAGCCATTCTTAGCATTTGTGCAAAAGTTTAGTAAGTATAAGGGTGGGGCTAACTTTCCTACAAGTTAATAAAGAATTAAATTTTTCTTTCAAGGTTTCTCAACTGAGTCATATAAATATATTAAACTCACGGTTAACAACTTGCATCAATGAAATGATACGAGTTCATGTGAATCATCCTATTCTAGTTCAAACAGGACCTAAATTTAGTCATCAATTCTAATCGTTTCTTCTTTCACAATGTGTCTTGTAATCATCCCTCCCTTCTAGTCCCACTGTCATTACCCAAATTTACACTATTATTCCCTTTCCTACTTGAACTATCCTGCAGTGATCTCCAAACTTATATTCCTGTCTTAATCTCTCATTCCTGCAACCTACCTTGAGGTTGGTGCCATCGGATTGAGCTCCTAACACACAGCTTGACTCATGTTACTACCCAGAACACTTCCTGCTTCCCCAGTGTTTACTACAATCCAAATTCCTGCACGCAACAAGCTCGGTCCCAATAGGATCTCTTCCCTTCAGCCAAAAGGGCCTATGTGTAGTTACCCAAACACTCCCTGCTCCTGGGTATACTCATTAGTCCATACAGAAATAGTTTCTTGCCCTTTCTCTCCCTGTCAAAATTTTACCTCTTTCTGAAGGTTCCATTTAAACTTTATGCTCCGTGAAACCATGAGACAGTGCCAATAATTTTATAATTTTATACATGTTAATATAATCCAGGTTATAGAATACACATTTTGAAAGGAAGTAAAATGACTTTGGTAACTGTAGTTTAAAATTGTTCTTTCTAAAAATTGAGGTTGAAACAAAATGTTTAAAATTCTAGCTTTAGGATTCCATATGTTTCAGTTTTACTTTTGAACTACGTCACCTCCCCTAATCATGGGCCAAGTTACAAAATCAGAGCATGGGGGCGGGGTGGGGGTGGGTATAAAAAGAGAGTATTGGTTCATTTCTACTGTAATGTCCCATTTATGAAAAAATCATCTAGTTTCCAGGTCCACTGGTATTTATGGCTGCAGCACAAAAGGGCACGATAAAGTGACATCCACTAAGATCACAAAATAGTGCTATTTAGCTGACAAACCACTGTGCTATGTCCCAGTTTGCAAAGACTTTTTTTAAACTCTGAATTATAAAATTTCTCAAATATACAGGGCAGTAGAGAAGGTACAATAGCAAATTCCACAAGCCCATCACCTAGACTAAACAGTTAATCACTTTTTGCCATATTTGCTTCAATTGATATTTTGCTGGTGTTTTAAAATAAATTATAGATGTGACATTTGCTCCCTACATATTTCAGTGTGCAACTCTATAAAATAAGGATATTTTCTTACATAACCTCCATATCATTACCACATCTAACAAAATTACCAATGATTCCTTAATATCATCTCATATTCAGTCCATATTTAAACTTTCCCAGTTTAAATTTCAGTCAATTTACAGCAGAATCCAAGCAAAGTCCACACATTATATTCAGTCTTATGTCTAATAAGTCTCTTTTCATCAAGAATTTACGTGATTTTTGATACTCTGGATTGTCAATGTCATATATATAAAATACAAGTATATTTTAGGGCCACATCCTGTAATAAAATTCAATATAGTCCATAAGCAACAGTATGCTTTGGTTTTCCTCAGGATTACATAGTCCTTTAAGATTAAATATTTTCCTTTAGGATTAAATATTCTCAAATAGAAACTGTTCAGAGAGATGTGTTTTTTCATATTAAACCTTAGGACTGGTGTTTTGATTTGTGACAAGAAACATTCAGAACACACTGAGCAGATTACCAGAACCTCACAAACCTGGCACCTCCTTGTGTCTACTCTCTATTGCAGAGTGTTTCACAGCAAGACTTCAGGAGAGAAACGTCTAATGAGGACTCTTCCTGGGCATTCTGAAGATGTGTGAGAGATTGCCATTGCTCACACCTACTGAACGGTAGTTAACTCAGACGACAAAGGAAAGGGCATAAAGGGCATCTGTTTTCAATTGTGATATAAAAATCTTGACAAAGGCTACAACAAATTTGGAGACCACCCTTTGGGAGGGAAACCAGTTCTGTGTTGTCTGGTCATCACAAATGCTCTCTGGATCCAGGGTTCTGGCTTGTTATATGCTGGCAACTCAACAGGTCTCTGTTGTGCAGATACCAAAAAGTCCAAGAAAATCTGAAACTTCGTCTATGGACAAAGCTTTCTTCCCTATCCAGTTAACTTTAAAATGGATGCTCCATCTCTCTATAAACTCTTATAATCCTTGACAGCAATTATTATATTAAAGGATAAAGGAATTGTTTCTTGCTGCATGAATGCTCATTGCTGCATGACTACTTCCAAAGCAAATTCAGTTTAAGAATATAACACCAGGACTTCCCTGGTGGCACAGTGGTTAAGAATGCGCCTGCCAATGCAGGGGACACGGGTTCGAGCCCTGGTACGGGAAGATCCCACATGCCGTGGAGCAACTAAGCCCGTGCGCCACAACTACTGAGCCTGCACTCTAGAGCCCACGAGCCACAACTACTGAACCCATGAGCCACAACTAATAAGTCTGTGTGCCACAACTACTGAAGCCCGCACGCCTAGAGCCCATGCTCTACAACAAAGAGAAGCCACTGCAATGAGAAACCCGTTCACCGCAACAAGAGGAAGCCCGAGCACAGCAATGAAAACCCAACGCAACCAAAAATAAATAAATTAAAAAAAAAAAAAAGAATATAACACCAGGTGCCATTTTCCTAAAATACTGCTAGTGTCCTATCCCATCATGGGAAATCTGAGGCTTCAAAGCAGGATATATCACATGGATTTTGAAACAATGACTTTCTCCTCCATGAATCTTAGGTAATTTCTGAATCTAATCCTAAAGTCATGACAGAGATTCTGAGATCTCAATGATCACAGCCATAAACACCTAAACTGCAACAGCTGTACAATAAATTCACTTGAATAATTATTTATTTGCTAGCTCTAAACTTTCCTTTCCCTCTGACTTCCTTGCTGAACCTCCAGTACACCACACAGGCTCCTGCCTGAGGCCCACTGCCACAGCTGTTTTGTTAGCCTGGAATGCTCTTCCCCCTGATCTTGACCTAGCTGGCCCCTCCTTGTCATTCAAGTCTCAGCTGTCACAGCTTCAAGAAGACTTGCCCTCAACTCCAGTCTAGAGTAACTCCCTCACATACACGTTCTTTCCATCCTGTTTTATTCTCCCAAAACTATTTTATTTATTCTCCCAAACGCCATCCAATTTTCTTGTGTGTTCATTTGTTCAATGGTCTGTGGTTATCTCTCACCACTAGAAGTTCAGCTTCAGGAGAGCAAGGGCCTTGTCTAATCTCTTCACTTTTGTATCTTTAGCAGCTAAAATAGGGTCTGGCACCACAGGAGGGTCTCAATAAATGTTTATTGAAAGAATGGTTCAGTTCCTAGTCTTTGTACAAAACTGCACCAAAACACGGAAAAAATCAACAATAGGGAATATGAGGAAGACCTACTAATTTGGCAGTTACTGCTTACTAGCACCTTCACCAAAAAGTGGGGGAAATTTCCTAAAAGAAGGTTTGGAGATAACTGGTAAACTCCAGTGTCCAAAGTATACCTAATGCCCAATGTCACAGATGACTGAGAATCGTTTATCCTGTATTTTGTTTCACAGATGTGGGAGAAAAGAGAGTTCTAGAACAACCAAAATGTGTTTCAAATAAAAGGGAAGGAATAGAAAATAGATCATCATAACCAGTTAAAATAGAAGTTCTTTTTTTTTTTTAGACAATCGTTGTAGCAAAATTGTGCCTACTTACTTCTACCATAAAAAGATGGCTATGTAGCTTATGATCAGAGGCCATCTCTAATCAAGGAATCTAAACCAGGGCACAAATAATTGGTTATCTTGTTATATCTTTGGTGGGAAAGGATGAGAAAAAGCCTGTGACAGAAGAAACACACTGGGCACCGTTTTCCTCATAAAAGCTCTGAGAGCACCAGGTCAGCAGTAGATGGAGGACATGCTCATTCAATCTCTGAAAGAGCCCCACTGATTTAATTTTTTCACTGATTTAATTTTACATTCTGCACTCAAGAGCTGGTAGCCTCCCCTTTATTACCTCATCTTCTACTAAGAGTGATGCCAGAAGCACTGAGTAAGATGACCATCCAACGACAGTCAACCAAATAGCTCTTAGTGAGGCCTGGCCTTGTGCCCCACTCTATGCTCCAAATGACAGGAAAGACCTGTGAAATAGAAGCCCTTGCTATGAGGAACTTACAGCTCAGTTAAACAAATAAGACAGCCTATGAGACCACTGGAGACTGACCAACCACAGCAGATATCCAGGGGCTGTAAATGCTAGAGGCGCACCAAGAAGACAGAGTTTGGTGAGGGAAGAGCTGTAGTGGGAAGTGTCACAGGAGAAGTGCCTGAGCTACAGAGCTTCCTTGCTGTGAGGACAGGATGGCCAAAGGCCCAAGCTGAGACCAGGCAGAGCCTGCTGATGGGCTGAAGGGGGCAAACTGACCAGAACGGGGGGCAGCCTCTTGAGGAGGCTGTCCTCACATCTGAGGCTTTAACATCCTCTGCTACACATGTCACACAAAGGTTGCAAACTCACAACCCATGGTCCATACCCAACCACAGTGATGCTTTCTTTTTTTTTTTTTTAACATCTTTATTGGAGTATAACTGCTTTACAATGGTGTGTTAGTTTCTGCTGTATAACAAAGTGAATCAGCTATACATATACATATATCCCCATATCTCCTCCCTCTTGCATCTCCCGCCCACCCTCCCTATGCCACCCCTCTAGGTGGTCACAAAGCACCAAGTTGATCTCCCTGTGCTATGCAGCTGCTTCCCACTAGCTAGATATCTTACGTTTGGTAGTGTATGTATGTCCATGCCTCTCTCGCTTTGTCACAGCTTACCCTTCCCCCTCCCCGTGTCCTCAAGTCTATTCTCTGCATCTGCATCTTTATTCCTGTCCTGCCCCTAGATTCTTCACAACCATTTTATTTTTTTTAGATTCCATATATATGTGTTAGCATACAGTATTTGTTTTTCTCTTTCTGACTTACTTCACTTTGTATGACAGACTGTAGGTCCATCCACCTCACTACAAATAACTCAATTTCGTTTCTTTTTATGGCTGAGTAATATTCCATTGTATATATGTGCCACATCTTCTTTATCCATTCATCTGTCCGTGGACACTTAGGTTGCTTCCATGTCCTGGCTATTGTAAATAGAGCTGCAATGAACATTGGGGTACATGTGTCCTTTTGAATTATGGTTTTCTCAGGGTATATGCCCAGTAATGGATTACTGGGTCGTATGGTAGTTCTATTTTTAGTTTTTTAAGGAACCTCCATACTGTTCTCCATACTGGCTGTATCAATTTACATTCCCACCAACAGTGCAAGAGGGTTCCCTTTTTTCCACACCCTCTCTAGTATTTATTGTTTGTAGATTTTCTGATGATGCCCATTCTAACAGGTGTGAGGTGATACCTCATTGTAGTTTTGATTTATATTTCTCTAATAATTAATGATGTTGAGCAGCTTTTCATGTGCTTCTTGGCCATCTGTATGTCTTCTTGGGACAAATGTCTATTTAGGTCATCTGCCCATTTTTGGATTGGGTTGTTTGTTCTTTTACTATTGAGCTGCATGAGCTGTTTATATATATTGGAGATTAATCCTTTGTCCATTGATTTGTTTGCAAATATTTTCTCCCATTCTGAGGGTTGTCTTTTCGTATTGTTTGTAGTTTCCTTTGCTGTGCAAAAGCTTTTAAGTTTCATTAGGTCCTATTTGTTTATTTTTGTTTTTATTTCCATTTCTCTAGGAGGTGAGTCAAAATGGATCTTCCTGTGATTTATGTCATAGAGTATTCTGCCTCTTCAATAAGTGGTGCTGGGAAAACTGGACAGCTTCATGTAAAAGAATGAAATTAGAACACTCCCTAACACCATACACAAGAATAAACTCAAAATGGATTAAAGACCTAAATGTAAGGCCAGACACTATAAAACTCTTAGAGGAAAACATAGGCACAGTGATGCTTTCTTGACCCACATACTGTTTTTCTAACTGGGAAATTTTTCATAAGAATCTGGATTTCTGCTTTCCCTTGAAAAACTGAAAGGCCTGGCAATACTGAACCTGCATTCTTGCACAACAGCTGTTGGCTGGAGCTGAGGAGCAGCTAGCCATTTAGACAGGGCATGCACTTCATTTCCATGCAGTCCCCACCATTCCCAATTATCTGATGGCTAGACTGCCTCATTAGTTTACATGTCTGCCTGGTCCCTCTAGGCATCTGTGTGTGGGACTCTTTTTCCATAAGACTGTCTATTATAGGAATTCTTGGCTAGAGAGAGAAGGGTGGACAAACCAAGTGAGTCATCGTGCCATAATGGGCCACTGTTACTGTTACTAATGAATCCCCCCTCCCTTAGGTGCATTGACAGTTCCATATGGAACAAATGTCCATTTTCTTGTAAATTCTACTCTTTGGACTTACTTCTGCTCCCCAGACATTTGTAAACACTTGACAGCCCTTGAGAGATCTGAAGAAAGCTCTCATGCCTTATGGTTTTCACACATGGATGAGGATCCACTTTGTGCCGGTTTTAATACTGAGGGAAAAACAACAAACAAGATAAGCTCTTTACTCTCAAGAAGTAAGTCCAGGGGACTTCCCTGGTGGTCCAGTGGTAAAGAATCCACCTTACAATGCAGGGGGTGCAAGTTTGATCCCTGGTCAGGGGACTAAGGTCCCGCATGCCGCAGGGCAACCAAGCCCACGCACCACAACTACTGAGCTCGCACGCCTCAACTAGAGAGCTGGCGTGCTGCAAACTACAGAGCCCACGTGCTCTGGGACCTGCATGCCACAACTAGAGAGAAGCCTGTGCGCATCAACAAAGAGCCCCCGCGCTGCAACGAAAGATCCCGCATGCCTCAACGAAGATCCCACGTGCCGCAACTAAAACCTGACACAGCCAAAAATAAAAATTAAATAAATAAATAAATAATAAAAATAAATCTTAAAAAAAAAAAAGAAGCAGGTCTAACAAAAGACAAGTGTTGGTGAGGATGTGGAGAAACTGGTACCCTTGCACGTCATTGCTGGGAATGCAAACTGGTGCAGCCTCTATGAAAAACAGTACAAAGGTTCCTCAAAAAATTAAAAATAGAACTACCTTATGATCCAGCAATCTCACTTCTGGGTATATCCAAAAGTATTGAAATCAGGATCTCAAAGAGTTATTACCACTTCCATGTTCACTGCAGCTCTATTCACAATAGCTAAGCTGTGGAAGCAAACTAAATGTCCATCAATGAATGAATGGATTGAAAGAATGATATATACATTATTATTATTATAGAATATTATTAAGCCTTAAACATGAAAGAAATTCTGCAATATGCAACAACACGGATGGACCTCTTGAGGACATTATGCTAAGTGAAATAAGCCAGACACAGGAAAACAACTATTGCATGATTCCATCTATATGAGATAGATAGAATCATCACATTCATAAAATCGAAGGCCAGAATGGTGGTTACCAGAGACTAAGGGAGCAAAAAGTGGAGAGTTATTTATCAACAGACAAAAAGTTTCACCTAAGTAAGATGAATGAGCTCTAGAGACTTACTGTACATTTACCTATAGTTAACAATAATGTATTGTACACTTAAAATTTGTTATGAGGATAGATTTCATATCAAGTGTTCTTACCACAATAAAAAATAAAATAAAATAAATTTTTAATAAAAAAGAAGTAATAGGGCTTCCCTGGTGGCGCAGTGGTTGAGAGTCCACCTGCCGAAGCAGGGGACACGGGTTCATGCCCCGGTCCGGGAAGATCCCACATGCCGCAGAGTGGCTGGGCCTGTGAACCATGGCCGCTGAGCCTGCGCGTCCAGAGCCTGTGCTCCGCAACGGGAGAGGCCACAACAGTGAGAGGCCCGTGTACCACAAAGAAAAAAAGTAATAGTCTACTAGAGAGAAATTGTTAGATATGAACAATAAAGGGTAACAGGTGGTAAGGCAGCTCCTCACAGCTAAAGTAGAGGCACAAAGTCAAGAGGGTGTCCTGATCTGGAAGCAGAAGCTGAGACAAAAAACTTGGGTGCAGGTAGTAGAAATCCAGGAAGCAGGAGGACAAGAATAAGGCAAGTGAGACAGGAAAGAAGAAAAGCAAATAAAAGGTGCTTAATATGCAGGTCACCACTGTGAACAACCACGGCCTAATAGCTTGGGGGCCTCTCCAAAGAACCATGTAGTATGTGTCCCAGAATTGGCCCACCTGTGGATGGGAAGGCTGGGGCATTTACCCATGGACACTCCCATGTTGTCCCCAGAGAGGTTAACTTCTCCACAAAGATGTGCCTGGACAGCATGGCTACCTTCAGTGACTTTGGAGAATGCCCAGGACAGCAAAGAGACACTCGTGCCAGCTGCTAGCTTGACAGGGGCTGCTGGCAACGCTGAAAGCAGGTGGGCCGAGGGGATGCGGAATAGTGATCATGACCTTCACAGTCCTCCCGTGAAAAGGTGAAACCAGCCAAGTCTAAAAGATGAGTAGGTGTCCAGCAAACCAACTAAAAGCTAGGGTGAGAAGCAAAGAAAGAGAATGGGAATTTAAGACAGAAGGAACTTCATGAACAAAGACATGGAGATTAAAAACCATGAAGTGGGCTTCCCTGGTGGTGCGGTGGTTGGGAGTCCGCCTGCCGATGCAGGGGACACGGGTTCGTGCCCCGGTCCGGGAGGATCCCACGTGCGGGGGAGCGGCTGGGCCCGTGAGCCATGGCCGCTGAGCCTGCGCGTCTGGAGCCTGTGCTCCGCAGCGGGAGAAGTGCTTTTAGAGAATCCATAGTACCTGGATCTGATTGGAGCATAGAAAGAGGATGAAGACCAGAAGCAACAAGAAACACAGTGAAAGAGAAAAATGGAAGCAGTAGGCAGAGGTCAGATCACAAGGGCTTTATATTATGCTAAGTAAGATGTTTACATTGTATCCTGTACATAAGTGGTTCTTGGCCTTTTCAGAGCCTTTTGAGAATCAAATAAAAGCTATGGACCTTCTCCCCCATCTGAGTGCATAAATATCTGAAATTCTACACATAGTACAACATACAGATTCCATAACACAATCCTTTGATTCAGGTTAAGAATTCCAGCTGGAAACAAGAAAACATTACTGGGTCTTTAGCAACTATATAGTCAGGATTATTGTTTGTAAACAACAGAAACCTACACGAACTAACTTAATCAAAAGGAATTAATTTTAAAGTTATTAGGGAGCTCACAAAATCTATTAAGATTACAGATTCCTAATCTCTATTAGAACTCGAGAACCCAGGTGGGGATGGGTCAGACGCCAGGGGAAACAGGCAGCGGGGACCATTGCCGAAGTCTCTCCGCAAGTCTGGATATGACATTGGACTCTAGATACTTTGTCAATGAACCCTGTGGCTATTAGACTCAAAGCCCAAGACCTAAGCATGTGCCAGGACACAGGATGAACTGAGGACCCTTGCTCACACTCAGGTGACAAGTGACCTGTGAGAGGCAAATCTGACTCCTCAGTTTCCACCATAGGAGGCAAGACCTCTCACCAGGGTGCATACAGCAGCAGATTTCCCCAGGAAAGGGGCCTGGATGCCAAGTAGTTAAACTATGGCATCTGCCCCAGCAGGAGCGAAATATCACAGCTCTGTTAGCATTTAAGTTTTTTCTCCAGACCAGCCCCCCAGTTTCTCTCACATGATTGGATTTCAACTCTCCTTCACTGATTATTTCTCTGAACACACGTTAGTCTGTGTATGCCCTTCTTAAAAGTGGTTACCCCAGTTGGTCTGAGGAGTGCAAAGTAGAGCTGGACCATCATCTCCCTCATTCTCAATACAGCGAGTTTCTTCACGTAGCCTCACAGAGCCAAACTGCGTAAAGATTGTGTGGCGATGGAAGAACGCAGAGCACTGGTTTTCGAGCTAAAAAGTGATAAATATTTAGGAAATCAGACTTAACTTGGATAGAGACTTCATCTCAGGATAATGAATCAAAACAAAATACTTTCCCACTGTTTGGGTGGGGGGCTAAAAGCAGTTGTGGTTTTAGCCATCTTTGCACAGTCATGGAGCTGCACGCTACTGGCCAATTTCTCTCCAAACACAAAGCTCCACTGGGCTACACCAAGAGCTGGTTTCCAAGGACAGCCATCCAGAGGTGGGTGGGGGAGACCACTTCAGAATCCACTCCAGAGCCCTCTGTTTTCCTATGCAGCACAGTGGTAAGTCCCAGCTCTGAGGCATAGAATCTTTGGAGTATTTAAGCAGTAGAATGGAAAACCACTATACAATCCTCATGGAAGTTGGACTGTGGTTTCAAATTTATTTTCCTAGTAATAATATTTTTCATAAATGTGAAGTTTCTGAAATGGTCAAACCCACAAAAAATAAACTGCTGTTTTCAGCCACATTAATGTCCCATTCCCATGCTGCAAAGACTAAATTAAATTAGCATTTTACATTTAAGGGGGAAAAAAGCTTTAACTACCTGCTTTTAAAAAGCAAAACCACTGATGAAAAAAATATATATGCACTTTCAACACAAACCGCATTAATCCACGGAAAACTACATTCCAAGAGGCACTTGTGAATATTTTCAAATCCACAGCATAATGCCATCTTGTCTGTACACAGTAACAGCGCCCGCACGTTTATAGCTTCACTTTCTCAGAGTTCCAGGAGCAGCAAGAGCCAGCACTGTCTGTGTAATAATAAATTCTACCCCTCTATCTTGAAACCTTTGCTTCACTCTGCTGTGGTCACCGTCACCTGCATTCTACTCTCTGGCAATACAGTAAGCTCCTGTTAACCCCTGGGCCACTCAAATGACGAGACAGAGTCCATCGCTCCCTTCCTTTTCATTCTATACTCTACCTTCCTAGTTCAGATTCTTATCATCCCAGGTCTGAACAAATATTCTACCTTCTCACGGGTCTCCCTCTCACCTCCTAACAACATGTATACAGCTGCCATAATAAACTTCCCAAATCACCGTTTTGTTGGGGTGTTCCCCAATATTTCATTGCATCAAATGCTGATTATTTTTTCATTCTCCAATAAATGAGGGCACACACATTCCAATCCAGGACACACCGAGTCTTCTGAATGTGCCCAATCCTTTCCTACCTCTTACGGTGTGTTTGTGTCACTTCCTGCTTGCAATACCACACTCCATCACTGCCTGTCCAACAGGGGAGGCTCTGCATTGGTACTGTACCCAGACTAGTTCTGTAATCCCCGAATCTCAGTGTCAGCACGGATGCCCCTCCTCCATGAGGCTCTCCCAGAGCATTCCAGTAACTGATTACTGTGTGTTCCCTTCTAAGTATAATTATCACACACTACTTTATGAGGGCAAAGATCATCTTTATAGCCCAACCTAATAGAGTGTCTTGAATAGAGCAGGTTCTCAATAAATGTCACCTCCCATCCCATCAGCAAAGGAAGAACCTGAGGTTGCTTGCTCGATGAGCTGCATTTTTATGTTCCCCTCTCTTTCTTGAGGAAACTATACTTTCCAATTAACTTTCCAGAACTGCCCTAAAACTTTGCTTTTGAAAAACATGAGAGGAGCAGAAAATCTCAAGTCATCTGAAAAGGAGCTCAGGGAGTTGGGAAGGAATCTTGGTCAGAGCTGAATGAAGGGCTATGGAAAACAATGGTCACACTTGCCTAGAGCTGGCCTGTCCTGGTATTTTAATATAAAAGGGAAAGAGTTCTTGTCTTTGTTTTCTCCTATGAACTGAATTACAGGGGGGAAAATGTAAGAGACAAAGAAGATGAAGAAGAAGCAAAGGAGAAATCAGTGTATCTGAGAAATAAGTAGTATGTTTCCATCAGAACACTTTAATGATAACTTTATTGTTGTCTTCCCACAAAATGATAAATAAATGAGAGCAAGGACTATCTGCCCTTCCTGATTGCTAATGCATCGTCTGTAGCACGGTGCTTGAATAGTTGCCCTCAACCGAGTATTTGTTGAGCAGGGGAATAAAAATTTGCTTCTGGTTTCTTATAGTATTCACTTATTTGACAATATGGTCAAAAAGTAGTTGTTTACCGAAGTACAACAACAGTTTAAGCAAGTGATAAGCTGTGTTATGTGCCATGAAAAAGACCCAACAAGACGACACAGGATGTTGCCCAGAGTTTGCTGTTGAGCAGCTTGCACCGGAGCAGACCAGGAAGGTGACATGGGCACTGGATGAGGGGAGACTGGGAGTGAGGGAGCTCTGACTCGTTTGAAATGTGGCCCTCTTCTTAATTTCCTCATGGCAAGTATTGAAGATAATATACCTACACTACACCTAGACTTTCCAAAATGCAGTGTAGTATTAGGGAAGATAAAAATGTTTCAATTTCACAAACATCTAATGAGATGTCCCTATTCTCAAGGTGCCTGCAAACATAACCGGTGATATCCGGAAGAGATAAATAAGGATGCTGCTATTTCACAGAAGCCTATGATTGCAAATGTGTTTATGCAGCTCTCTGGGGACCAGGGTGAGAAGTGAATGCGCACAGGCATGAGTTTGTTTGTGGTTTCTCTGTGTTTGTGTTTATGTGCTTCTTCATAAACAAGCCGTGTGTACACGTCAGTCTTTCCCCTTTATCAGATTCAATTTCACTTTATTTTTATCCATATGACTCTTTCCCTTTTGATCTTCATCTCTCTGTCCCCTTCCCCCATAAGTCTAAAATACAGAAATGAAGCATATATCTTGTTATTTCTTGTGTTCATTGAGTAGAATTTTACATCCCTTGTTCTTGGAACAGGTTATAGTTTCCCATTAAAGAATAAACATATTGCTTTCCTATGCGGGTGGTCTCTGTTTTTTTTTTAACGTTGCATCAGTGGTCCTTGACAGAAGAAAGGCTTTCTAACATTAGAGAGGTCTAATGGACTGAGGGGATGCTCATTCTTGTGGTCTCTCCTACCCCATTCCCTCCTAAAGACAATAAGAGGAATCATCTTCCTCAAACTTTTTTTTAAAAAACTATGCAATGTCTCTGCCCTTAACATAGAGTGGTGCCCTGTCTTGTTTTCATCTGGAACTTACAGCATGACTGATGATCAATTGATGTTTCATGCGGTTAAAACTATGAATGTCTAATTTTTCCAGAGAGGAAGTGCAGATGGCCAACAGGCACATGAAAAGATGTTCAACATCGCTAACCATCAGGGAAACGCAAATCAAAACCACAATGAGATATCACCTCACACCTGTCAGAATGGCTATCATTAAAAAGAACACAAATAACAAATGTTGGTGAGGATGTGGAGAAAAGGGAACCTTTGTGCACTGTTGGTGGGAATGTAAATTGGTGCAGTCACTATGGAAAACAGTAGGGAGACTCCTCAAAAAACTAAAAGTGGAACTACCATATGATCCAGTAATTCCTCTCCTGGGTAGACAGCCAAAAAAACCCAAAAACACTAATGCAAAAAGATACAAGCACCCCAATATTCATAGCAGCATTATTTACAATTGTCAAGATATGGAAGCAACCCAAGTGTCCATCAACAGATGAATGGATAAAGCTGATGTGAGAATACACAAACACACACACACACACACACACACACACACACACACACAATGGAATACTACTCAGCCATAAAAAAGAATGAAATTTTGCCATGTGCAGCAACATGGATGGACTTGGAGGGCATTATACTAAGCGAAATAAATCAGACAGAGAAAGACAAATACTGTATGATATCACTTATATGTAGAATCTAAAAAATACAACAAACTAGTAGATTTAACAACAACAACAAAAAAGCAGAGTCACAGATATAGAGAACAAACTAATGGTTACCAGTGGGGAGAGGGAAAAGAGGAAGGGCAATATAGAGGTGGGGGAGTAAGAGTTACAAACAGGTATAAAATAAGCTACAAGGGTATATTGTACTACATGAGAAATATAGCCAATATTTTATAATAACTATAAATGGAGTATAACCTTTAAAAATTGTGAATCACTATGCTATATACCTGTAATATATAATATTTTACAGCAACTATACTTCAATTTAAAAAACTGTGAATGTCTATACAGATACAATGGATAATAATTTTTGTTGTCATTACAATTGATATTTGGCAATAATCTGCAAAAATCACTAGATACATGGATAGTAACTCACCTCTGCTGACTTGAATGGAAACAAATTGGGAACATATTTACACGAGTAGGAAAAGGTATACAGTTTCTAATTTAGAAGTTCTTATTAGGAAACTTTCTTCCACCTGAAGCTAGGTACTTTGAAAAATAACAAAGGATAGGAAGTAAATAACTAATATCGAACAGCAGGAGATATTTTCCTGGACCACGCCCTAAGATTCTAGAATGACAGCTTCCTGAAAAGAGACTGAGTGAATGCCACAAGATAGGGAAGAAAATGATAAACCACCAGGACTAAGAAGGCTTTCACCAGAAAAAGTGCAGATAAAATGCCAGTATGAGAGAGATGTGCAACTTCAAAACATGTCACAGTAGGTCTAATTATTAAGTGAAAATAATTTGGAATTTGGTCAAGAACAATATCTGTCATCCCAGATGTCTGGAAAGAAATGTCAACTCCATATTTTTATATGAGAAAGTAAACTGGTTTTCACTGGTATCCCACATCTGCTGGCATGGAGCAGCGGCCAGGTCCATGGCACCTCCAGGCCCCACTGACCCTTCCTTCAGCTTCTCCTACTCTTGGACCAGGTACATGCTTGGCTTCTGCTGCAGGACACCGGTATAATCAAAGTGGGAGACCTGGAGGTGGTGAGAGTCTGACCCTGGTTCCAGTGCACCTTCATGGGCTCTGGCTTGTCCTTGCTCTCCCCCACTTCACATCCATCATCACTTCCTGGCTATCTTTCCTACTGGCTTCAGGCTTCAGCACCAGATGCAAAGATATAGCCTTATGGAGACTGTTCAAACAGCTTTCACAATTGCATGTGGTCAAATCTATATAACAAATCCCTTTCTCTGATAGAACCCTGACTGACAGCCTCAGGTCACATAATGGTTAAGACTGTAGGGGGAGGTCTCCGGGGTTAGACTACATGGGTTTGAATCCCAACTCTGCTACTTTTAGCTGCGTGAGCTTGGGCAAGTTAATTAATTGTTCTGTGCCTTGGTTTCCTCATCTGTAAAGTAGCAAAATATTGGAACCTACCTTATGGGATGTTCCTATAGCATCAAAACCATCCGACGCTAGTCCTTATTCTTTAGGTTCCTCTAAATTAAATCTATGTAACCTGTGCTATATTTCACTTACACAGATTTGAAATGTTTTAAGGAAAAGCCCATATGTGAATTAAAAGACCACTTTGAAAAGCTCTGAGATGCAAGACAGAATGTTCTCTTGGCTGTAAAACCTTGGTAACACTCTCTGTTTACAGAACAAAAAAGGAATATTCATCAGTGTTAACAGTTATGTCAGTGAACACAAACCTAATTAGAATTGTCATGGCCAAATGCATTTGCTTTTGTCTTTTAAACATAATTTCAAACAAACAAAAACAACACCTACCAAAAAATTCCTTATTCACTAGAGGAAGTTTGACTATCACATCTCAACAGTGAGAGCAGATGAGGAGAGTTGGGGAGAGTGGGGAGAAGGAGCTGGGAATACATCAGTACTGAAATGTGTGCGTCTGGATGTGTTTTTTTTGTTTGTGTGTTTTGTTTTGTTTTGTTGGGTTTTTTTTTGTGGTACGCGGGCCTCTCACTGCTGTGGCCTCTCCCGCTGCGGAGCACAGGCTCCGGACGTGCAGGCTCAGCGGCCATGGCTCACGGGCCCAGCCGCTCCGCGGCATGTGGGAATCTTCCCGGACCAGGGCACGAATCCGTGTCCCCTGCATCGGTAGGCGGACTCTCAACCACTGCGCCACCAGGGAAGCCCCGAATGTGTTTATGACAGTTTACAGCCTTGGAAAGAACCATTTCATGTAGGTACTCTGAACGTGAGGAACATGAGGACCATGTTAACAAACAAGTATAGCAAATGTTTTAAAAGTACTTAGAATAGTGCTTGTCACATAGTTAAGTGTTCAATGTTAGTTATTGTTAATAATATCATTAATGTACATGAAGAGATTTTCTTAAAGGCTAGATATAACCACTCTCTAGCTGGACTTTGAGTGCCTTCTTGAATTGGCCTCCTACCCATTACTTCTCCATATGAATAGAAGAAAATTAATTTAACACATTTATTCATTTAGCAAACATTTGCTAGGTACCACAGGAATACAGAAATGCACAAAACAAGGACCCTTTTTCAAGGATACAGATGCTGCTGGAGGATGGTGCCTCATGACTCACATTTAGCTGCTGTGACTCTTTCAGGATTTATTTCTGGGAAATGCCATTATGGCAACTACTGTATGCGAATTTCATGTGATGCTACAAGAGCTGTTTCCAGCTTGCTTTCATAGCTGTAGGTCACCAGAGTCTACGGGGTTGCTGTTATTAGGAGAGTAGATATCCCCTTCCTCCTTTCCTGAAGCATGCACGGTCTCCTTGAAGCTGATGGTCAATACACAAGGATGACCTTCCTAGAGGGAGGAAAATTTTCTTCTTTGGGAAAGATGATCAGAGTGTTTGACAGAGGAAAATGTTTAGTCTCGTTGGTCTAACTCTCTACCACATCTACTGCTGGCCCTGCCCAAATCACATTAACTCAAGAAACTTGGGGAACTCAAGGGTTTGAAGGTACAGGTATGAAGAGGCGATCAAGCTCATAGGTTCATTCTGGGCCCGCCTCAGTCTAAGATGACCAAGTGTATTTAAGACTACTGCAGGGGTCAACTTGTCTTCAAAATGTACCTGCAGAATCTGTTTCATTTTAGCTCTTTTAAAACTCAACACAAGTGAATGAAAATTCCAGAATTCTCTGGCTTTTGTGGCTCCAGAATGGCCTCAGGAGCCAGAAACAAGGCTCTGTGGGTAAGAGGGAGATTCTGAGCCTGGCCTACCCATCAGTGGCTCAGGCACCAACCAGTACACAGCACATATCACAGCTGCGTACGTGATTCCTACACACTGGTACTGTTCTGCTGTTCCTACAGAAGCTGGGTTTTTAAGATGCCATGTCTTTAAAATCAGATTTAATAGAGTATGTTTGCACTGCATTTTCAGTTCCTTAAATATCTGAAGAGGCAAGGTGAACCAGTGAATAGGGGTATGTAATGCACACATCTGAAAGAGGAAGAGGAAAACCCAGGAAGGAAGTCTCATCCCCAAGTAATTTGGGGTAACAGTTCAGCCCATTTCTTCCTAGAAATTAAAGAAGCTTTACTCCTGGCATGGTCCTGCCCTCTGTGGTCAGACAGCTGAGAAGTCAACAGGAGCTGAGGCGCAGAAAGGAGAGACTAGGCAGAGGAGGAAAGGAAAAAGACCTAAGTGAAAGCAAATTTTCCCCATACTTGACTTCCAAAACAACTAAAGCATATCTTTTGTGCATAACAGAAATAGTTATTTGACTTATTCTTTTATACTTTGTTTCATAAGAATCTATTACCTTGCAAAAATGAAAACAAAAGACAAAACTAAAGGACTCATTTTTATTTGGCCTTATTAGGAGTCCATCACACAGATTTTAAGGATTTCTGCTCAACCAGTATCTGTAAACTCTAGAAAGGTCCTTTGGAGTTTCTTCTAGGCTCTTTACAGAAAACTTTTCTTCAAACTTCTTATAAGAACAACAACTGAATGTGTCGAAATCATAGAATTTAGTACCTGATACCTTACGAGCTATTTTTAAATCAATTTCCTTGATATTGAGAACACAACTGGAAATTGAAATTACTGACCGACTCCAAGTACCTTTATACTTCTCCATTAGATAAAAAATAAACTACTCTTCTTAGAGTTAACTGAGATAATCCATGAGGACTACACTTTTATCAAACGAGAAAATTCCACAGCACTTCTCATGGCTCTTCTGTAACAGAAGAGCTCATGCACATTCTGGCCAAGTTGAGCTTGCTCCTTAGATGAAGCAAGCTACTGGATGCCACACGGCTTTACATCTTCTAAGGCAAAGGCACCAGAATGGGAAATAGCCAAAAGGAAACTCTTTAACCACAAGGTAACCTATCTTCATCACTTCTCTTTAGTTTCAAGAGAAAACCATAGCCAAGAAAAATCAAAACTTTATATTCCCTTCCTTACTTAGTACAGGATTGCTAAAGCCAGCTGATTAATACACTGAGATAAAAAGTGCTGGCAGCAAGAGTGTTGGATTAAATCAAAAGCCTGGGATTTGGGATCTGGCTCCAGCACTTACTACCTCTCTAGTTTTGTAACTACATGTAACTCTATGACCTCAGTTTCCTCATCTGTGAAATGAGGATAACCATGTGCCCCAGGGTTATTATGAGATTCAAATCAGATAATGCAGGTAAAGAGTAATGTATAAACCATAAACTAAATAAATAAGTTTTTTGGGTTTTTTTTTTTTTTACTCCGTATGTCTTCCTAAAGAGCAGTCTATGCCAGTGCCTTATACTTGCTCAAAAGCCATGATTATCGCTCGTGACTTTGGAAATCACAGGATCCAAACAAATTAGTCAGCAACTGGACAGCACTCTGTCAGCACATGGTCACAGGCAAAGTTGGTAATCCAAGCAAGGAGATTCGTGTCCATCCCAACAGAGTGCATCTGAGCAGCAGGGCCACCCAACCCGGAGCACAGGCTGAGCAGTCCCGAAAGGAATGCTCCCAGTAAATTCTCCCTTTCTTAAACCAGCACCCACACCACCTGACCCAGTCTCTACCTCAGTTTCCATTTACTCCCTCATGGACTCCTCTGTTTAACCTCCAGTGTGTGTCCTTGACTTTGCTCCCATGGTAGATACGTGTGCCCATCTCTCCTGGCTCTGACCACAGTTTCACCTTTTCCTCTGGGGTCACACCTTAGGAAACACCCTTCCCAAATCAGCCTGGCCCCGAGCTTCTAGAAACCCAAACATTATGCCACACTCTTAGATGATTCCTATCTGTGAGCAAGGCCTGACAAATAATCCTTAAATTTTTTCCTAACCAGTAATCCTTAAATTTTTCCCTACCAGTCCTTAGTGATGGATTATAGCCATTCTAAACAATGTCTAAAGGATTTGAGAATTTTGCTTTGTGTGTGTATGTGTAACTTTAACCGTCTCTAAGGATTTCTAAATCTAATTATTGGAAATTTGGAAAAAGAAAATAACATGGGCCTTTGGAACGCTGGCTAGTTTAGCAGAGGCTGCAAGCCACAGTTTGACTGTAAACATCTCTCCTTGTACTCTCAACTCAAGGTCAGCATCTCCCAACTCACACTCATATCCAGGTAAAGAAACAAAGGAATTTTGGCAGAAAGAGAACATTGGATTTCATATCCCTTTGAGAAAGGTGTGGATTTCCATGATGGGAAAATCAGTCCAAGTCAAAACTAAGCATGTTAAAGTGTAGGCATCTGGAATAAAGGGGTGGTGGCACTCTCCAGAGTCCCCTGCTGGGGGCACACGTCATCTGTGCCTCCACTCCTACAGTCTAAGGACAGTGCCACATTCAATAAGAATCATATTTTCTAAAGGGGTAATAGAAGCATTCAGTTAAGGTCTTAGGCCAACCAAAGCACAAACTCAGAAGGAACAAGGCAAAGATATAAATGGATTTTGATTTCTGAAGTTAAAGCTGTGTGCCAAGAGAATTCAGCAGGAAATTTGGCTGAGGTTAGATGGCTGGATTCAGAGAGTAAATCAAGTGACATTAATCTAGGAGACTCCAGAATCCCACAGACTGATTTATGTTCATAGTTTTTTTTAAACTTACTTATTATGAAACCAAAAGGGGGAATCCTTTGAGGATGGTAGAATTACAAAATGGATTCATTCTATCAACATAGGTTTTGTTTGCACTCAATAAACCTAAGTAAATTATAGAAAGTCATGTAAGTGGGCCAGTAGGAAAGTTATTTTAGATAAAGAGGTAAGATTAAGTATTCATCATTCTTACAAAAACAATGAAATCATTATTCTTTAGCGGGACAAAACTTAAATATATACATAAATAGCAATGCATATCCTATGATTAGCAAATTATCCTTTGTGTTTTCCAAGGTTTTCGGAGAAATTAACTTATTCCCAGAAATGCTTATTCAAAAGAGGGGTGGAGGGTGGGGGAGACAGGCAGATGCAGAGAAAAAGGAACAGGGATACAGAGAAAGAACAGGTTTCAGACAGAGAAGGATACAGATAAGAATTATACTGAGTTTATACGATAGGTAGGAACTGTTTCAGAAAAGAGGAAAGGGCAGTGATGTTTAGGATTAAAGGTCCAGAAGGAAGACCAAGAGGCAATTAGTGAGTGGAATGGTTAAGCCAGGACAACACTGTCCAAATGGGCACGTATGGGCTCAAACAGGAGAAAGGACAGAACAGAGTTAAGGCCAAATTGAGGAGAAATTTAATATCCACATTAAAGAGTTTAGGCAATGAGGTAATGATGGGCCTCTAAAGGTTTCTGAACTAAAAAGTAACACCGTGAAAAGACTGCTTTAAGAAGATCATTTCACAGTGAATATTCTCAATATCTATTAAGGTTTCTTTGCCTCTTAACCAAAAATTCCAAAATCTAATTATATAGTTTGGGTCTTTATTTGCTCTGTATCTGTATTTAGATGCCTTACCATATCACCAGAAACTCATCATTTTGCCTCCAAAATCATTTCCCATACTACATTCCCTAACTTTCCCAGCATCCATACGTCAGCTTTCCTTATCTTCTATTCCTTTCCTTCTTCCGTTTCTCTCCTCCCTCCTTCCCTTCCTTTCTAGACACAGGCAATCATCAATTCCAACTGAACTCTCCTTTATAGTCTTAAGAATCTACTCATTGAGATATCCACCAACAATTCCCCATTTCAGGCATTTCTGCAATGGAGAGTAGAACTGGCATCCCTTTAGCCAGTATTTTTGGCATCCAACTCATACTGCACACAATGCCTCTTGACACATGTTTTCAAATACCCCACACCTCATGTTTCTGTCTTCCAGGCTCTACTCTTTGCCTGGAATGGCCGGTCACCTCTCTCAGCCTGGGAAGGCCATAACTTTCTTTTCAGATCCAGCTTAAATTCAAGGCACATTCTCTAGGTATTTAGGCACTCTCTCCTCCATACTCTCAGGACTCCTGATAAATACTCTTATTAACAGTGGGTATTTTTTACTGTGACTGTTCTGTGGCACTCTCCCCAGTTAGACACTAGGACACTATAAGGTAGAGATCATGTCCTGCTTATCTGTATCCCAGCATCCAGCATAATACCCAGCCCAGTGAAGTTAACACATATATTTGCTGAATTAAAGAAACTGGATGATGTCTTAAGTCAAAAAATAAAGACTATTCCCCTGGAAGCTCTCCCTATCCAAAGACCTACCCAACTTCGTCACTCAATAAACATTTCATTAAAACACTTACACACAGTATTTAACAAGGTGTTGGTGATCTGGGCCTATCTACAAACTCAACCTGATATACCACTCACCACTATGTACATTGTTTTCAAGAACACTCAACTATCTGTAGGTCTCTGGACATCCTCTCTTACTCCTCCCTGCCTCTATACCTGCTGTTTTGTCTGCTCGGGAGTCTTTCCGACTGCCTGTCTACCTAGGAAATTTCTATTTATTCAACTTTTGTCTGGTTGCTGTCTCCTTAATAAAACCGGCTCTGACTTCTTTCTTTTCTGATCTCCCTAGACCCAAGAACACCTCCCTCACTGCACTCATTACTTTATGCTGGATCAGTTTTTTTTCTTTATCTGTTTCCACTACTATTTCGTAAACTCCCTGAGTATCAAACCCTGTTGTGTTTACCTCCGTGTTCCCAATGCTCAGCCTCAAGGCCTAGAGGAGGGGAAGGAGAGGGAAGAGAAATAACAGAAGTAGCTGACATTTAAAAGCACCTATGTTACCAAGCATTGTTTCTAGCACATTACACTGACTACTTCTTTAAGTACTTCTTCCTATTATGCCTATTTCGTGGTAAAACTAAGATAACAGAAAGGTTAAGAATTTGCAAATCTAGTCCCAAGTGTAGTAAGTAAAGGAGCCGGAGATCTTAATCCAGGTGGTATGGCTATCCTTTGGTCTATTGCCTTTCTGGAATGGTGTTAGCAAACTTTCTCTGCCAAGGACCAGATGGCAAATATTTTAGATTTTGTGAGCTATTTAGACTCTGTCACAACTACTCAACTCTGCTTTTGCAGTGCAAAAGTAGCCACAGCCCATGTATGGCTGTGTTCCAGCAAGAGGCTATTCTACAAAAACAGGTGGTAAGTCTGATTAGGACTGTAAGCCAGTTTGTTCATCTAGAAATTCAATGAATTGTTCATCAAATTAAATTGGATCTAATGATGTTGGAAACCAAAACCTTCTCCCTGCCCTCAAGGAAAACTTTTTCCCTTATCTTATCCTAAAGCCCTCAGCAGTTGCAGCCTTTAAGCCTTTACTCGGCAGGCAAATCCACTGTAGGCACTCAAAAACCAGTTTCAGAACTGAAGTCAATGGGATGGACATGGGGCCCTGATCTTTGTGCTAAGCTCCCACCCCTGAACTCCACCTCAAGAGACTGTTGGATCTTAGCCAGATGTCCTTGCCCCCAGCAATGAAGTCTCACAAATAGATAACCTTTACTTCTAAGAAGAGAAGCTACTCCAAGGTTCTAGCCTGTACCTCCAACCCTTACCTGGCCTCCATCTGAGGTTTCTCATGTTATCAGTATAAATACAATATTACCGGAAACAGTAGGCAAACAGAAAAAACTTCCACACTTAAGTGGGCCACAAGTTTCAACCCTAAGCAGTGAAGACTTCTTGGTGTTCCAGAATGTTGTTCCACAGCAGTCATGAGCACTGCTCTAACCTAGATCTTTTTATGTAAGTAGTATAATAATGAGAAAAGTAGGTATGAAAAAAAAGGATGAGAAAAAGAGGAGCTTATTGAATTGTAAATTTCTTTTTTTTTTTCACTTCACTTCAGTGACATAAACCCCACCCTACAAAAGAACCATTTGAATTGACATATACACACTATTACATATAAAAGATAACTAATGAGAAGCTACTGTATAGCCCAGGGAACTCTATTCAGTGCTCTAATGACCTATATGGGAATGGAGTCTAGAAGAGAGTGGACATATGTATATGTATGGCTGATTCGCTTTGCTGTACGGCAGAAACTAACACAACATTGTAAATCAAGTATACTCCAATAAAAAACATTAATTTGAAAAAAAAAGAACCATTTGCTTTATATTTCACAATATTTTGACATCCTATTGGAACTGAGCAGAACCCTGCAGTACCCTCCTCCCCCCCATTACAAAACCAAGAAGTTAATGACTAGGACAATAGAGTCAGAGACTCAGTGTCTGATGTACATTCCTGAGTTGTTTCACAGATACTACAACTGTCACCAGAGAAAACAGCTAACTGCATGGTGGCCAGCTGTAGCCATGACATAAGCTACTCCAACTTGAGCAGTACTGAGTCTATCGCTAGCACAATTCCAAGAACTGGCCTCAAGAGAACGGGATTAACATTATTGCTCATAATAATATATATCTTTGTGGGCATCAAAATAATTGTGGTTTGCTCTGCCTATATATGTAAGCGGACAACTAAAATTGTCAGCAACGAGATGCTATAGACCCATGATGACACCTTCCACTCTGAGAATACAGCACCCTATGTCAGAATGAAAAAGGTACAGAAGATAGACCTTCACCCCTAATCCCATAGAAATGGAATGATGTTCTGATAAGTGGGGATATGTAAGCAGCTCTTTGCAGGAAACCACCCTCAGCAGGAAGCCCCTGTTCTTGTCACTTTAGCAAAGTTATATTGTAACTAACTCTTAAACCAGGCAGGCCCATGCTCTACTCATCTCAGGCCCAAGCACACCTTTCAAATCTTTTAATCACACAAAACCCTGCCTAACTTGTTGGTTCTTTCCATCGATCAAAGTAGAAATGAAGAATAAGTAATTAGCAGATGACCAGATCTCTTCCCTAGCTTCCCCTTCAGTAATCTCCTGATCAAACTGTGTGAACAAGATAACATCTAGAGGAAGATCAGGAGGGGTCAACAAGCCTGCACACAAGCCTGCACGCGGTGAGGGATGGCAACAACTCTGACCCCCATCTCAATGATTAACTGGGATTACTTTTCTGTTTCCCTTTAAAAGATTTCATGGCCTAGCAAAATCTTCGGAGATGTTTTTTGTTTGTTTGTTTGTTTTGCGGTACGCGCGCCTCTCACTGCTGTGGCCTCCCCCCGTTGCGGATCACAGGCTCCGGAAGCGCAGGCTCAGCGGCCATGGCTCACGGGCCCAGCCGCTCCGCGGCACGTGGGATCTTCCCGGACCAGGGCACGAACCCGTGTCCCCTGCATCGGCAGGCGGACTCTCAACCACTGCGCCACCAGGGAAGCCCGGAGATGGTTTTTGAGGGATGCTGAGTCCACCATTTCCCCAGATTGCCGGCATTCTGATTAAAGGCACCTTTCCTTTCTACCAGCATTTGTGAGCACATAATTGATTTTGTAAGCAGAGAGCAGCGGGACTCGATTCGTTCCATAACACTATGAAGTACATGTCCTATTATCCATTATCTTCAAAACAGGCAATCACAGAACTAGAAACAAAGTATACCAACTGCATGACAAGGATCATATATGCTGCTCATGGACACTCAGACCAGAGAGGTTGTTAGTATAATATCCCGATTTAATTCTAGTGAGAAATACTTTGTTGTTGAAATTCACCGAAGAAGGTAACATAACTTATCCTAGGTGCTACAAGATGCTTCCCAACAGAAAAAAAAATTTTTAACAGCAAAATAAACTATAAATGTACATTTAAAATATTATTAGATCATCACTTTGGTTTTTGACCCCTAAACTGAGTTGGGCTCACATTTGGAAAAGTGCATGACGCTGCCAGTGAATTTACCCTACCCACTGTAATTCTGTGGTTGCCATAGGCCAGAGAGGGAGAATTACAATGGTGAATTACGAACTTCTTGAGGGCAGGAAGTATGTGTTATTCACCTTTGCCTCGCCAGAAAATCTGGCATATAGCAGACCAGGAAATGTTTGTTAATAATGAATGAATGAATTTAATGAAGCCAAGAATCTAGATAATTAAGTTTGCCGAAACACATATGTTCTCCAAATTCCTTCAAGCATGCTTCAAAATCAGTATAATCCATAGGGACATTGGAAACTTTCCATCTGTGAGTGGGGAAACAACCCATGCCCTTATTTTCTCCAGCAGACTCACCTTCTTGAGTGTTTGGACTCAGGATTTGGGTCTTGAGTTCCTGCAGGCTAATTCCCAGACACCTGCAGATCTCCTCGGGGCTATAGGGTTCAGAGTGAAGGGTATCTTCTGTGATCAACAACATTTCTTCCAGACTGACCCCCAGCTTGGCCTGCACCTCCTCCAGCCGCAACACTTCCTCCCATGGCAAGCATTTGTGCTTAGCCAGCAGCTGCAAGTTCAAACCAAGAGAATGGTCAGTTTTTCATTTCAGATATTGATATGCACTATTTTAATGAGCCAGATTCAACTTTAAGCTTTTTTGTTTCCATTCAACCTATCCACAATTCCCACCATTGCTTGAAAATGCACGCTCGGTTCAGATGTTTGAAATTAAACATGCTTGTGTGACACTCACAGGCTAGTTGAGTATTTTTCCTAAAAAAACTAATCCTCCACTGATTTTTTTGCCTATCACCACTTTCCCTCAGGGCTATTTCTTTGCATAATTTTGTCCTTTTGTCCCTATTCAGTTCATCCCCAATACACCACTCTCTATAAAGTCTACAGAAAACTATTCAAATCTCACATGATCTGGGTCCTGAGGTGGGCACTGCATGCCCGATTTCATTTGAGCACTTCCTGTTTACAACATGCCTCTTTGAAATGGCTAATGAATTTAAGTATCTGGGTGTTTGGAGTCAAGTCCCAGATTTTAAATGAAAACCTCATTGGTGACCTTACGAAACACCACTGCATTAGGTCATTGGTGGTAGTAGAGCTGTATGTTTCTCCACCCTCAAGAAAAGAGTTTGGCTTCCAGTTGCATCCTGAGGCACCCCCTCAATCTACTGCAGAGGGTGAGATATAAACCAAACCTTTGTAACCTGGTCCACTCATGGGAACCTCACTCCAGAATGTGTGTCCCTCATTTTTCCCAAACTACCCTTCGGAGCAGGTAACAATCAAAACGGTGAAGGTATCTCTCACCCTGAGGTCTACAAAATTCATTCCCCAGGTGTGAGGACTGCAGGTGCAGACAGCACAGATGGCAAAAAGAAGCAAACAAAAGAAGGGGAAATGTGCATCTGATTTACTCTTCTATTATGCTGATGATTTGATTTTCTTTCTTTTTCACAGGAAGCAGATTTACCAAAAGACCATTGTACTTGGTTAGGGCCTCTCACTTCTGAAGAATGTTAATAACAGTAGTTCTTATATTCATTAATCCTCTTTTTAAAACTCTGGCTCATACATTTGAAAGGAGTTAATGATTTTAAGGCACAACTGGTGAAAAAGACAATAGAATTACATTTTTCTGTCCAGTTATTTCACAGAACATGGTGCCATTTTTTTTTTTTTTTTTTTTTTTTTTTTTTTTTGCGGTACGTGGGCCTCTCACTGTTGTGGCCTCTCCCGCTGCGGAGCACAGGCTCCGGACGCGCAGGCTCAGCGGCCATGGCTCACGGACCCAGCCGCTCCGCGGCATGTGGGATCTTCCTGGACCGGGGCACGAACCGGTGTCTCCTGCATCGGCAGGCGGACTCTCAACCACTGCGCCACCAGGGAAGCCCCATGGTGCCATTTTTAAAGCAAGGCTACAAGCTAAGACCTTTCTTCTGACCTTGTTTGCTTAGCACATTTAATGTTTATTAGCAGTGCTAGATTGACACCTCCATAGACTAACTCATTCATTCATTCAACTCATTCATTCATGGTCTCTATGCCAGTGTATTCCAAAAATAATTCCAGAAAACTTATAGACATACACAAAACAAAAGAAAAACATACAATATATTTATTTTATACAGAAAAAGAGCTGAAGTGGATGATCTCCTAGAATTACACTTCCTCGAAACACAGATCCAAATCCAACTAAGGTAAACAATGAAGTTAACAGAAATAATTCACACTTGTATAGCGCTGTGTGATTTAAACGTGCTTTTTATTTCTTTTCAGCCTTGACAGCTCTGTGAGATAGGTATTATTACCCTATTTAAGAGATGAGAGTGACTTGCCCGAAGTCACCTACCTAGTAAGAACAGAGTTGGAAATTTAACCCGTACCTCTTTCTTGCTTCCCCAAGGCCACATTCTCAATGGGCTATGCTTGATATCCATGTCACACTACTCATTTTAGCTCAAATCACCACTCAAGTTTTAGAAATGGTTTCTAAATACAAACTAAGTTTTGTGTTAGAAGTGAACATTCCAGTGATTTAAAACACTTTGATAGATGGGTTCCTTCTAAAATAAGAAGGAAATGGGAAAAAAAAATCAAAGAACGACCCCCAAGTGATGAGAATGGGCTCTTCCTAAGAACCTTGCAGTAAACACCATCTCCAAGTTCCCAACCCTGACCTCACGTGAACAAGTCACTTTGCCTCAGGCACTTGATCCCAGGAAACTGGCCCAGGACTGTGTGGGGAGAAAGTCTTCGAGGGTTGCCTGCTGCCTACAAAGCTGTTTTCAAAGGCAGCCTCCCAATGCACTTTTGTTCCACAAACAGAGGCACTAACATTCAGCCTAGCAATATCCCAGTTTGCTGTTCCGCCCGCTTAGCTCTCAGCTGGAGGGTCCACGTGGCCAATTGGGTGTATATTTCAATTAAGAATGAAACCTACCACAAGCCCTCAATGACAGCTGCACAGCCATGAGTCGCTGAGTAGTGCACTACATTTTAGGAGTAAAATCAGAAAGCTGCTTAAGCCCTTTAAAATTTGGCCCAGGAAACAGAAAGATGACTTGCAGATGAGGGAAGTGGGTGGGTAAGATCTGTTGCCCAAGACAGAACTTCATGAGGGCATTTGCCGCTCACAGCCCTGTCGCCTGGCCCTACTTCACATTTGTGAAGCAGGGCTAGGAGTCAGGGCTATGGGTCATTTTGTGACAAGTTCCTCACTCAGCAGCAGGGTGGGGATATACGAGAAAGCGATTCTTTGTCAACATCTACCATTTTCTTTTCACCACTATAAACATTAGGTGTTTATTTCCGATTCCATTCCTGGGAGGTTCCTGAGCCTGGCTGATGCTCTGTGGACAAGAAAGCAGGCAACGAATATTTTGTCCACAGTCATGGAAAGATGTAGATAAATAGTGCTAGGACCCTGTCTTAGGTTGGTTTCTCTCAGAAGCAGGCCGTGAGACAAGAATTTAGGGGGAGAGGGAGATACAGAGAAGTGCTGATAGAGGAGTCTTAAATGAGACAGGAAGAGAAGCCAAGATGAAGTGCAGTGATGTGAGAGGTGAAGCGGGGCCTGCTGGACCCTCTGGGACCTGTATGTATAAAGCTCGGATGTGTCCTACGCATAGACAAGAAAGCTCAGATATTTACCCGCTAACTCTCATCCACCATTGATTGAGGGCTGATTCCAAGGGTGTTAGCTCCCCAGACTTCCAGGCTGTCTCATGTGCAAACTCAGCGTTCTCCTGCAGCTAGAAGACATCTTCAGTCTGAGAGGGTCTCTGGGGCTTCTATTAAGAGGGTGTGGTAGGAGAGTGCTAACATATGGACTCGAACTCAGGAGGCTGTCTGTCAGAACCCACCTCTCTCTGACGTTCTCATTGCATTTTGCAGTATTAACAAGTCAACGGAAAAGTGTCAAGTCTTTCTCCTCACCAGCTCAGCAAAGGATAAAATTTCAAATCCCTTCTCTGACAAGCTGTTTTCCACACAACAAAAGCAGCTGTGTTGTTGTTGGTTTGGGTTCTATAAATCACCCACGCTTATTTTTAAAATTTGAAGAAACACATAACAATTTGAAGTTTAAAAAAATTACAAAGTATAAAAGAAATCACCTGTAATCATCCCAATAAGATAACCACCAATCTCCCAACTGATATCCTATGATACATTTTTTATGCATACTTCTTACACACGTACACACATACAGTTTGACATAAATGGGATCATACATAACTGTTTTTATCGTGGATACTTTTTTTTTTTTTTTTTTTGGCTTATCTCCCCCTCACCCTCCTCCAACTTCATGGAGCCATTCCACAGTGACTTCATGCCCATGTTCCGCTCATAATCATCATGAACACATTCACAATGTTGACCTTCCCCAGTGCTGGTCATCCCCACTCTCCACGTTCTCCAAAATTCTCCTGAATTTTCCCGGTTTCCCTCTCACCTCTCTGGTCCTTACATTTCCACCCAGGACTCAGTTTTCTCCTTTCATTATTATTGAAGCCATCTCCCAAATTTAAACCCCGGCCTTCTGCTCTTCTCTTGCCACATTCTCTCCCTCAGCAAACTGAACTCAGTCCTTGGTTTCAACTATTATCTCAAAATAGTTGAAAGACTATTGTCCAAGCCAAGTGAAACATTCCAACCGCAAATTTCTAACCACTTATAAGAAAATTCCATGGGGAAGTATCATCACCTCCCACTTTCATATCACCTTCCATCCTACCTTCCCCATATCTATGAGTGCTTTCCACCCATCATTTCAGCTTAAAACTACAGCCCTTTTCGACTCAACACTTAGCCTTTACCTGCACATGTCTGCATGCCATGCGTGTTCACTGCAGGGTATGAAGCACTCATGGCTCCTGACTGCATGGAGCTCAGAGTCAACCCGAGGAGACAGGCATCAATTAATAATTATATAGTGAAGAACTTACTCCATTTGTGATAAACTACTATAATGGAAAAATATAGGATGTGGCAAGAGCATATAAAAGGGCATTTAACATAATGGAAGTGGGGAGGGTGGTCATTCCTCAACGTAATGGCATTTAAGCCAAAAGGAAGACAGACACCCAATCACAGAGAGCCTTATACCTGACCCTTTACTAGGTTCTGTCAGAGATTCTTTCATATCCCTCTCTTGTTATCCCGTCCCCCCTGACACTTTAAGACCCACTTCTCTTCAACCAAACAAAAGTTCCTGCTGCCAGCTTAATATTTCTAGAATACCTTGCTAACATTTGCACTTCCAGGACCAAGCCTGGGTGATCCTCAGCACAGCACTCAAGGTCCTGCTACACCTGGTTCCACTATTCCCCAGTGTGTGTGTGCTCTGCCCTGCAGCCAGGACTCACTGTCCTGGGATACTCCACACCAGTATCCTGGCAGAGTGAGCTCAACTAAATCAATAGGCTGAGTGAAACTGGCTACATTCCTGGGTGTTTGGTTTTTCTCCACTCAAATTCAAGAAAACTGCAGAAGCCCTGAGAATATTATACCACTTCTCCTCACCAGACAAAGAATAAGCTCCATATTGACCACTAAGTGGCAGGAGCTAAAAAAAAAAAAAAAGAACTGGATGAGTGCTGGCCACTAACCAGACACGCTCTGTAAAAAATCACACTGTAAATTTTCCTTGAAGCGTCAAAGGACCACATGAAACCCTCTCCTTCATTGCTGCACATGTTGCCACAAGAAGCTCAGGGTATGCAAAATGCAACAGCATAATTTCCCTTCCCTTTTTGACTTCCCATAATACTTATTATCAGCATCACACATTTTATCCCTCAATATAATTAAGGGATACTCTTTTTTATAGACATAAGGCAATTCTGGAAAAAAAATTTTTTTTAATTTGTTTATTTTTGGCTGCATTGGGTCTTCGTTGCTATGCCTGGGCTTTTTCTAGTTGTGGCGAGCGGGGGCTACTCTTCATTGTGGTGCATGGACTTCTCATTGTGGTGGCTTCTCTTGTTGTGGAGCACGGGCTCTAGGCGCGCGTGCTTCAGTAGTTGTGGCTCGCAGGCTCTAGAGCACAGGCTCAGTAGTTGTGGCGCACGGGGTTTGTTGCTCCGTGGCATCTGGGATCCTCCCAGACAAGGGCTCCAAATCTCTCTCCTGCATTGGCAGGCAGATTCCTAACCACTGTGCCACCAGGGAAGTCCCCCAATTCTGGAAAAGCTTAAGCCACTGAATATGTATAAAATATGAAAAACTTTGTGCTCATTAAAGATTTCTGGCTACTTTGTTAATTTAAGAACATAAAAATGTGCTTCACTTAAAAGACTCATTTGGTGGTGGGATGAACTGGGAGACTGGGATTGACATATATACACTAATATGTATAAAATGGATAACTAATAAGAACCTGCTGTAGAAAACAGTAAAATAAAATTCAAAAAAAAAGAATCATTTACGCAAATAATAATTATAAATCTCTATTGTGTTTGCCTTGAAATGTTTTAAATTTTAGTTCAAATGCCTCTGCAAGACTCTGACTTTTAATGAATCTGCATTAATTAGTTTGGGGAAGCTGTTAGAAAGAGAGGAGCAGGGAGGAAGAGAGAGAGAGGGAGAGAAAGGAGACTTAAGAACAGAAGAAACTACCAACATTAAAGCAAAACAAAGAAAAATCATCTTCATTGGTTTAGTGTACTTCCCTGTGCTAAGTAGACACAAAAGGTACTCATTTTTCAAAAAGGTACCTTGGGGAAATAGGAGGAGAGGAAAAATAAGTGTTATTTATTACAATTTTTCCATGTGGAGCTCTACTTAATCAGAATCATTTTCAAAACTATCCTCAGGGCTTCCCTGGTGGCACAGTGGTTGAGAGTCCGCTTGCCGATGCAGGGGACACGAGTCCGTGCCCCAGTCCGGGAGGATGGGCCCGTGAGCCATGGCCGCTGAGCCTGCGCGTCCGGAGCCTGTGCTCTGCAACGGGAGAGGCCACAACAGTGAGAGGCCCGCATACCGCAAAAAAACAAAACAAAACAAAACAAAAATCCTGATCTGTCATTTCTCCACTAACACTTCATTTTTATTGTCTGAAAGCAGCAAGTTTATTCAGATTAAGACAAGCTTCTTTACTTTTTTTACGAGAGTTTATTTCCTGATTTAATGAGACCATTTCCAAACAAAAATTATATTCATTCACACATTGCTGAAAACGGAAGAATGGCACCATACTGTAATTAAAATAAGCTTAGCAGAATTCCAGCCTATATTCCCTAGGCAAGAGCATATTCTTGGCATCAAGATCTATCTGCAGAGCCTATATTAGCAGTTTTATCTTTATTTCCCTTTTGTATATAACCTTGGATTCTCATGATTTGCAGCAACGTGATTTAGAAAACATTCTGCATCTTGATAAAGGCTTTCAATTTTCTTTCTTCCATATTTCAAAAGAGAGAAAAATTCAGAGTACTTAAAATAATGTATTTTATCTACATCAAGTGGGAGGAGTGTGTGGTAAAAAGCCAATTTCACTGACCAAAGTACCTCTAAAATGCACATGGAGTTATACAGTTAAACTCAGAAGACAGCCTCAAGAACAAAAAGTTCTGCAGCGGATTAAGGTTTTCAGCTACTGCTCCAGAAAGAGAAGCCCTTTTTCTAGTTCACTCCCAAAAGACACCTCCCTCTCCCAGCCTGACAACTTTCACTACAGAGCTTCAGCACCACAATTTTATTTCTCATTTTCTTCTTGCATCTTTGGAAAAGCGTCATTACAATATGAACCCATTTCACACATCTCATACTTGTTTTGGCTCACCTATGAGTCTCATAAATGATATCTAATTTCGTGATAAAACTCTGAAAACAATGTTGTGTACGTTTGAGGTCTCCTCAGGAAGGCAGCACTTACTCATATACCTCAAAATAAAAAGTCAACAAGAATAAGCCCTTAAACAAATAAGACACTAATTTCTTCCATCTCCTGAAAGAACAAGTTTGCCCTAAGAGGGAAAAACATTCACTGAAGCCTTTGACATTGAAAAGTTTACTGCACTACTTCTTCTCATATATGCACTGATCAGAAGAGTTTAATATTGAAACATTTCTTTCATAGAATTTTTAGAAATTATCTGAGTAAGTAAATTACATATTTAAAACACTTAAATCATGATTTAAAAAAATGTTTAACACTAAAATTTTCCAGAAAAAAAAAAAAACTTTTATTTTCTGGCTCATCCATTCCCAACTTCACAACTTCAGGGGATGGGAGTAAGGGGCAAAGTGGTAGGTCAGCCCAAGGGATAACTACACCTTACCCAGCTCCATGGTATCTAGTTCAGTGCTGGGCACACCCTATGCACTTGTAAAAAACTGTGAAATTGAGCAAAATAAATATGACAGGGCAGGTAACCCAGGGAATAGTTTTTCATTTATTCAACACATGTTGTGTGTTGCCTGTGCCTACTTCAGCCTAAGCACTATACCAGGCCTTAGGGATATAAGAGTTAACAAGATGGACAGTCTTGGCCCTCAGGTAAAATCAAGTCAGAAAGAAGAGACAGACATCAAACAACTGTGATAAGTATCATACCTGAGAGGTGCAAGTGCTATGAAATACAAAGAGAGCCTCACCTTAGTCTGGGAGTAAGGAAGTCAAGGAAGGCTTTTCTGAGGGACACTTAGGCTGAGACTTCATAGAGGGCTGGAGCAAGAGCATTCTGGGCATGTACAAGTCCCTGCGGTGAGAATGAGCATCATGGCTAGAGTGTAAAGGGACTGAGGGATGCTAAGAGAGGAAGAGGATGAGGCACATATCGGATCCTGCAGTTCTCTCCAGGAAGTGAGAAGGACTTTTGACTTTATTCCAATGAAATGTAAAGTATTTGAAAGGTGTTGGTAAGCAGGGGAACTACCTGATCAGATTTAAATTTGTAAACCATCATTCTATCTGCTACGTGAAGGATGACGGGGAGAAAGCATGGTAGAGCTCCTGACCAAGATTCTACTCCCCAGCTCCCAGCCTCAGTTCTCTCCAACTTTTAAATCATAACATGTGCCATTCTAGATCTTACATAACATTTAACTTCTGTGCCACTTTTTAGAGTACCTGTTTACATACCACCTGATCAAATACTAACCATTTCCTATTTCAAATCCCCCTAACCTTTACTCTCTACTCTCTCTATTCTTATGTCCTGTATCCTTTTGTATATCTTCATGCTAAGTGTACAACAGGTATTCAGTGAATACTTCCTAAGTAGATTTAAGGCTAGACTAGCAAGTGTCTTTTAAGCTGTGGAACAGAGAACTGCCAAGACTCCTTTCTGGTGTGCATTTCCCTAGTAGACACCAAGCCTGTATTTTTAGAAGGAACAGTGATGGCCAATGGTGCATGTGAGAGGACTGAGGGTTGAGGCTATCGTCACTTTTGTCGAAGAAACAAGATTAGTTATGGTCACCTCCCATCATTCACCCCAACTATCTTTCTCCACCCGTGGACCTAACCCATGGCCTGTACTACACAGATATAAGTTGAGCTGTCCTCTTCTCCCCATTTCCACCCTAGAAGACTCAACTGTGAAGTTCACATAGTTTCCAAATAGCTAGAGGTTGCAAGGCACACCTATACGTTTATTTATCTCCTGAGTTTGAAATCAAATTTCTCTGTATTAAAAAACTTCAGTTAGGACATTGCTGCAGTCAGAATGTTGCCCTAAATTTTAGGGAAACAGACAAAATAATAGGGAACAAAGAGAAAAAGAACAGGAGAAAGCCTAGTGAAACTTCAAGTTTCACTAGTTTGCCAAGTTCATACCTTTGCAGCCAGCCGACACTCCATCACCCTGATATTGAAATGAGAAGTTGCTGCTTTATTCATTTCCACACAACTGTTGGCAATCACAAACACTGCTCCACTTGGGAGTTTCACATCAGTTGCCCTCAGAGGACTAAATTCTATTAACTTGGCCTATTGAGAAAAAAATGACAGGTGAGATACAATGTATTAGAATTCAGAAAATATTTAACCATTTACGCATTTATTTACCTTAGTAAAAATTTTTCCCAAAAATGCATCCATTTATTCATTCAAATATTATTTACTGACTTCCAGGCACTGTACTAGGCACTGAAGATACAAGAGTGAATGGGACAGACACTGTCCCTGCCCTCATAGAGATTACAATCTAGTGGGAAAGGCAGTCAAGTAGTCAAATACACTGCCAGGTGGTGTTAAAAGGGTAGCAAAGCACAGGGCACTATATAGAAACACAGTTGTAGCACCTGATCAGATATAGCCTAGTGTAGGTGCCCCTGAAAAAAAGGGAAATCTAAACTGAGACTTAAAGGATGAGCGAAAGTAGGACAGACAGAGGGTTTCTTTACCCAAACAGGATGTCAAGAAGAGGGAAGAGTATAAGCAAGTTCACAGGCAAAAAATAACATGAGGTGTTAATAGAGTTTTGGGTATTGCAATGTAGCTGGAGCTTAGTGTTTGAGGGATGAGCCATGGTGAGAGGATAGAACTGAGCGAAGGGCAGGTAAAGCAGGGGTCAGATCATGAAGTACTTTGCAAGCCCAAAGAATTTGGACTTTGTTCAGACTCTACAGCTAACTTATGTTAACAACAGGACTCTTGCCATCATGTCTGCTTGTCAGGTCTCATCCAAAAGACCCAGAGTATTTTCTTAGCATTAAACCAAATTTCCTCATGCCTCCTGTCTTTGGCTTAGGGGAATCAACAACAAATACTCTTAATAAGAAGAAATCCAGGTATTCTTGGAAAATAGCCAAACCTGTAGGAATCTGATCGAAAACTAAGGAAAGATTTTAAAGAAATGTCTGTTTCTATTTTGGAAATGGTCAGTTTATGGCAACTATGAAAACCTCTGCTCTGTCTATGGGAGTTGATAACCAAGGGGAAGTGGTATTGGCTAAGGAATTCATTCCTGGCTTCCTGTCAACATTCTTTTCCCTACCACTAAAGCCCCAAAAATGTTGGCAGAGAAAAATGATACCATAGAGTAAATTACAAAAAAGAGGACGAGTGAATATATGTGGTAAGAGAACTAACATTTGGGTTTAAAACCAACAGGAGATTATGAAAATGCCATGAGACGAAATGATTTGGGACAAGAGCGAGAAAAGAGGTCCCAATAACTAGGGAGTTGAGAAATCGCATGCTAACAATGAATTAGAAGGATGGGGGGAAAAAAACCCTAGACACCTGAGGTATGATTCTGGAAGCTTAAGGGAGAGGTGATCAACATGAAACGGAGTCAGTGAACTGGTGATAGCCTTGAATTACAAAGCAGTTGAGAAATACCATCCTACAATAGAGCCTAAAAGAATAGGCTGCCCAGAAAAAAAAGCACTCTGGGGATCTCAAGGCCTTCCTCTCTGGGTGAACATTCCCTGGTGGATATTTCCAAATAGCTCAATGCCACCTACAGTTCCTTCTTCTGCAAGAAACGATATGGACTGGTCCATCCCTCCTCCTTCAGTGCCAATGTAATGCTCACTCTTGGCACAGATTTCTGCAAGTTCCACCTGGAAAAGTAAAAATTGATTTGCACTGTGAGTAAATCATAATCTATTGCTCATTCATTTCCTACTCCAGACATGACATATGGGTTTGAATTCCAGTGCAGCTCTGATCAACTGATAGTAGCTGCCTGCAGCATTGGGTTAACAAGAACTCCAAGACTACCATTAAGCTCAATAGGAAAACATACAAAGATCAATTAATGTCTGCTATGAGTTGGAATGAGATATTGACTGTGCATGTTGTGTACAGTCTCGTCCCGCAGTACCCATAGGAGATTCGTTCCAGGACCCCACGGGATACCAAACTCTGAGGATGCTCAAGTTCCTTATATAATATGTCAAAGTACTTGCACATAACCTATGCACATCCTCTCATATACTTTAGATAATCTCTAGATTACTTATAGTACTTAATACAATGTAAATACTACGTAAATAGTTGTAAATACAATGTGAATGCCGCGTAAATAGTTGCCAGTGTGCAGCGAATTCAAGTTTTGCTTTTTGGAACTTTCTGGACTATTTTTTGGAATATTTCTGATCCATGGGTGGTTGAATCTGCAGATGCAGAACCTGAAGATATAAGGAGGGCCGACTGTATTTGCTATCCCTAAAAGACTCCACAGGGCAAGCAGTGTCTCCTGTATTTGCTCCATTCCCTCTCTAGGCTGGCATCACCAAAAATCTCATATGGGCACTCACTCATTTCTGCCTCAGCTTTGTCTCCCAACAGTGGACTACTCCACAGTCTCCCCACAGCCAAAGTGAGGTCATCCAACCTTATTTTCCGGTCCAAAAGTAATGCTTCCTCTGTGGCTTTTCCATTAAATGTAAGAATCAGAACTAGTGTCATCTCATCAGACACACCTTCCTCCAATCAAGATGAAGAGGCCCAATACATTAACACATTTCTAATCCAAACTGAAAATGTCAAAATATCTATTTAAGAATCTTCTATGGCCTCCTATTCCTTCTATGGCTTCTTATTTCCTAGAAATAAGTTCAAATTCCTCAACCTGGCATTTCAAAGCTTTCCAAAATGTGCAACCAATTTACACGTGAAATCATATTATCTACCACTCTTTTCCAATTATATTTGTCTCCATGACCATCTCACACATTTATGTAACCTGGTATTATTTCCTGTCTTCTCTCATATAAATCCTATTGCCATCCAATATCCGGCTTATTGGCTACCTACTATGGGCAAGTCCACTCAAATCTTCCTCCATCACACAGTCTTCCTCAAATACTGTTCCCACTACGGCATCCTGCTTCTCTAAACCCTCACAACACTAACAGTATAATCCACTTACCCTACTATTCATTCACTCATTCATTTTTTTTTTCTTCTAAGACTTGATTCAAGCCTTTATTTCTTACCTGTTTTACTGGAAGATTCCCCTACAGTGATCATTGTGAAGCACTGATATAATCATCTCTTGCTTGCTTGGTTGCCAGTGCCTTGACGATCATACTTCTCATTGTGGTACACAACATCTCTAATGACTTATCCCTTGCTCACACCTCCATCCTGCTCTCTCACCACTAACCCCGTAAACCCTAGGCTCAGACCACTGGAAAAATGCTGTTCCTCGTCACCCCCAGGCTCTCTCAGTGCCTTTAAAACTGTGATTTCCTGTCCTCCTCACTCAGTACTCCTCTCTCCAGCATCCCCCACTCGTCATCAGGATTAACCCAAGTGTCACCTCTCCCTTGGAGCCCTCACCACCGCCCAAAGGCACACACACTCCACATAATCCCTCTTCTGTGCTCCCTGTATATAACTCTATGCTCATTTACCAAACCATGCTTTAAGTGTGGCCTTCCTTGTGTGTTTATTCATCAGTCTATGAGAGCCCATGCAGTGCCCAGACCAGAGCCCACTTAACTAATAAGACTGAATCACATAGTGTTCACTATTGCTCTTTAATAGTGTCAGGTTTCAATCACATCTATTTACCCCAGAAAATTGTCAGTCCTGTGAGAAACAGATAAAATAGCTGTTTCTTTTGTGTCCCCTACCTCACACAATGCTGAGCACAAAGTAAATACTCAAAAACAACCCGCTGCTTTCACTTTCTGAGAATAGCTGCCCAAACATCATTTGATAGATCCTGTAAGTGTCATATTCCTTGTTGGATTCACTAACATTAATTTTGCTTCATGACACGAGGTAAGCTTGGTATTTTGACGTAATAGGCATTGTGCGTGGCCTAATGAACACACCAGAACCAGCAATCTTCCATAATAGGCACATTAAAAATAAATTAGTAATCAAAAGGTCAAAACACTTGGATTTTAAAATGTAAAGAAACAATATACCCAGGAGAAGAAGTCCATGCACGATTCATGAGGAATGAGGAGACCTGGGTCCTTACATAACTGTGACAGTGGCCAGTGTGAAAAGTCACCTCCCCACAACAGCAGTAACAGTCATACTTACATGCTAAGTACCTGGCATTATCTCTCCTTTAGGCCTCCAAACAACTCTCTGCTTATCCTTATTATACAGATGAGGAAAATGGGACTTGGAGACATAAACAGTGGAGAAGCCAGGATTTGAACCTCATCTGCCTGACTCCAAAGTTTGTGTTCTTTTCACACTGGACTTTTATTACTCCCCTACCCACTGCCAAATAATATAACCGAATAACATAGCCTATTTTTTTCACTATCTCACAGGGATGTGAAATGACAAATGAGATCACCAAAATTTAAGTACTCTCCCTCTTAAGAGGAAAGAAACTAAGGCATCGAGAAGTATATGCTTATTGTTTTTAAAAGCCTCTGAATGCGTGGCAACAATGGTATACTTTACCAGAAATAGGTTAATTTTTCCAGACTACCTACCTCCACGAAATTCAGAGGGACCCCAGGAGTCCCCAGCATCTCTGTGTCAAGGAGAGTCCATCTGCAGGGCTGCAGACATCCCTATACTTTGCTGATACCTCTCATGCTGAATTCTGACATGTGGATCTCATTACTGGACAGACAATAACCATGAGTTTTAAATGGAGGAAACAAAAAGAAAATGAAGATAAGAAAGATAAAGGAAAGGATGACTCATTTTACAGTCCCCCCGGAATGCATGAGGAACTCAGTGGTAAATATAGAGGAAAGAAACTAGTACCAGAAGCTTCCAAATCTTGATTAAAGCCCCAACCCTCCTGCCAACGAGCTAGGTGACCTTAGATAGATTGCTTAACTTTTCTGAGTTTCCATTTCTTCATAGACTATTAATAACAATAATAGTTTTCACAGTTAGAATTTATTGACTACTTACTATATGCCAGGTATTGTTCCAATTGCTTTATATGAATTAATCATTTACTTCTCACAATGACCCTATAAGATAGGTATCTCCTCCTCATTTTACAGACAAGGAAACTGAGTGGGTTTATTAGTTGAGACTAGGCTAGTAATTACTAAAGCTGAAATTCAAACTCCACTTGTCTAACCCCAGAGCCCACACTCTTAATCACCAGGCTATATTACCTCCCATCCATAATATGGAGAAAAATACCTACCTCCCTGGCTACGGGATTATTGTGATTATCCAGTGAATTAGATAAAAACATCCCATAAACTCTAATGAAGTATACAACTTTAAATTTCATTCTTTTTACAGAATGAATAAGGAATCATCTGATTTATACAAGTAAGTAGCTAAATCCCAAGCCAAATGTAAAAACAGGTTTAATTAATCTGGAACTCAGGACCATTTTTTGAACTGTGCAGGGGGAGTTCCCTAGTGGTTAGGATTCCAGGATTTCACTCTCATGGCCCTGGGTTCAATCCCTGTTTGGGGAACTAAGATCCCACAAGCCTCGAGGTGCAGTCAAAAAAAAAAAAAAAAAATTTTTTTTTTAAACTGTTCAGGGAAAGAGAGAACTTAAAAGATTCTGGGTGTCCCTAAGAGAACCAATTCAACAATAAACTGTAATGGAGCTTGAGACAAACAGGAGAATGTGTGTTCCATTTAAAGCATCCCAGTCTAGGGCTTCCCTGGTGGTGTAGTGGTTAAGAACCCTCCTGCCAATGCAGGGGACACGGGTTCAAGCCCTGGTCCGGGAAGATCCCACATGCCGCGGAGCAACTAAGCCCGTGCGCCACAACTACTGAGCCTGCACTCTAGAGCCCCCAAGCCACAACTACTGAGCCCACATGCCACAGCTACTGAAGCCTGCGTGCCTAGAGCCTGTGCTCCGCAACAAGAGAAGCCACCACAGTGAGAAGCCCGCGCACCACAATGAAGAGTAGCCCCCGCTCACCGCAACTAGAGAGAGCCCACGCGCAGCAATGAAGACCCAACGCAGCCAATAAATAAATAAAAATCTTAAAAAAAATAAATAAATAAAAATAAAGCATTCCAGTCTAAATTGGGGGGCAGGGGGAGGGGGGAGGTGGGCAGGGCGGAGAGGCGTGGAGGGGGGAGTCCCTGCCTGCCAAACAAAACATGCCTGTAGTATAAACTTCAACTGCAGGCCCACAGGCGGCTCCCCAGTGGCCCTATCCCTTCACCCCCATACTAAAAGCAAAAAGGTCAAATCCTAAATTGTTATGAGATGTGAAGAAACTAGACACAAAAGATTTTTTTCTAATTTCAAATCTTGTTTAAGGAAAAACTTGCATGCCTCCGACAATAAGCAAAAATCAGTGCTAGGCCCATAGCCTTAGCCAGGGATGGCATGACCTGAACTCAGAGAACAATTAATGGAGGGGCCTTAATAGCAGGGGATGTAAACGGGAGCAGAGAATGCCTATCATTCTGGGTGATGTGAGGGAGACATGTGAGCCTGCCTCACCCTTTCTATCCTTGCGGACACTGGAAATAGAACCGTAAAATGTGCTCCAAGAGTTATAATCAGGCAGAGTGACGTGCAAAGACACTGAATACTCCATACACACTTGAATTATGTAAAATATCAAGAGATTTCATGAGAATAAGAAGGAGCTGTCGAAAACACATTAACAAAAGTGTATGGAAAGAAGCCTATCGGAAGTTAACTTCCAGAACAAACCGAATCACGCTTTGTGACCACCTAGAGGGCTGGGGTAGGGAGGGTGGGACGGAGGGAGACGCAAGAGGGAGGAGATATGGGAATATATGTATACATATAGCTGATTCACTTTGTTATACAGCAGAAACTAACACACCATTGTAAAGCAATTATACCCCAATAAAGATGTTAAAAAAATCAATAAATAAAAAATTATTAGGCAAACATCATAGTAACAATTCTTACAGGCAAGATACACTAATGGATAAATGGATGAAAGTTTGAAGAGAAACAGAACAGTTACAGAAATTATTCCAAGACACTTATGAATTACAAAAGGAAAAATAGTGGAGAAATCTATCAGGCAGCAACTCAACTAAATGATAAAGTTTAAAATCACTAGTAATAAGATATATCAACATCATGATAGAATGCATAAAGAAGGACACATCACTTCTGTGATATTCTTGCCAAAAAATGCATTACCTCAATCTAATCATGACAAAAAAATCTGACAAACCCAAATTGATAGATATGAAAGTACTAAATAACTGACTGCAAAATAACTGAGCAGGACTTTTCATAGTATCAGGGTCATGGAAGACAAAGAATGAGGAACTGCCACAGATTGGAAAAGCTTAAGGAGAGACCATTAAATGCAATGTAGAATCCTGGATTAGATCCTGGAACAGAAAAAGAACATTAGGAGGAAAACTGGCGAAGTTTGAATGAGGTCTATAGTATAGTTAATAGTATTGTATCAATGTTAATTTCCTGGTTTTGAAAATTGCACTATGGATATATAAGTTGTTAACATGAGGGAAAATGAGGTGATGTGTGTACCTGAACTCTATTATTTTTTAGCAGCTTTTTTGTGGTAGAAGTGACATACACATATTTAGTATAAATTTTAATAAGCTTGACACATGTATCACCCCATCAAATCATCACCACAAGATAGTGAACACCTATCCATCACCTCTAAAAGTTTCCTAATGGCCTTTTGTGGCAGCATAATTCTTTCTGAGATCCATCCATGTCATTTGTAGTTCATCCCTTCATACTGCTGGTAGTATTCCATTGTATGCCTATACCACCGTTTGTTTGTTCATTTGTCGGTTGACGGACATTTGGGTTGTTTTTAGCTTTTGGCTATTGTAGATAGAGCTGCTGTGAGCGTTGGTGTATAACAAAAAAAAAAAAGAACAAACCAAATCAAATTCGAGGACCGGATCCCTGATGCCTGAGGGATTCTGAGGTTCACCCCCTTCACCTATCCCCCAAGCCCCTCCCCGCAACACACAGGCAACCTGAGAACCCTCAGGCAAAAACAGCAAAGCTCTAATGAAGAAGGGACTCATTCCCCTCCCACCAATGTATCAATATCTTCTTCTGTCCTTACACCTGAGCATGTCAAGAGCCCCAGGCGCCTCCAACCTCCAGATTGTCAGGAGACAATCTGACTACATGAGAAATTTTTCCGCAGTTTGTAGCCAATAAACTCATTTCTATTTTGACTCCTGCTCTCTGGACAGTTAGGAGAACCCTGGCATTATTCATGGATCTTCTTTTAAAGCTACTGAAGATAGTTAAGGAGGCTACTTTAGCCCTCTGTGTGGCTCTTCTCTTGAAGCAGCCTGGGAAAGAACCAAAAATCACATGGCCTCCCAAATTAAACAGTGTACCCATCTGCTGACCAGGGGGGATCCAGTAATAACAGAAATAACAGGGTTAGGTTTCATAGTCACTGAGAAGGGCTAAAGATTCATAAATGTGTTGCCTAGCTAACACTGGACGTTTATAAAGACAATAAAAATACAAAAGACTTCCAGATATCAATACAGCAAACTTTATTTTTGTTTAGCAGTTTTACTAATGAGATTGTTAAAAGTAGAATAATTATGTAGACAGAAAATGTTCATCTTTCCCTGTGGGAAGCCTTGCTGTTAAGAACACGGACCCTAACCGAGACAGCATCATCCAGCTATTGTAGGTCACCGACAAGTGCAAGTTAAGAGAAAAGAAGGAAATGAACAGCCCCATTCATTCATTCAACAGTCATTTAAATACTAGCATCCTACAGATAAGTGGACAGGTCACTCAGTGTCTTCCCTCAAGGAGCTCACAATATTGATAATGGCTTCAGGTGAACAAGTCTTTCAAAAGAAAGTGTAAAACTAGTGTGCCAGACAATGATTTGCCCCCTAGATGTGCTGTCCACCCACCTCCATCCTACTATCTGCCCAGGAGGCTGCCCAGCATGAACTATATCGAGAGGCTCCTGTGCACTCTGCTTTCCACTGGGTTTCTGCAGCAGAGGACTCTGGCAGGAAATGGGGAATGAGGGAGGGGGGAGTGAGGTCACGCTGCCAAGATCACCTTCAGACACAAGGGCGTGACAGCTCAGCTACAACTAGTCCTCATTACCTACTACACCTTGGGAAATAGTCGCTGTGAAATAAATTGCCCTTGATTATTGAGTGTGCTATTTCTTGTCATGACCCTGGCTGATATATCTAGATAAGGTGAAAATGTTAATGGCTCCTCTGACTTTTCTTTGCCTCAGATACTTTCTCAACTTTCTCCCCCTGCAATCCTTCTCCACCTTAACTTTCAAAATGCCTGGGTTCTTACTTGGGGCTATTTTCAAATTCTTCCCCAAATTGGCAAACCTGTCAGGGAGACCCCAGCCAAGTAGGAGAAACTTCATGAAACAGCACCAAGGTAAATTTTAAAAAGACTGAGATAGACTTGCTTTGTTTTGTAACATGGCTGATGACCAAACTCTAACTTGTGGACACTTTGGAGAGTTCTAAGGGGGGGGGGGGGGAGTAGGCTTGCTTTAATTAGAAAAAGAAGAAGAAGGAGGCTATTATTTCTTCTTCACATCTCTAACTCAAAGAGATTAGTAACTTTCAGATTTTTTACTTCAAGAACAGTTGCCTAAGGACAATGACAGCCAGTTCCCAAACATAGCAGATGCGACTGACTCTGATGGTTCAGGCTGAAAAGTTCCAGTAAATAATGCAGGAAAGGACAAAGGAGGAGTTCAAATATTAAAAAAGTCAGCAACCACAAAGAAACAACACTGAAGAGGATTCTCAAAAGTAAATCTGAAAAACCTGCTAAAATCTAGAACCATCAAAGAGTATGTACTCACGAGTGTATATCACACACACACAAAAAGAAAAGTGGACTCCTCCATCCGTGTACACTGAAGAGAACATAATCTAATGAATCTGGAGAAGGCTAGTAATTGGGGAATGTGGCTCTCAAAATATCTGGGGTGCTTAGTGAGGGCAGAAGCACAGTCTTCAAGTCATCTCCCTTCAAACTGTAAAGAAAGAACAAGGACCACTTGCCAAACCTAACTGACCTGCAACCTTTAGTCATGGAGGGGCCCAGATTCTGAGAGGAGGCCTTCAACAAGGCAGGAACAACTGCATTTTATGTGAAACAGTTTGGGATTCCAGGTCCATGGGTAACATGAGAAAATGTCTATGATAGGTTTCTTCTAGATCTCAACCATTGCTACCTGTATTGGATGAGGAAAAACCTTCGTAGGTGCCTGTAACATACAACCTTGAATAAATGACAATCCTGGATGTGCAGATATGTGCGGTAAGACTATTAAAATGCTAACATGAATCCAACAGGTAATAATGAGATGCAAAGGGAGGAAAGAAAACAGTACCCTCTGTGGTCCTCTAAGTGAGGGCCTCAGACAAAGCATCAGTGTCCCTGGGGGACATAGTCGGGCCTCACCCCAGACCTGCTGAATCAGAACCTGTAGCTTAACAAGAGCCCCAGGTGATTTGTAGTCACATTAAATTTGAAAGCACTCCTCTAAAAAAATTTCCTACACTGGGGCTTTTTTTTTTTTTTTTCTGGCTGCACCACGCAGTATGTGGAACTTCCTTGACCAGGGATAGAACTTGCACCCCCTGCAGTGGAAGTGCGCTGTCTTATCCACTGGACCACCAGGGAAGTCCTCACTGGGGCTTTCTTAATAAATTAAGCAGACAGGAAAGAATAGGAAGAAAAAAGGGAAGGAAGCTAACAAATGTCACATGTCTTCTAAGGCAAGATACTATGAGGATATTTCATATGTGCTATCTTATTAAGTCTCCAAAATGACTCTGAAATGTCAAAATTATAATTGCTACTTTATAGAGAAGGAAACTGAGGCTCGAAAAGGTCAGTAAATTAACCTAAGCTAAGAGTCAAAGCCTGATAGGGTTGGCTCCAAAGTCCACCAGGCCACCTTGTCCGCCTGCCTCAGAAAATGGAGGCTGTGCCTAGACACTGGGTCCCCGTAAGCACATGGAGCAAAATGTATCCACACCAGAACTGAATATCCCTCCTGTAAAAATTAACAACGGAGTTGACCATGGGGCCCTAGGATGCAGATATTTCTGAGTAATCACGATTTCACTCCATCTTATCCCCAGGTTAGAAAGAAAAAAATCTACCTTGCTGGACTGTTTGGGGCTTGAAGCACTCTCCCATTATCCGTCTCCAAATACAATCCCACACACCTCCCTTCCAAACAGCCACACCCAGAGGGATCTCAATATAAGGCTGACATTTTGGTAAGATTTATGCAGCCTAATAATAATAATAGCAGCTAATACACTGAGTCAGACATAGTCCTAAACACTTTTCATGAACTATAAAATTTCAAATCCATGAGGGAAGTTCTCATTAATAAATGCATTTTGTAATGCAGAAACTGAAGCATAGAGAGGTTAAGTAAGTTGCCCAAGATCATTCGGCTAGTAAGTGGCAGAGTCAGGATTTGAACTCAGAATCTTGGCTCTAAGGTTTCGACCACAATACTATGCTTTACCCCTAAGGGGAGTGGAGTTTCAAAGGTGAGCCAGGAACCCAAAATTCAGAAGCCCCCAAAAGCCTTCTGTGTATACTTTTATCTCTCACTAGCACAATTAATTCAATCCCTTTCATTGTTTAAATTCGAAAGAAAGAAAGAAAGGCCAGCAAACACATACCAAGGTAACCATTATTGGGAAGAGGGGAGGAGGTGAGACGGAATTGGAAAAAAAAAAAAAAAAGTTGTTGTGGGAAGACAGCAGGAGGCCGTGGCCTGGCCACATTGATGGACTCAGACAAGAACATGACCCAAGTCACTGCTACTAAATACCAAGGGGCCTACACACGCCTGTGGTAAAGGCTGGTGTCACTCGCTTGGCTAGCTGACCATTTATTTTGGCTCTGACCTTTGAAGAATGTTAAGTAATGATGATAATGATGGATGGGCAGCAGGCCCGTAATCTCTGTGGTTTGGCAAGTGTGTCCTGGAACTGCACAACCCTGCCCATGGTCAGAGGGATGCTCCCACTCCCTGGGGGGGGAGGGTTCTTCATGCGGAGTTTTGAGCGGCACTGTCCTGTCCCACCCTCAAGGTCCGAACTGCAGGAAATCTGATTGTAAGCCAATCTGGACTCTCCGGGGGAAGGTAAGGAGTGGGGGGAGCATTAGATAATTAACTATTCTTTTTCCCCCAGCATAACTGTTCAAATTAACACCTGTTAATTTTCCTCATATGACTCCAATTGTACAGAAATGGACCCAACCCAAAGAGAAAAAAATAACTCCCATGAATCATCATCTAGATTGACCAAATCCGTAACTCGGCAGACAAGTTTGCCTGGGAGAAAGGATTTTATGTGTACAGTATTCAATTCACAAAGACTTTAACATGAAGTGGGAAGAACCTTTAGGGTCAGGAAATGGTGAAGAGCGTTAAAAGAGTTGTTACAAGGGATATTTGAGTTGTGCTCAAACGTTATGTCAAGAGCATCTACTATATAGGTCATTGTAAGAAACAGTCACATGAACAGCATTTTTGCATTTGTTTTCAGACTGCTGGAGTGGTCATTTTCATTATGCTTTGTGTGCTGTAAAGAATCCATGTGAGAAATGCATTTTAGAATTTAGTACCCCCAGAGAAAACACTGCCTCCTCTGAAGAACTGGAATGGTTTCTCTCTTCTGATCACAAGACCTATATAAATTACTATGTTTCCCTTTTTACCTTGGCTTCCAGTAATCTCAGTAAATACAGTTAAACAAAACAATTATACTAAGTAATTAACAGATGGTGTGCTTTCATTCTTCTTTCCTTTGCCCTGGTTTTTAATTTCTAAGTTATTAACCTTATTGAATAAATATTCTTGGTCGTATAATTCCTAGAATTTTTTTCAAAATAAAGTAAATAGGCACTTGGTACAAGTAAAAGAAAAAATTGAGACATAACAAGCGTCAGGTGGATAGTCATATTAAGTAGGGGAATGATAATGATAGAGTACATTCTAACAAGGGAGACTAAGAATGGCAAGGAGGTCCTGTGACCATATTCCAGAAGGAACTGGTGAAAGAATAGTAGATGTGTGAGGAGCCAGGAGAGCTTCCTTAAACTTTGAAACACTCTAATAGCAACAGAAGGAGAAAACTGGGGATTGAGATAGAAAGGGCAGGTTGTGATTAAACATAAGAAAAATTCTTCCAATGACTAAAATGGTCCAAGAATGAAAAGAGTTAATTTGTGAAGCAATGAGATTACTGGGGATATTCAAGTGGAGGCTAGAAAACTGTCTTCTATGAATGTTGAAGAGCAGAATTTTGCTTGGGTTGGGAGGTGACTACAATAAGTAGCACATAGGGAGAGGGCCGCTGAGATATGGGCTTCAGGCACAGGAACCTCTTAACTTCAACTGCTGTGTAAACTATAGATTTCCTCGCTCTCCCCAAGATGGGAAATATTATAAATATTATATTCAACAAAAGATGAAGATAAAAATAGAAGCCCTAGAGACAAAAGGATCAGTACAACTCTGACTTAGGGAACTCCTGCTTGCTTCAAAACATATTTCCAAAAAAGAGAGGGTTCCCTGCCCTTTTTGGGGTGGGAGAGGGAAGTAAAAAAACTTCATGAAACAGTAAGGAATATCCATTCTGGCCTATCTCCCAAAATGTGGATTCTCAGGCACGTCTCTAGTCCCCATCCTTCATCTTCATGAGGCCCCTTCAGTCACACGCCAACTTGGGGCTACCACAGCAGCTTACATCCACCTTCCATGCAATCTACTAGGTCCCCCCTGCACTGCATGACATATCCCATGCAAGGGCAGCTAGAGACAGATTCATGTGATCTTTTACACAGCATTTTGGACATGTATTCAGAGCTCTATACCACACACTGCGGTATAGACAGAACACACTGTCCTCTCACAGTGTAGAGAACCAAACGTAGCGCCAAGACCCAATATCTGGTTTCATGAATGGACGATCTTATTGCCAACCTAGAATCTAATCCAAAAGGCAGAAAAACTGACCAAGAAAACTTGTCCTTTGGAAAATAAATGTCTGATTGCAATTTTTTTCTCTAGATTTTCATTCCTTGTTGAGTACCAACACATAGCCATTCCTGACACTCCCCAAAGTTATAAATGTCAGAAATACCGTGTTCAACAAAAGACTAAGATGAAAATAGAAACACTCTCCCAGATGTAAATACAGATATGCCAGCCAATAGTTTAGCAAACCATTGGCAGAAGGTTTCAAAGAAGGGTAAATAATTTCTAATGGAACAGAAACTAACCTAGACCAGGAGATGTACCCAACTGGTAAGGTAATTTGTCACAAAACACATCCACTTTACACACTGTCAAAAGATGGAACAAGAGACACTAACATTGTCTAAAAGGGGGTGGTAGGAAAGAAGGGGAGAAAAAGACAATGATCATTTCCAAGAGATACCAGTAAGGATGGTCCTTGGCTGCTTTGCAAGGTGGATAATGGACTCTCCGCTGCTGGACCAAACAGCAGCCCGCAACATTAGCAACTATCCTGACCACCGGTGCATTGGATGGCAGCTCTGCTCACTTTCCCTCCTCACTTCATGAGTCTTTCCTTCCACTACTTTGGAAGGATATACTACTCGTTCCTACAGTTGAAGTTTTAGCTCTTCAAAACATTCTGGAATACTTTGTGCCTATGACAACATATGACATAGTTACTTTGAAAAATAAGTCATTTTTGCCTGACACCTCCAACTCAGCTTTCACATCTCAACTTACTCCACGAGGTCTTCCCTAAAAGCTATCTATCCCTCCCCATATAAACTGGGTTCTTCCTGTTTTTCTTTCTTATAGTCTATTTCCTTCACAGCATTTATCACAATCTGTATATAGATACTTGTGTATGTTTGTTTAACATTGGTCTCTCCCATTTGTCTAAGCTCCATGAGGGGAGGGAGCGTGTGCCTGTTCACCTCTGTATTTCTAGTATCTATCCTATCTGATGAAAATGAATGTTGAATGAATAAATGAATAAATGAATATATGATGTCAACATCTTGTTCTACTAATCTACCATATTCAAGACAAAAATCTGCACCTAAGAAATGCACCTACCAAATAAAAACCCTGAAACTGCTCACTCTCAGTCATATCATGACGTTGGCACATCTTGGAGAGTGAAATATCACTTTTTCTCTTTTGCTTTAGAGTTCATTCTTCCTTACACTTCTGTGTGCTGCCATTATTGAAGGGATTGGTGTTTCCCTATCTTGAACTGAGACCCTGGTACAGAAGACTTTTACCCCTTAACTTTGCTCCTACACCTCTCCTCCATACTGGCTTTTAGCTCATCATAATTTTAGGAAACCACTTAGAGCAATGTTTTCAAACAATTGGTGGCAACCCATTACCTAATTACGAAATCAATTTGGTGGTTCAAAATATGCTTTTTAAATAGAAGGGAAGGGAATGGAATGAAAGGTAATGGAATGGAAAGTACTGCAGGTAGAAAGGGTAAGTATTGTTTTGTGAAAATTTTCAGAGTATGTTTGCCCATGTGTATTATATATTACACTGCAATGTAAAACATGTTTTACATGAGTCATGGTCCAAAATTTTTAGCAACTTTAACTTACAGTAATAAACTAATAGTAGGGGAAATCTCAGATAGCAATCTACAGATAGGTAATTTATAGGCCAATGTTTATTTACAAATCCAGCTTTCCTCCTTTTATTAAATATTAACAAGTTGCCTACAATCTGCATAGGAAAATCTGATTCCTAATACTTTCAGCCTGAAACTGTGCTGGGATTCTCTAGTCCTTTCTAATGAGGCTAAAAATCTAACCCATCAGAGTCAGGCCAAAGCAGTCATGTCTTCAGTTACAGGAATGTCTGAAGGCCCTTGCTTCTTGTGGATTCGTCCCACTTCCTCTTTAATCCCTATCTCTGCCAGGAAAAGCCCTTCTCAATTCCCCCCATCTGGTGAGCGGATCTACGTTTTCTTCCTAGCCACCCTTTGCAGCCCCTCCAACTGTGATTGAATCCTACTTCTTTCTTTGCACTCTCAGGTCTCCTCTCCCTACCCCCAACTTACCCTTTGTGATATAATTAAAAATAAATATTTGATTTTTTGTTCTAGTTTCTGGCACACAAAACCTAAAGCTCTTGGAATCTCTGGAGTGATGAGTGTCTTTTATATGCTAGAGAGATGACTGGTGGCTAAGGGCTCCCAGATAGCTTCGGAATGGGGGCTGGTTCCCAGAAAGACCAAGGCATGGACTAGAGTATTGGGGCTTTCAGCCCCCACCCCCGCCCCACCCCCACTGTCACCTCCAGGGAGGGGAGGGGCCTAGAATTGAATCAATAACCAACAGCCTATGATTTAATCAATAGTGCTTACAGAATGAAACCTCCATAAAAACCCCTAAACAACAGGGTTCAGAGAATTTTGATTTGGTGAACACATCAAGGCACTGGCAGGTGGCACACGTGAAGAAGGCATAGAAGTTCTGTGCATCTCCCTTACCCAATACCTTCTCCTATGCACCTCTTCCATATGGCTGTTCCCGAGTTGTACTGTTTATAATAAACCAAGCTCAGAAGCAAGTGTAGAGCTTTCCTGAGTTCTGTGAGTCATTCTAGAAAATGACTGAACCTGAGGAGGGAGTTGTGGGAACTCCCAACTTTATAGCTGGTTGATCAGAAGAACAGGTGACAACCTGAGACTTGCAACTGGCACCTGAAGTGGGGTCAGTCTTGTGGGACTGAGTCCTTAACTTGTAGGATCTGACACTAACTCCAGGGAGTGATAAAACTGAATTGAATTGAATTGAATGGATTGTAGAACACCCAGTTGGTATCTGGAGAGTTAGAGAATCGGTTGGTGTCAGAAAAATCCCACACATTTGGTATCAGAAGTGTTATAAAAATATTATTAAAATAGGTCATATCCCTCTTGTTCTGAGGTCCCAGCCACTACTCTCAGGCCCCTGAAGTTACTACATTATTTATAAAACTGACTGTAATGGGCCCTTATGAGAAGTATGTCTAGCCATCCCGTCTTCATCTCAACTGTTTTCTGGCGGCACTGCCCATTCCCCTCTTTCTCATTCCCCCCCGCACCCTACCATCCCAAGGTTATAGCAATGTAGATCTTGAATGCCAGCTTCACACACTATAATCTGCCATTTCTCACCCACCCATACAAGCACCCAACCCACCCACCCCACTACAGGTCATAGATCCAGGGGTGGGTACTGTATCAAAGGCAAACTAACCAGATTCCCTTCTAGATTCCCTTCTCCAAGGGAATCTTCCCAATGGGGAAAGAAAGAATCGGTTTGCGGGGGGTAATTTGGATCTGTTCATAGGATCTTAGAAGTTGTCAGCAGTCATGTTTTTTACTGTGTACCAGAAAAGTAGAGGAAGCTGGTCTGAAAATAGAGAGGAATGAAACAGACAAGGAAAAAGAGAGCAAGGCAAGTGACAGAGGCAAACCTAACACTTAAGTTTCTGTCCATCCTTGAAATCCAGCTATAACCAGTATCTTAGACTACAAAATGGCCACAAATCCTTCCCCTCCCTGTTTCTATTCCCTAGCCTGAGCTAGCCTGGTGGATGATGAGAGACATGTGGCCCAGTTGCTTCCATCATCCCAGCTGACAACCAGCCAACCCAGAAGCAGTACTGCCTAGCTAACCAGCAGTTGAGAACAGATGTGTGAATGAGACCAGCCAAGACAAGCAAAAGCACTATCAAGTTGAATCCAGTCCAAATGGTTGTTGTATTGAATCACTACGTTTTGGGGGGGTTTATTCCACAGCAAAGGCTAACTGATATACTCACCTTTGCATTCCAGGACCTATCCCTTGAGTGGGCTGTTTTTCCTTGCATGCAAGAGTCTCAATAACTCACATTTGCACTCAAAAATATTTTACCTTCACAGAAACCCAAAGAATATTCAAACAGTCAAACAATTTTAAACATTCTGTTTCATAGTTTTATATATATATATATATATATAGAGAGAGAGAGAGAGAGAGAGAGAGAGAGAGGGAGAGAGAACTATTCACACAATTACATTTTCTCCTCCCCCAGGCTCCAAGACCATCTCCTCCATAGCTTATCAATTTTTAGTATATATGTGCTGCCAAAATACCTCACTGCCTTTTCACAAAAACAGATTTATGATCTGACCCCTGCTTATTTCTTCTACCATAAGCTGCTGCTGCTTTTAACACATAGTTCATGCTCCTGTCAAACTAATTTCAGTTTTCTGAATATCCCATGTGCTCTATGCCTCTTTGCAAATGCTGTTCCACCTCCACTCATTCAACAAACATTTACTGAGTGCCAACTGTCAGCAAGGTACTATTACAGGTTCTGGGGATAAAGCAGGGGGATAAATAAGACCAGAATTCTATACTCTTCTCACTTTCATAACTGTGGCTAATTGCTCTTTCACTGAGACTAAATTCAAGCAGCAACCCCTCTGGGAAATTTTCATGGCCTCCTAGAATCGAGTTACATACTCTAACTCTCTGCTCTATCATAGCACTTATCAGTACAACACAGTGGTTAAAGCATGTAAGTTTCCTCATCTGCAAAATGGGAGTTATAATAATTACTCATTTCATTGGGTTGCTGCAAAGATTTTAAAAACCTAGAATACAGTTAGTGCAAAATAAATGTAGACCATAATTATTAGCCAACCAGAAATCAATATCCCACACCACTCCAGGTTCTTTCCACCTACCATTCCCTCAGCCTGGAATGCTCTTGCTCTGAAATCTCTGCTCAAATGTCACCTCATCAGACACTTTCCCCCATCCCCCTAAAATATATTAATACCCCCTACCACTCTCCATCTCATACCCTGCTTTCCTTCTTCAAGGCTTTTACCATCTTATGTTACCTTTTCATTTATTTTCTGTCTCCCCCTATCAAATGTAAACTCCATGAGGGAAAGCACTTTGTTTTAGTGCCTAGAAGAGTGCCTGGTACAAAGTAGACATTCTATAAAATTTTGCTAATTGGATCAACACATGCACTAAATGTATGTTCCTTGAACTGTAATATTTTCATAAGATTTTATTTTCATCACAGTACTCAAGACGACAATGAGTCCAATCTTTGGTTGTTATGATTATAGGTTATTTTTAAATTTAACACTAACACACTTTTAAATTTCCCAGTGTTCTATAATGAGAATATATTGCTTTTATAATAAGAAAACTAAATTTCAAGGAATCTATAATCATTCTTGATGAAATCACAAAAAAACTGGAGTTATTAAAAATACATTTTCACCCATTTAAGACAGTGGCTGCTTCCCACTTCTGTTTATAGCTCTAGAAACCCCCAACTCATCAACTAGCTCTCAAGACTGAAACTCACACTTAAAAACTGTTCATATTCTCATTTCCATTACTTTTAGTCAATACTTATATATTTTAACTATAACAGTACAATTAGAAAATATTTAATTGATCTTAAATTTCTGGTCAACAAGCAAAAACTCCCACTTTACTACTTTATAACTATATATAAAGGCTATATAATACCCATCTCCTTTCTCCAGTGGAGAGGAAATTAGGAAGTAGAAAATAAAACTAAGAGAGCACAAGACTTTACACAAGTATGAAGAATACAGCTGGGGATAAAAGAGACGTTTCCACATCCATAAAAAGAAATTCACACCTTTAGAAACACCTCTATTTTGGGTAGCCAATTATGTAGTATAGGAATAGGGCCAGTTTCATTGCCTGTTTTGCTCCTTGAACACCTCCCTATGTAATAACTCCTTCACCTGAAAATGTAAGAGGCAGGGGATAAAATTCAGAAAGTTCAAGTTGGGTCCCAAGAGGGATAGTCTTTACTAGTACCATTACTATGACAACTCTGCTAATTCACATGCTTAGATTTATGGGACATGTTTTCATATATGTATATGACAGACGAAGCCTATTAGCAACTAAGAAACCTAGCACCTAGCACAAATGCCTGGAACCAGGAATTACAGTCACATTTTTAACAACCAGTGTGGCACAGATTCCATCTACTCAGAATGGATATCAGCCATAGGAGAGGAAAGAGAGATATTTGGCAGATCAGTCCTACCTGGAAGATAATAACTCTTCAATAAAACAGATAAATGAATAAATCCTCTGGATTAAGTTTAGTTGCAAGATTGATAGACTCTCAAGTGATTATACTAAATAAAAAGCCCAAATAATTATTTACATTATCACCAGCAAATTAGCGTTTTGCAAATGAGATCACATTTTTTTTCTTAATTCAGTTAGGCACCAGACTGCACACTGGGGATCCAAAGAGTAAAAAAAGGATAGTCTCTACAACATGAGGAATATAGTCAATGTTTTATAATAACTATAAATGGAGTATAACCTTTTAAAACTGTGAATCACTATGTTGCATACCTATAACTTATACAATATTGTTCAGCAACTATACTTCAGTTTTAAAAAAAAGGGAGGGTATAGTCTCTGTGCTTGAAGACCTCGCCAGAGTCTAGAGGGAAACATCTTGCAATACAAAGTAAGAAGCCCAATAGTGCAGTTAGAGGTTACACTGTGGTCAGAAAGGCCAGGGAGCTTTAAATCTAGGTCTGATGGCAAGTGGGGGGAGGGCGTTCCTTAAACAGTTTTACGACTACAGACTTAACCCACAGTTCCAGATGGCCATCCCACAGAAGCATGCCAACTGACACAGTGGTACTGAGCAAGCAGAAGCATGAATAGTTCACTAGCCAGCAGTACAACCACCTGTCTGCCTCCTGCGAGTGAGGCACCAGCCTTACAAGCAAAGGGCAGCACTGTTTATCTTTTCTGTTCTATAATGTACCAACTAATGACTAGAGAATCCTAAAAGATCAAATGACCACTCTGACTTCTATCAACACCACCCACCTGGGAAGGAAGAAAAGGTTAATACACACAAGACAGCATGCACCTGACAGGCAGCCGTCTGCCCATGTCAGGGCTCTTGAGTCCACCTGTTCTCTGCAGAAGCTCTGGCTTAAAATGACATCTATCGAGACGGGCTGCAGTATCACTTTTACAGTTAGATATACTACTAATTAACCTCTTTTACTCTAACATAAAGCTTTAAAGAATTAAGCCTGTGTAGCATAAACCCCTTAAAAGATTACAATAATTAGAGATAGGGAGACATGTAAATATTTGTTAGTCAAACTAAATTCGTGTTGCCTGGTATTTTCTTTGGAGCCTGCCCATGTCATTATACTGAAATGTGATATATACAAACCCTGAGTAACTGCAAGTGAAATAATGTGACCCTATATAAACAGTGATGGTTTAAAATTACATTTGCTTGGGTTATTTCTATGCTAGACATCTCAAACAGTTTATTCCAAGCTTAGTACATTTTGTTTCCTAAACAAAACAATGAAAGAAAACATAAAAATACGTAAATAGCAGTGCAACAATGAAGGATTTTAATTCTTTGACAAAGCTGAGAATTTGTGATTTTTAAGTCATCAGTATTTTCATTCATTCAACAGATATGCACTGAGTGTTATAGTTATTCAAACACATAATAGAAGACTAAATATATTACAATATCTATTTTCACCTTTAAAGGACCTTAAAAACTATTTTTAACTATTATTAACAAAAAAAATCCATCTTTATAAAAAAGAGAATTTATGTCACATACCTAAACTAAGGCATTCTTTTGGATAGGCAGCAGACCTCTACTTATCTCTATGTATTAAAAAAAAACAAGTATAATGGGATAAACTGATATCATATGATGTGATTCACTGAGAAGGACATCACCTACGTATTTCTGGGGGAAAAAAGTGAATATTGACCTAATAATAAGGCAACTATCTTGACACACCCAAATTGAGGAAGCTTGACCAAAAAAAAAAAAAAAGTCTGGACTCTCCAAAAATGTCAATATCATGAAAAATGAAAAAAACTGAAGAATTGTTCTAGAATAAAGAAAACTAAAGAAACATGACAGTTAAATGCAATGACTGGATCAGAAAAAAGAAAGAAAAAGAAAAAACAGAGGAAAAGCTATAAAGGACATTATTATTGGTGCAATTGGGAAATATGAATACAAAATAATATGCATATTAGGTAACAGTATTATATCTATGTGATAATTATAGTTGGTTATGTTGAATGATGCCTTGTTCTTAGGAGATAAAGTATTTAGGGGCTATGTCTGCAATTAACTCTCAAATGGTACAGGAAAAAAAGTAGAGAAAAAGATAAAACAAATGTGGCAAAACATTTATAAGGACTGAGGTGAAAGACATGCACGTTCATTGCCTATTCATGCACTTTTTCTATACATTTGGAAATTTTCTCATAATAAAAAGTTGAGAAGTCTCACAGACATAGAGAACAGACTCATGGTTGCCAAGGGGAAGGGGGGCTTTGGGGAAGGATGGACTGGGAGTTTGGGGTTAGTAGATGCAAACTATTATACATAGAATGGATAAACAACAAAGTCCTACTACATAGCACAAGGAACTATATTCAATATCCTGGAATAAACCATAATGGAAAAGAATATAAACAAGAATGTATTTATGTGTATAACTGCGTCACTTTGCTGTACAGCAGAAATTAACACATTGTAAATCAACTATACTTCATTTTAAAAAATAAATTTTAATTAATTAATTAAAAGTTGAGAAAAAATTTTAAGCACTACGTTAACAATCCATCTAGGAATTCCCTGGTGGTCTAGTGGTTAGGATTAGGCACTTTCACTGCCATGGCCTGGATTCAATCCCTGGTTGGGAAACTGAGATTACGCAAGCTGCACAGCGCGGCCACAACAACAACAAAAAAACAATTCATCTGCCTATATGTGTGATATTTAACTTTGTTGTCAACAAGTAATAATGTATCATACTTTACAATGTTATGCAAAAAATTTTAAGCAAATCAATGAAAACTTCTAAATATAAAGGCATCCTGCATTAAAACATAGGTTTCTGTGAATTATTCCTAAAGGAAACTTATATTTAAATTTTTTTTTCTGAAAAAATTTTTTGCTTTATTGCCAAATTTTCCTTTCCTAACCACAGCAAGCTTATTTGAAAAATTAAAATATTTATAAAAACTGACAATTAAATATTGTCATAAAAATGAACATAAATACAACTTAAATTATAAAAATAAAAACAAGCACTTTCTTCTTTTTACAGTGTAGAATTCTTTATAGCACATAGAATTTTAAATATTTTTAATTTTAGACTTTACTGATTGAATTTTTTGCATGTATTTTACAAAGCAATAACACAATTTTATAAGAAGAAACATTAATCAGATATTCTCTGGATGTCCTTGTAACCACAGGAGTCATGACCAGTTTTACCCTCTCTGTAACTTACTTAAATTATAGGAGATTACGGGCTTTGATGACCACACATAAAGTTCCACGGGGCCCTGCTCCTACTTGATTTAAATAAACACAGTCAAAATGAACAACTGGCCCAGAATGTCTTCTTACATGGGATGTTACCCAAGATCTTTGAAACAATTATATTTTATTTGCATGCTTAAAATAATTAAGTCAACATATTGGTCAAAGAGTAACCTGGGTGGCACTCATTAAAATGTATCATTTGAAAGTGATACCCAAAAAAGCCAAACTCCTCTTATGTTGTCCTTAGTAAGACCATGCTGGTGCTGATACAGAGCAGGGCACCCGAGTATTAACAGCACAACCTGGGTTTCTAGAAGATGAATTTAAAGAACTTTCCCTGTTTGTAATAAGAAATGAAATGAAATGGGATTCCCCACTCCTGCTCCCACTATTGCTCCAAAGAAGTTATGATATTCCATGAGAAATAATTTAATTATAGGGTAAATTACTTTAACATGTCAAATTGCCAAACTGGCAGTTGAATAGTCTACATGTGTGAAATGAAACTTTAGCAAATGTCAATTTTGCCATTCAGACACCCAAAAAAACAAATCCTCCTCCTTCTCTGAAAAATTCTACTCTTTGAAAGATTTATTTTTGAAGATATTTAAAAAGAAAAACAATAGGAACTCCAGCTTTTACATTACTCATTTTAGTCACTTATTGTGGGATCTCTTACCATATAACAGTGAAATAATAACCAGAGAAATATGACGAAGTTGTAACATAAGGGTAAAAAGCATAAAGTGTGCCACACTGGACAACAGAATAGGACTGATAATAAAAATTAAGTAACCAGGCAACCAGCAGTATTTACAACATCTAACTCTAACCAGTGTCAAAGGTCTGGGACTTTCTTAGGCCAGCTTCAGAAGAATAGCTTCACAGTCCAGTGTTTTATATTTTATAGCAAGGCAAGATGTTTGAAATACTAAGCAAAAAATTGATTAGAAATTCTATAGGTACACTTTTACCTCTTTAATTTTGTTTTTTCCCTGAATGTTAAGGCTATAATCTAATAATGACCATCTATGATTCCCTAGACAGAGTGAGGTGAATGGTACTCCTGTCCCCTGTGTTCACCTCCAACTGGAACCCCCACAAAAAAATGGGAAAGGAGATTCATCAAAGCAAAGTTTGGAAATCCACTAGAACATCCCAATTCAGAAACGTACAAGGCTGCCCTTGAGGGACACCTACCGACTCTACTTTCACCTAACCTTAGACATTCCACGGAAGTGGGAGAGAAGCCTACCTGCCAGGGCCCTGAAGTACCTTACTCTACCATGGCTCCCACTCTACCATGGCTCTCTGCACCTACAGATGGCTCCTTATTGGCAGAATCAGCAAGACTGCACCCAAAGAGTACTACCAATTTCCTCAAGAGGAAAGTTTGCAAACCAACAGAGTAGACTTTATCCAGAGAAAAAGGTTCAAAATAGCTAATAATTAAAATAATAAATAAAATGTTTAATAATATGTTTCAGCTTAAATGTCACTCCCTACATCATGAAGTCATTGTTACCCACAATAAAACTCAGTTTTACTGACAACTGGTAATTGTTTTAATTAGTAATTTTTCTCTTCCTCACTTCTCTTGCTTTAATTCTTTGTACTAATCACATAACCAAAAGTAGTCTTTCTCCAAGTCATTCTCCATCATTGCTAAATTTCATTCTCCTGATAGAAATTAATGCCATATGAAAGTATCTTGGCGGTTTATTTGTTTCTTATATCTGTCTCTCCCTTCTAGAATATTAGCTCCTTGCCTACTTTATTGCTCTGGCCCAAATTCTAGTAAGTGACTGGTTCAATAAACATTGTTGAATAAAGAAATGAAAAGTAATGTTCTTTTTACTATCCTAATCTATTTGGGGTTCATGGTACCCTGCATCTTAGAGTCAGAAGGAAAATAAAAAGGCTTCCAGTAAAACTAGCCCTAATCATTTTCTAGTGACCCAGAGTGCCTCACCTGCAGAGAAAATACACCTTTTGTTAATTGGAATGAGAATTATAAGTTATTATTACATGATTATCATCATCTTTATAATGTGGTGATGATAACAGTAGTGATCATTACCACTTATTAGTTAGGCTCTGTATTTATACACATTAATCTTCGCAACAACTTTACTGGGTAAATATTGTTACCCCAATTTTACATACAAATAAACAGGTTCAGAAGTTAAGTAATGTGCCAAGGTCACACAGCTCTTGAGGGTGTAAGCTAGGAATCCAAGGTCTGATTGACTCCATAGGCCGTGCTCTTCCCACCATACCATGCTGTGAGATGTTGAGCTGAAATCACCTTCTTTTAATTCCACCCTTAGTTTTCATGATCAGGCCAAGTTACTTTCCTGTCTTCTGGTCCCTTACCAATCCTGCTACTATTAAAATTAAGAAATTATATCCATTCATCCAAATTCTAAATAATCTCCAATAGTACTTCTAAAGCATCTAGTATACTCAGTAACCAAGGAAAATGTAATTTGTAAAATATTTTTTTCCTTGGTTATTTATTTGGGGGATACCTGGATAAAATATTATTAAATTATTTTTATACACCTGCATTATTCACTGCCTACTGGCTTCGGTAAAATGTTCCATAAATATACTATTTTTCTAGTCTTACTCCTAGCATTTTCATCCAGGTTTTCACCCCAACCTCTAGCTTTTATAATCATCAAAGGACTCAGAATAATTAAGTTGCAAAAAAGTCACAACAGTCTTGCTAAAATGCATCCCAACTCTGAAACAGTAAAACTTATAAATTGCTCAATGTGTTTTTAAGAGAGTGAACTACTAAAAATTTAATAGGGAAAAAATACTCAAAAAAGAAAATAAAAATTATGTCTATAAAGACTAACTCTAAAAATCAAATTTGAGAAATAGGAAAACTTGATAAATGAAACTTTCTTATGAGTTTTCATTAAATTTTTCAAAGATACAAAATTAACCACAATCACTTCAAGGGGTGTGGGTATTTGCAAATTAGGTCAATGCACTTAGTTTTAATGGCAGGAAATACACAGTGCAACTTTGAAATGCTTCACAATGATTTATGGTGTATCTGAATCTTTCCTGAGAGCCATGGGAAACTGGATTTCACTCTCAGTTCTCACCCTCACTTTTTTGTTTTTCCTTCCTTTTTATTTTCCTTTTTCACTTATTCATTTATTTTAATTAAAACTAAGAGCATCTACCCCGAAGTAAAAATGTGTGTGGTCAATCAGGAGCTTGGTTACCCCAGTATCTCCATCTAGTGGGCACTGAAATTATCAAGTTTATTTTATCCAACAAATTCCCAATTGGCAAGTCTATTAAGCAAAGTAATTGTGAGAAAGAGAAAAAGGAAATGCAGCAGGTATTTTCATGGGGATAGAAACATCAATCAGCAATACCAGGAGTGTCATGTTATATCATTCCACTATAACAAGTACCTTAACCCACAGTGTTCCAATATTGCTAGGATTTGAATAGAGCTTTCCAGTGTTTTTTTTTTTTTCCAATAATGATTTGTTACTAAACTCTAGAATCTTAAAAAATCCACTAGAAGATTTGGATAATATAAGCATGAGTTTCATTATTATTAGGCAACTCTTCAAAAGATCAGTCTTAAGAATTGATTTACCTCTTAGATCACAGAATCTTAGTGCTAAAGGGTCCTCAAAGATTTAGGGGTCTAAATTCACTTATTTTGCCAGTGAGGAAACTGAGACCCAGAGACAGAGACTTTTAGTTATAAAACTGGAGAGTAGCAGCAGCCAGAATCAGACCCAGGTCTGTTTTTTAGTCCCATACTCTCAGAGTAAACATAAATGCATTCTCCTAGGAGAAGGTACTGCTTTCTTTGGAACAAAGTAGTCATGTTATGTTTTTCTTTAACTCATTCAAATATAATACTAATAACTGGGGAAAATGGCTATTTAGCAGATGATGGTAGTGATAATAATTCACGAATTTAATCCAATCCAATTAATTGCCTTCTTTATGCCACAACTTCAGGGAGAAAAATTTTTAAGGTTTACTTTTTGCCAGACTGGGTACACTTCTTTTATTCTTAACAGATTTATATGTCCTTCAATACTAAAAAGGCATCTCCATTTGTCAATTACCAGTGCCTCACCCAAGCCCTAGAAGGGCTGAATGAACCTGGGTTCATCCACCCAATGACCATGCCCTCCAAACAATATTGTTGTATTGTTGCTGCTGTTGTTGTTGTTTGGTGTTTTTAGACCTTACAGGGAAGTAAAGGCAACATTAACATGTTATAAAAGTAAAAATCTGCCATATCTTTTTGATATACCATAAAGTGTCAAGTAAATAATCCTGTAGCTAGGCTCCAAGAAGTCTCTGAGAGAGAGGTAGGACTATGGTCTAAGAGGCTGGCAGTCAGACCTTATTTTATAGAGTTAAGTGGCCTGGCATATGGATCATTGTAAAGTTCTTTGAATTTCTCTAAGTGCTAAACAGATGCTAAGTTGCATTATTCATGATTCAAAAGTACATATCTTACTATTAGGAAAATATTCCTACTTACAATACAAATCAGTAACAATTTTAGTTCCCTTGAGTAAGCTTCTAAAGATACAAGGTCAAACATATGATAGACCAGAGCCCTGGGGTTCATTTAATGAAGCACGTGGCTTATTCCTGAGAAACTGTAAAAAATCCCTGAGTCTGTCAGCCTATTTTGTGTCCAAGTGCTTTATTTTAAAATGAAATTAAAGGGTGTAGAGTATTTTCAACTCAAGGAAGATAAAATTGAATGTACATACAATGATCTCATCCTATGTGCCTGTTTAAATATGACTACAGTGACTTTTGCCCCAGAATTATTAGTTTAAAAGAAGTCAAACAGAAAACTAGTTTGAAAAGGGATGGATATGTACAACATATAATATATTAATGCTTAATATATATAGAGAGAGTTCTTATGGAATAATAAGAAGATGATTAATGAATACTCCAGGAGAAAATGAGCTGAGTAGACATACAACAGAGTCAAAAAAAAAAAAATGCAAGTGACGAATAAAAGACATGGAAATGTTATTTAATCCATCTAATAATCAAAGATATACCCATGACAGCATTTATCAGACTGGGAAAAAAAATTAAAAGATTGATAGAGTGTTAGTAAGGCTGTGGGGAAATGGATTCTCACGCAATGTTGCTGCATATTACAATTGGCCCTTGAACAACATGGGTTTGAAATGCATGGATCCACTTATACATGGGTATTTTTCAATAGTAAATACTACAGTACTGCATAGTCTGTCCATAGTTGGTTGAATCCATGGATGTGAAGGAAATGGGGATAGGGAGTGTCAATTAGAAATTATATGCAGATTAACCACTGTGTCGTTCAAGAGTCACCTATAGTTGGTAAAATCTTTCTAGAATACAATTTGACAATGAATTTCAAAAGTTAAAGTGATCGGGAACAAGGCAAGGATGTTCCCTCTCATCACTGCTTTTCAACATCCTACTGAAGTCCTAGTGAATGCAGTAAGACAAGAAAAGGAAATGAAAGCTATACAGATTAGGAAGGAAGAAATAAAACTGTCTTAGTTCACAGATGACATGATTATCTAGGTAGAAAATCAAAAAAAAAAAAAAAAAACAACCACCCAAAAACTCCTGGAACTAACAAGCAATTACAACAAGGCTGTAGGATACAAGATTAATATACAAAAGTCAATCACTTTCCTATATATCAGCAATGAACAACTAGAATTTGAAATTTAAAACACAATATCACTTACATTAGCGCACCAAAAAAACAATGAAATACTTAACCACAAATTGAATAAAATATGTACAAGATCAATACAAGGAAAACTACAAAACTCTGAAGAACAAAATAAAAGAACTAAATAACTGGAGAGATAGTCCATGTTCATGGATAGGAAGACTCAACATTGCCAAGACGTTAGTTCTCCCCAATTTGATCTACAAATTCAATGCAATTCCAGTCAAAATCCCAGTAAGTTAGTTTGCGGTTATTTACAGATTCTAAAGTTTATATGGAGAGGCAAGAGACCGAGAATAGTCAACACAATATTGCAGGAAAGGAATAAAATTGGAGGCCTGACACTATCCAACTTCAAGGCTTACTATAAAGCTACAGTAATTAAGACAATGTGGTATTGGCAAAAGAACAGTCAATTCAATCAGTGGAACACACTAGAGAGCCCAGAAATAGACTCACATAAATATAGTCAAGTGATCTTTTGATAAAGGAGCAAAGCAATATAATGGAGCAAAGATAGTCTTTTCAACGAATGATGCTGGAACAACCAGACATCCATATGCAAAAAAAAAATGAATCTAAACACACACCTTATACCTTTACAAAAACTAACTCAAAATGGATCACAGACCTAAATGTACAGCATAAAACTACAAAACTCCTAGAAGATAACATAGGAGAAAACCTAGATGACTTAGGATCTGGCAATGACTTTTTAGATACAACACGAAAAGCACAATCCATGAAAGAAAGAATTAATTACCTGGAGTTTATTAAAATTAAATATTTCTGCTCCACAAAACACAATGTCAAGAGAATAAAAAGAGAAGCCACATACTGGGAGAAAATATTTGCAAAAGAAATATCTGATAAAGGACTATTATACAAAATATACAACAAACTCTTAAAACTCAACAATATGAAACCAATAGTCTGATTAAAAAATAGTCCTTACAGACTCCTCATCAAAGAAGATATACAGATGACAAATAAGCATATGAAAAGATGCTCCACGTCACATATCATTGGGGAAATGCAAATTAAAACACCAATGAAATACCTATATACAGCTATTAAAAAGGCCAAAATCCAGAATTCCAAATGCTGGCAAGGTTGTGGAGCGAGAGGAACACTCATTCATTGATGGTGAAAATGCAAAGTGGTACAGCAACTTTGCAAGACAGTTTGGCCGTTTCTTTCAAAATTAAACATACTCTTAACATACATTCCAGCAATTGCACTCTTTGCAATTTACCCAAAGGAGTTAAAAACTTATATCTACACAAAAACTGGCACATGGATTTTATAGGAGCTTTATTCATAACTGACAAAACTTGGAAGCAACCATGATGTCCTTCAGTAGGTAAAGGGATAAACTGTGTCTATCTACTAACAGACAATGGACTATTACTCAGCACTAAAAAGAAATGAGTTATCAAGATATGAAAAGACATGGAGGAAACTTAAATGCACATCACTAAATGAAAGAAGCCAATCAAAAAAGGTTACATACTCTATGATTGTAACTGTATGACATTCTGGAAAGGACAAAACTATGGAGACAGTAAAAAAGATCAACTGTCACCAGGAATTAGGGAGGAGAGAGGGAGGAACAGGCAGAACATAGAGGATTTTTAGGGCTATGAAACTACTCTGTATGATGGTAGATACATGTCATTATATAAATTTGTCCAAATCCATAGACTGTACAACATCAAGAGTGAACCATAATATAAAAGGGGATTATCATGTGTCAATGTAGGTTCATCAGTTGTAACTAATGTACCTCTGGTGAAGGATGTTGATAATGAGAGAGGCTATGCATGTGTGGAGGCAAGGGGTATATGGAAAATCTCTGTACCTTCTAGTCAATTTTGCTGTGAAGCCAAAACTGCTCTAAAAAATAAAGTTTATTTATTATTAAAATGAGAATGTCTTTAACCCAATAATTCTATGTCCTAGGATTTATGCTAACGAAAGAACTGATCAAGTGTGAAAAAAAATTGTGTGCATGAATATGCATCAGAGCTTTTTTATAATAGTGGAAAATTGGAAACAACATAAATTTCCATCATAAAAGTCTAGTTAAATAAATTATAGTATATCCTTGTAAAGAAATATTATTAAGTATTAAAATGTGTCCAATTATAAGGCCAAATGAATTATGGTATACCCATATAATATTAAACAAGAAAGCCATTAAAAAGAATCTACATTAAAAAGATTATGTATGTGCGCTGATATGGAATAATTCTCAATTTATATTTTTAAGTAAAAGGAAATATATATATATATTTTTCCCTGTATTTACACACATAAAATGTTCCTATGTATATCACCAAAAGGGAAAACATATGTATAGATTACAGTGGATAGAGTATTTCTGGAGGATTCATAAAAAAATCTTTAACGGTGGCTGGTTCTGAGATTGAAGGAAGTCTTACTTTTTTTTAAAGTATATAAGACACAGAGAAAAGTACATAAAAGTACATAAAAGCATAAAATAAAGCTCAATAATCTGTCACAAAGAGAATGCCCATATAACAGCCAGAAAGGTCAAGAAAGAAGTATTGCCAGCACTCTAGAGAGTCCCTTCATGTCCCCACCTAACCATTTCTCTTCCCTAATTCCCAAAGGTAGCCACCATACTGAATTCTATTTCTAATTTGCTGAAGGTTTTTTTAATCATGAACAAATATTAAATTTTATCAAATGCTTTCCTTTATCAAGATTACCACATTCTATTCTGTCACATGGTAAATTACATCAATTTCAGTTAATAAATCAAACTTGAAATTCTTGGAATAAACTCAACTTGGCCATGATATATTATCCTATTATATTACTGGATTAAGTTTGCTAATAATATTGTTTAGAATTGTTTGTATCTAAGCTCATGGGAAAGATTGACCTGTACTTTCCTTTTCTTGTAATGTCCTTGTCAGATTTGGCATCAAGGTAACACATTTGCTTTGATCTCAAGGTTATATTGGCCTTATAAAAGAACTTGGGAAATGTTCCCTCTTTTCATATTTTTTGGGAGAATTTGTATGTGCTACTTTTGTGTGATGTTCCTATTTTTATGTTAATCCAGTATCCCCAACTAAATTGTAAACGAATTAAATCTAAGGACTATACCTAGGGTTTTCTGTATCCTAAGCATCCAACCCTTCACTTTGGATATAGCAGGATTTGAGAAAATAATCATTATCTTGCCAAAGAGTATAAAATCTGTCAACCTATAGAAAAACATTCAATTCACACTATTAGGCATAAACATGAAAAATTATAATTCACTTCCATCTATTTTAGGACACCAGAAAGATCACAGAATGTTAGGGCTGGACCCGTCTCCAGTGTGCTCCCTATGTCTGCAATACTGATTACATTACACCATAGGTAACAGCATGGCTGAGTGGAAAATGCATCTACTTTGAATCAAATCTACCTGAGCTGGAATCCAGATAACTCCATTCACAAGCAATTTGTCTTTGGTCACATTATATAAATTCTCTGAGCCTCAATATTTTCCTCTGCAAAACTGAAATAATAAAACTTGCTTTACAAAGCAAGGTTAGAGATGATGTATATAAGACATCTAGGTACTTAATGAAAAGGGGGGGGCATTACTCTCACACAAATTCTAGCACAACTTTAAGTCCATATTTTTCTGTAGCAACCTCCAAATCTTTGCGTCTTCAGAACATGTCTCAAATAGTCTTCATTAGTTAACCTTTTCCCTTGAGTTACTTTGCGTTTGTCTATAATAGATACAGTTTGTATCTACAGATACAGCTTGTCTCCTTACTGTTCCCATGACCACCAATACACTTAAAAAAATCTCCATGCAGTTACAAACTCTTCCCTGACTACTAATTTATTTTCCTACCTTACCTATTTTCTTGCTAAACTCTTCCCCTAAACTTTTCCAAAATATCCTATCAAGAAGGTCAGAGAACTGGAAGTATTCGGCAAATGTAACTGATTCACCCCTGTGAATTTAAAGAAACAGCTGCTCTTACTCTCATTTTAGAAACAGAAATTGAGGCATGGGGGTGTTCATCCAAGTTACAGAGCAAATTGGTCACAAAGGGGGACAAGGTCTAGAGAGCTTTTCATTGTCCCGCTTACTCTATCAAATATTAGTCTGGGGGTCAGCCTAGGGTTAAATGTTGATCAGTTGGCTACTATCATCTATATGAAACATAAATGCATGGAAATAGATGACAAACCCCTCTGAATTGGGGGGATTATTTACCCTTGTATTTTTATTGTTTATCTTTTAACTGCATATAATAAAGGTAGAAGGTAAGGGCTATGCACATACGTGGTGTATTAATACACCTGCATTGGTCCAGTTAATTCTTAAAATACTGAATAATGTTTAACTCACTGCTGTGAGTGCAGTGTGCAAGCCAAAGCGTGGAGGCATCAAAATATAATATAATATATATCAATATAATAATGATAAGAATAATAATATAACGATAAGATAATGATATCTTATCTTAATGATAAGATATCTTATCTTAATGATAAGATAAGATATTATATCTTATAATGATAAGATATAATAATAATTATCACTATAATAATGATAAGAATCTAAGAAGCACAACAAAATTTCATAACACAACCAGGCATGCATATGAATTTTCAGCAATAATGGTTTCATTTGAAACCACTCTGGAAACAGTGACCCATATTCCTCCAAACTGCTTCTCCCTAATTAGTCTTGTTTGCCTTCGTTTATGCTAAAGGTAAACATGCATTTAGCCTAAGAAAGGAAATGGAAGAAAAACAGAGGTGACCTAAACAACCTCTGTGAAGCAAGGCTTCTAACCTGCAATCAAATAGCTTAGTCACATCATCCAAGTGAAGCCAAATCACTCCAAATCATTCAATGAAAGATTCCATGTCCAATCCTACTCCTAAAAAAGAATATAACCAGAGATACAAACACCATCCCACATAACTGAAAGAAACTTGGTTCTTTTTTACTGAGAATACCATGTGAATGGTCTTATATTCACTAATTAACAATAGTAACTTAAAATTTCAAACATTTTTAAACACAGGCCACCCAGTACTCACTCTAAGCCCTCCTGGTTTTTGTACCAGTGAGGACATGGCTTCAGTCCATGTTCAACACTTAATTAAGAGATTCTTTTCGAAGACTGTACTCTGGATTTACCATCTTCTCAGAGGCCAGGCTGCTGCAGTTCATTAGCAGTCAACATCTGGCTGGAATGTTTTAAACTACTATTTTCCTTAACCATTATATGGATGAGGTTTTTGTTATTCTAAGCAAACTGAAACAATGCCTTTGCATGGACTTCTAAACATAATAATTAGTGACAGTGCAAATTGTTTTCTGATTTTTCTTATACTGTGTAGCAAAGTGCCATTAAAATCTTTAAATCGTAGTTTAAACCTTTGTATAATTGTGAGAGTCTTTTCATTTTGTAATGTAGACAATGCCTTTACTTTTTAAGCACAAGGTCTCTTTCTGAAGGCCAAGAAATATTTAACTCAAATGTAGCTATATGCAAAGAAAAATTATCTTTAAACTTTCTCAAGGAAACAGGCCTTATAAACTTATAAAATAAAAACTTGGACTTATTTGGCACAGAACTTCGGACATTCCAGTTACTCTGCTTCTGAACCTCAATGGTCTCTTGCACAGTATGGATTTCAAACTTCAAAAACCCTCCTCTGAAAATAGTATCAACCCATGTCTACACAATTAATTTGCCCCTGAAATTAAGTTAACTGAATCTGTTCAGGGACTTAAGCAACTAGAAACATCCCTGTAGTCAAATAACTTTTTAAAAGGAATTTCATGAGGCTGCATAAGAATTTCTAGGCCTCAGCTGACACATATTTATAAGTCTGGCTCAAAGAACTGTTATAATGCACTTATGGGTTCACTCTGCCTGAAATGCCCTTGGGCCCCTCCCAGTACTTTGTGTCAAGACACAGCCTTCCTTTCCTTTAAAATTTTTTTAGAACTCACCACTTACTTAAAATCTTCCCCGTTTAACTTTACCAAGGAGCCACTCTTACAACCCTATTTCCCATTTACGTATAAAATATTTCACACCTGGGATGAGATAGATACTTAGGTATTAAGTCTTCCGTTAGTATTCCACTATGTGTATTTATGTTCCATAATGTCACTGACCATTCCTTTTCTTTTCTTTTTCTTTTTTAAAAACTTGTTTCCTCCCTTGCCAGGATAACGTAGTGTGGCAGTCCCAGCTGAAAGAACTGAAATCAATGTAAATCCTATCTTGCTATCCTCAGCTCAGACCCCTCCAAAGGCTTTGTTAGGCTTGGAATGAAATCCAAAGAAGACTCTGCACAATGTGGCCTCTAACCACCACTCTCAGCTCACCTTCGACCACTCTGCCCTCTCCCCACCTCACCACATCCCATCCTCACAGGCCTCTGCTACTCCTGGAACGTGACAAGCAGCCTTTCACCTTAGGTCTCTGGCATTTACTGTTCCTTCCGCCTCCCTTCTCTGCTCACTCCCTCAGGTCTCTCTCCAAATGTCTCCTCCTTAGAGAAGATTTCTCCTACCTCCCTATCTAAAATAGCAGTTTCCCCTTTCCACAGCCTGTTTTTCTTCCTAGCTCTAGCAGATATCTTTTTTTTTTTTGCGGTACGCGGGCCTCTCACTGTTGGGGCCTCTCCCGTTGCGGAGCACAGGCTCCAGATGCGCAGGCTCAGCGGCCATGGCTCACGGGCCCAGCCGCTCCACGGCATGAAAGCAGGGGCTTGAAAACAGGGGCTTCGCAGATTTTATTCACAGTTGGTGCCTAGAACAATACCTGGCATGTGGTAGGTGTTCAATAAATGTCACTGAATGGCTGCTTCCAAGATCCCAGCAGAGGGAAGATTTTGTGGGTAGAAGCCAACCAAACACACTTTCCTATCCAAGGCTAGCCTTTAGAGTTGCAACCTGTTTCCCAAGCCAGCCAGCTGTCTCTCAGATCTGTAAGAGGAATTTGGTCCTTTCTTCTTGGCCTCCGAGGACAACTCCAAGAACACAGAGAAACAAGACCTAAGTCTACAGCAACCTGAATCCTGAACTAGTGAAGTTAGGGACATACCTTACAGGATGCCTCCCCAACTAACATTTTGCTGATAGAACATCTCTTGGATTTTGATACTCAGACTGCATAGACTTTATATCTCTCTCAGTACAATACTTTTTGAAAGGTGTTTATTTAAGAAAAAAATATACTTATATCCCCAAACCTAAATACAACTTTTGGGCTGTACCCTACAGGCCTACAAGGCCTGTGCTTGCCCAGATTCAAGACTGAAGAAAGAGCCCAGGGTCAACAACAGAGACATCAATGGTTTAATGGATGGGGGAGCTTACAAGTCCGAAGCAGGGTCCTGGAGCGACACCCTACCGTGTGCAGGGGATGGTGGCAGCAGTCTTCGTTCAGGGGGCGGGGCGGGGGGAGCGGAAGGGGAGAATACAAGTTATAGGGAAATTGATGTCAGGTGGGCTCATTAGTCACCAGGGAAACCAGTAGAAGGGCAAGCCCCTCACCACTCCTTTGATAACAACAATCATCAGCTGGGGCGTGGGGCATGTATGTAGGAAGGTCAGTCATGTGCAGGAAGGTCAGTCATGTGGGTTTAGGTGAAGCAGGGACTGGTCGGGCAGGGGACGTACAGAGAACAAGAGAACAGCCATCTTGAGTGGCCTGACCATACAACATTGGTAATAAAATAGTGTGTGCAATACTGGGATACCAGGTGTCCACAGAGGAGACACAGTGCACTACTATGCAAACTTGTTAACAACCATATTAATTGTTTGATGTTCAAGAAAACTGTTTTAAGTATTTTTCATTGTATTTCCGTTACTTATTTAGTGGAACTTTTTATTGTGTTTTTGTAAGACTGTAGGACATCAGAGGTTCTGAGTTGAAGAGCAATGCATTATAATTTTTCCTACTTAAAATAATAAGAAATAGGCCTCCACTTAATGATTTTGTGCAGAACATCTAATTTTTGGAATGGATTCCTGCTGTTAAGTGAAAGATGCCTGTATTTTCTTGGATTCTTAGATTCACCCAAAACCCATCAACAAGCCTCTCCCCAGGCCTTTCTGATTTGGTCAAAGTCCAGCAGCTCATCTGTCCTCAATCTCTAAATTTGACTCATTGAATCTCTTCTCATATCTTCATCTTCCAGTTCCCCCAAAGGCAGTCATTCGGGTCATCCACTGCCCCTCTTACCTTTCATTTCATTCACTCCTTCTCTCTATCCTTTTCTTAATATTTACCAAAAGAATATATGCACATAATCTAAAAGATCAAAGGAGCTAAAAGGCTGACATCAACAAAAGCAATCCCTAGTTCTCACCCTCATCCCGAATGCAGTATGCCAAGAGTCAAACACTTTCAACTAGCTCTTGCTTTAAATTATCAAATAATCTGAGTGAAATACTATCTCCTAGGTATTCCATGTTAAATTTCACCTACTGCCTTCTTATTATGGTAAATGAGAATTTTAACTGTCTTACACTCACCTTTCACCCAACCTTTCTCCACAAATTTATGCTGAAAAAGTTTGGTTAAATCCATATTCAACACATTCAAACGTGTCAGATTTATCAATTCTTTATTTTCCTGATAAGATTTATCAATTCCATTTTTTCCCTCCCTCTTCGGGTTCTAATCTGCACAGTGTTTTCTAAGCTTCTGGGTGTCACGGATGTTATGTTGCGATTTCTCATCACCAGTGTTCTATAAATACCCAACTGCTCTCTGCTGTATTAGATTTCCCATCTCCAAGTTCCCATGTCATCTTCTTTCTTGGTTTACTCCCTAGTTTTGGTGGATTACATGCTGTAGACTTTTAGATTTTGCATGTTTGAGATTATTTTATTCTATCCTTAAACTTGATCAATTCATTTATTCTAAGCTAAAATTCATTCATATTTTGAAGACATTACTTTGTTGCCTTCTATCTTCCAAAGCTATTTTTAATAAAGTAATTTTCATTCCTGTTCCTTTGATTGTGATCTCTCCCTTCTTTTCTCGTGCTCTCTCAATCAGCTTTTACTGTTTTCTACTAATATTCAAGTTTCAAAATTCCCAGACGATGTACTTTGGGTTATTTTTCGTTTTTTAAATTAAATTTTTTTCATTTTTCTTTTTCTTTTTTTTTTTTTTTGCAGTACGTGGGCCTCTCACTGCTGTGGCCTCTCCCGTTGTGGAGCACAGGCTCTGGACGTGCATGCTCAGCGGCCATGGCTCACGGGCCTAGCCGCTCTGCGGCATGTGGGATCTTCCCAGACCGGGGCACGAACCCGCATCCCCTGCATCAGCAGGCGGACTCTCAACCACTGTGCCACCAAAGCCCTCCTTTTTTTAAATTAAAAAAAATTTTTAACTGAGGTATAATTTGGTTTGTTTTTCTTTCATTATTATGCTGAATACCCAATGAGCACCTTTCAAACTGAGAATACATGTTTTCATTTTGGCAAAATGTTATTCTAAAAAATAATTTTCTGGGAATTCCCTGGCAGTCCAGTAGTTAGGACTTGGCACTTTCACTGCCATGGTCTCGGTTCAATCCCTGGTCAGGGAACTAAGATCCCACAGGCTGAGGCAAAAATAATAACAATAATAATATTATTATTATATAATTAATATAATAATATTATTATTCTAATGACCATTTACTCTGTTTCTCCTTGTATTTTTGGAATTTATCTATAAGTTTTCCTACCTTTCTCTCTCTTACTGTCCATCTCTTTTTTTTCCTACTTTATCAGAATTCTTCCTATCTTTTTACTGAACTTTTTATTTAAGCTATCATTTTTTAATATCCAAAAGTTCTTTCTTATTGTTTGTTCCTTTTTTAAAGCAACATTCTTTTGCAACATTTCCTGTTATCTCTCTGAGGACACCATGACTTCTTTGAAGGATTTTTCTGCTCTCACCATTGTCTGTTTCCTCTGAGTTCCTTTTCTCTTTGTTTACTTCATGTTGGAGGCTTTCTTCCAAAGTCCAACTATCTTTTGATGCCCTATCATCTTTAAGAGTGAGTCACTAAAAAGCTGATTAAAAGCTTTGTAAATGGGCTTCTGATATGGTCATAGGGTAGCTGGAGAATTTTTGTGGAAGGGGGTCACCAAACATCAGTATCTATAGGTCTTTTCTCTAGGATGGTTCAATTTCCTCTGAGAAGGATCTTTCAATATTCCTGGTGGGGTGTGCAGTGGTGAGGCTGCCAGTATGCTAGAGCTGACCAGAGGAAGGGAGTTGCACTTTTCAGATGCAGAATACCCTTTAATCCCCCAGTTTTCAATTCTATTCTGGTCCTGCCTTTCTCAGTGCTCAGTGTCCCCAAGTCCAGATAATCTTTCTTTCTCCAGAAACCCTTGCAAAGATGGGGGGAAAGATCTCTTTATTTAGCCAGGTAAGAGTGGACTCTGAGGGTCTAACTGCTCCTCATAAAGACTTTCAAATAAATTCCCACCCACCATGTCACCCTGCTTCCTATGATACCCAGTGCCTCTAATTCCTAAGCTTTTCCAGAGAGCTGTGAGTCAGCTTGCTTTCCATCTGCACCTCCCTCCACAGGCACTTGGCTCTGATCTTTCTACTGTGCGAAGTCATGCACCATCCTTCCACCCACTTTCCATCTTTGTATCATGTGGTTTAGGGTTATTTATGTCTGCTTGATTTATCAAAGATGGAGCTTCTTCTCTTGTTTTCCCTATTGTTTGGGGATGATTTTTTGAGAAAAGAACAATGAATGAGAGGTAAAGAAAGAGAAGATATGTCTTTATTCTGTCATTTTGAAACCAGGAGTCTCTAGCTTTTCTATTTCACAGGTCTTTTATTACATCATACTCTTCTGTCAGTTACATCTTGATTCATAATTTGTCTTCCAGACTTTCTGGGTAACTAGTCATCTTATTTTACTGGTTTCAGTCATGCAACATTTAGTTTATTAGTAAATTAACAAGATCCACATCTATTTATCATATCCCATTTGCAGTAACTGTTGTCTGCAGTTGAATCGGGTACTGAATTTACATATAATTGGGAGGGGATTATTTATCATTTGGAAGGGCATTAGTTACCAATGTCTCGCAGGACAATTTCTTATCAGATAGGTGGGCTATTCTCTGCTTGCCTTCCTGTCCCTCCATTCTCACACTTCTCTGTACCCCAGGAGACTGACTTCTGTGAACTACTCCCCTGGCCCATCACCATTCACTGCTATTCCCACCCATCTCACTCTCCCTACCTCGATGCATTTCTGGCAACATTACTCTATAGCCGCAGCTCCTGATGTATAATGGCTTCTGGCTTAGAAAGAGAACTCTTCCTAATTGGTTCTCTTGATCCTGGCCACACCTCTGTAAATAGTCTATTAAACTCCTTTCAGTTATACCCTGTGTGCCATTTGTTTCCTATGGAGACACTGACTGATACTGTACATCAGCCAAAAAAAAAAAAAAGATTTTGAACTAGCTCATCTCTAAAGTCCCTTGAGTCTCGTGTTCTATGATTTTTATGAGTCAAGTATACAGTTGGCACTTAACTAAAGACTTTGGACAAATTAGGGGCTTCCTTTCAGTCAAGATTCCATCTTACTACAGCAAAGAAACTCTCCAAACAATTATGCTCAGCCCCTAGAAAATATAAGAATTGTCAGTACAACTTAGACTAGCATGGAAAACTAGGATATACATATTGTTCCCTTTAGGCAATGGAGTCAGATAGTTCGGGTAAAGTACATTTGTTTTTGTTTTTTTAATTTCTAAAAAATTGAGGTATAATTGGCATATATTATATTAGTTTTAGGTGTACGACATAATGATTCAATATTTGTGTATATTATGAAATGAAATCACCACAAGTTTGGTTAATATCCATCACCATACATGGTTATACAATTTTTTTTCTTGTGATGGGAACTTTTAAGTTTTACTCTCTTAGAAACTTTCAAATATGTAATATAGTACTATTAACTATAGTCACCATGCTATACATTACATCCCCATAACTTATTTATTTCATAACTGGAAGTTTGTACCTTTTGACTCCCTTCACCCATTTCGCCCACCCCTCATCCTACACCTCTGGCAACCACTAATCTGTTCTCTGTATCTATGAGCTTGGTTTATTTATTTTTATTTAGATACCACATAAAAGTGAAATCATACAGTATTTGTCTTTCCCTGTCTGGCTTGTTTCACTTAGCATAATGCCCTCAAGTCCCATCCATGTTGTCACAAATGGCAAGATTTCATTCTTTTTATGGCTAAATAATATTCCGTTGTATATATATACACCACATCATCTTTACCCATTCATCCATCAATGCTCATAGGCCATTTCCCTATCTTGGTTGTTGTACAAAAGGTTGCAGTGTACATGGAGATGCATGTATCTTTTTGAGTCAGTGTTTTTGTTTTCTTCAAATAAATACAATGCCCAGAATTGGAATTGCTGGACCATATGACAGTTCTATTTTTAATTTTTTTGAGGAACCTCCATACTGTTTTCACAGTGGCTGTATACAAATTTACATTCCCACCAACAGTGTGTAAGGGTTCCCTTTTCTCCACATCCTCACCAACACTTATTATTTCTTATCCTTTTTATCATAGCCTTTCTAACAGATATGAGCTGATACTGCACTGTGGTTTTGATTTGCATTTCCCTGATGGTTAGTGAGGCTGAGTATCTTTTCATGTGCCTTTTGGTCATCTGTATGTCTTCTTGGGGAAACTATCTATTCAGATCCTCTGCCCATTTGTTAATTGGATTATTTGGGTTTTTTGCTATTTAGTTGTATGTGTTCTTTATATATTTTGGATATTGACCCCTCATCAGATATATTATTTACAAATATTTTCTCCATTCAGTAGCTTCCCTTTCCGTTTTGTTGATGGTTTCCTTTGCTGTGCAGAAGGTTTTAAGTTTGATGTCATTCTATTTGTTTTTTGTTTGTTTGTTTTTGTTTTGTTTTGTTTCCTTTTATTGCCTTTGCTTTTGCTGTCAAATCCAAAAAAATCACCACCAAGACCAATGTCAAGATTACCACCTATGTTTTCTTCTGGTTATGGTTTCAGGTCTTACATTCACCTCTTTAATGCATTTTGAGTTAATTTTTGTGTATGGTATAGGACAGTGGTCCAGTTTTGTTCTTCTGCATGTGACATCCAGTTTTTCCAACACCATTTACTGAAGACACTGTCCTTTACCCATTATGTATTCTTGGCTCCTCTGTTGTAAATTAATTGACTGTATATGCATGGGTTTTTTTCTGGGCTCTCTATTCTGTTCCATTGATCTATGTGTCTGTTTTTATATCCAATACATTTGCTATTTTTGACTTTGAAACACAGAGACAGCCAGAATTAATTCCAAAGGTTCAATGTTTCTTTTTCTTTATCTTTTCTTCTTTTCCCTTAAATATTCTACCATCAGAAAGCCAGAAAAATGCAAAAAATAAATCTCACCAATCCTCCCTTTAAAAAGAAATGAATTCCTTGACCTCAGCCCCAACCACAAACACCAGATTATCTCTTTTTCCAGGCATATCTAGACTTCTTGTATCACTGAAATTTTCTACTTTCTCACCTCTCATAAACCCTTCAATCCATTCCTATTTTAAACTGCTTTTGCCAAAGTTTTCTTCAACTTCTTTGATGCTGAAATCAATGGATATTTCTTATCCTCATCTTACTTAACCTCTCAGCAGCATTTGACACCACTGCTACTCCTTTCATGAAATATTCTTTTGTCTTTGCTGTTGCCCATCCTTTCTAGTTTTCCTCCTATCTGATTACTCCTCAGTCTCTTCAGGTAGACATCTCTTCCTCTGTCCATCCCTCAAATGTTCATGCTTGTGGAACTTGTCTTATTCTTCCTTAACTTTGTGCCTACATTCTTCCACTGGATGTTCTCCTCCACTCCTATGGCTTCAAAAATCAATTATAGGGCTTCCCTGGTGGCGCAGTGGTTGAGAGTCTGCCTGCCGACGCAGGGAACGCAGGTTCGTGCCCCGGTCCAGGAGGATCCCACATGCCGCAGAGCGGCTGGGCCCATGAGCCATGGCTGCTGGGCCTGTGCATCCGGAGCCTGTGCTCCGCGGCGGGAGAGGCCATACAGTGAAAGGCCCGTGTACCGCAAAAAAAAAAAAACAATTATATACTAATGACTCTCAAATGGACCACCTCAAGTCCAAATATTACTCCTGGCTTTCAGAGATATTGTTTGTAACTAAACAGTATAACTCCATCAGTGTGCCCACATACTCCTCATACTCAACATTTTGCCTTCCGCTCAAACCTATTTTTTCATCTATATTCCTTATCCCACTGAAGCACACCAAGCCAGAGACCAGGGTATAATCCTTGACTCTTTGCTGTCCCACATCCAATCAACAATCGAATCCTATTGATTCTGTCTGAGATGTACCTTAAATCTATCATCTAATTCTCTCCCCATTATCACTGCCACTTCCCTAGAAGTGGCATCTCTCTACTGCTAATACAGTTACCCTCAAATCTAAATTTTATAATACAGCCAGGGTGGTCTTTTTAAAATATAGATATGATTGTGTTATCCTCTTCCTGAAAGCTACAATGGTTTTACAAACTGCTATCCAGATAAAGCCCAAATTCCTCAACACTGGTTTACAAGGCCCAGCATCTGGTCTCCTACCCTGTCATTCAAATTTAGCTTCAGCTAAATTGAGCCTCTTATATTTCCTCCAACAAGCCATGATCACTCTTACTCTAGATATTTTCACATGATATTTCCTCCGCCTGAAACATGCCTATCCAATGTTATCAGTGTTATCATGCTGTCAGTATTTCTTGACTAATATCTATTAATCCCTGTCTCAGCTTAGATGTCCTATGTTCTCTAAATGTGGATTAGATCTGCTCCCATAGCACACGACTTATCCACTTATCACACTCTCTTACTGTTGCCTATTGACATGTTTCTATTCCCCTCTTTAGATCATAAGTACTATGAGGGTTAAAACTATACCTATTATATCACCAATGCCTTGAACATTAGCTGGCACAAAGTTGTCACTAGATAAGTAAGGGCTGAATGATGAACAAATGAATAAACAAATAAACCATCGGATTAAACACAGTGCCAGTGGAAGCAGATTTTACATAAGGACTTATTTTCCCTTACTTTCTCTCCTCTCAAAAAACAAATAACAACAAATAAGGTACCCTACCTCCAAATGAGCCATTGCTTACAAAGGACTAATTCCTGTATAGTTACACATGACAGCTAAAGAGAATTCTATCTGAGCCTTTGCTTTCTCCTTCATTTTTCTCTTTTCTCTTACATACAAAATTTTCAAAGTGAAAGTTTAAGCAGTCTGAAGACTAAAGCATGTGGCTGACTTTCTCTTGATCTGCCCGATGCCCAATCTCTATTCCTAAACCATCTGTAAACTTGGTAGTGTATGTACATGAGATAAAAAAAGGACCTATGATAATATTTTATTTGAACCAGAACTCCAAAACATTAATTAAAGCTGAGCACACCTGCTCTGAACTGCAGTCAGAGATTTATGTGTACTTGTAAAGTTGAGGCTTTCTGACCTATTGTAGGATTTATGTCTTCTTTAAATAAGTATTTCCTCTTTGCAGTGCAACAATTTTTTTAAAAGTCTGTTTCAGTGACTAAGCTGCTGGCATAAACAGATATGCTGTTCAGTTCCTTTATTTCCTGGTCTTTACCCTTTTTACCCACTGCTTGTCAAGTATTTACCTGAAGGTTCTGGGTGAAAATAAGTAGGCCCAATTATGAAGTCTAGAATTTCTTTCTCTAAAGCTAATTTGTTAATGAGGTGATCTAAAAAGATAACCATGCATTCAATCTCCCTAGTTAATCTAAGAGCATTTTGATACAGCTCTTCACGTGTTTGCTTACTCTTTGGAAGGTACCAACTACCTTGTGGTTTATCACAAGCAGAACTTAAGTTACAATGCATGCCCACGTGTGCAGTCCTTTCAGGTAAGACAAAATTTTTCAATTAAAGAAAGGTGTTCTAATTTTGAGATTCGGATGCTAATACTTTAGAAAGAACGGGTTCTGTCAGGCTAACTCATTCAAATTGGTTACCTTGGATAGGTTCATGCCCAGCACTGTGAGTGTCACCAAGCCAGCACAACAGACCAAAGCACTGGAGCTGGAGAGGCCAGAACTCGGTGGGATGTTTCCATCGACCAAGCAATTCATTCCAGTCAAGTCACTAAGACCAAAGTGTTCCTAAGAATAGAAGGAAAAATAGCCCTAGTAACTTTGGTTGGATTCAAGGAGTAGCGGAAAGTTCTTTCATTCCTCAGAGAGCAAAAGTCTATCAATGGACTTATTATGCTACTTATAGAAACAACTTGTGCAACTCAATCTAGCCGAGTCCATACATGACATTTTATTTAATGGCTCTTGGCCACAGGGCACTATAATCTGAAGATTAATTTTTACTTTGTTGAACAAAAAGCTACTGATCGATTTCCTAAAATTGCTTTGAATGATTTTTTTCATGAATATTAATTGATTTGAACAAATATGGAAAAATATTAAACAATTATAATTCAAGTAGCAAGACAAGAAATACACAACTATTAGTGAGGCAGGTTAAATCTCTGTGTAGCACATCCCAACACTCTGTCATTGTAAAAGTCTAACACTAAGCCGTGGTTTGTTTCTATGGAGTATTTTATGGAATACTTTTCTTCAGAGGACCTTCCAAACTTTCTCAGTTCTGTTTTACTTATGGAAAAACCTAGGCACCAGCAGATTAAGAGACTTTCTCAAGATCACATATAGGGAGCTGGAAGTAGGATCCAGGTCTCTGATTTCTGGTTGAGAACTTCTCACTGTGGTCAGAAACCCGGGCCAGCATACTGTCACTGTGATTTAATGTAAGTCAGCTATATGAGGAAATCCAGATTTTTACTAGGGTTTATAGATACAAATTAGCCATATGGTAGCTTTCAAGACAGCCAAATTAGAATTCAGCCACAAATGAGAATGCAGACTCTAAACAAAGCAGGGAAATTCTATTTCTACAAATAGGAAAGTCCAAAGAAATAATCAGACTCTGATCTCAAGATGGAAAGCTCTAGGATACTTAGATGAATACCTAGGATGAGGACACTTAGGATGATATCATATCATATCCTTTGTAGTTTAGGATTAAAAACAAATTCAAAAAATTAAAGTAAATTCAGGGCTTCCCTGGTGGCGCAGTGGTTGGGAGTCCGCCTGCCGACGCAGGGGACATGGGTTCGTGCCCTGGTCTGGAGGATCCCACATGCCGCGGAGCGGCTAGGCTCGTGAGCCATGGCTGCTGAGGCTGCGCGTCCGGAGCCTGTGCTCCGCAACGGGAGAGGCCACAACAGTGAGAGGCCCGCGTACCGCAAAAAAAATAAATAATAAATAAATTCAAGGTCATCTCTTCCTCAAGAAAAAGTACCATCATGTTTACAAATTACTCAAACGGCTCAAGACCAAAGTAAAAATACTATTATATTACATAATTATGCATTCCATCATACATATTATTCTTCAGAGAAACTTCAATAAACTAGTTAGAATAGCCAAAGTAACAACAAAACTCTGCAAATAAAAGACTGATTTTTTCCTTTTTATTTTTTTTGTCTTTTTTCCCCTGACCTGGCAAAACTCATCCACCACAAAAGAAGAGATTCGGTTGGATGTACTTCTCTTCTTGATTTCAAACCACCTAAAAATTTCCTTTCCAGAAATACAAACAAATTATAAACTAAAATACTGCTGTTGCCAATGCCCTTTCGTACAGAACATCCGACAGCTGGTTTAAAAAAAAATCCTTGGAGAATGCTATATATTTAACCATGAACTGATCCACAGGGTGTCTTGAATGTGAATCATACTTACAAACTTATCACGCAATGTTTAAATTAAAATGTACAACAGATTCAAAATGCAAATGGGTTTTGCCAAATTCAGTAATAGCGCTATCCCAAAAGGATAACATGTTCAATTTAATATAAACAGATTATCCTCTGGAACTTTCTAGTATTTGAATTTGAAGGATTCTTAACAGGCTAACATTTAAATTACTTCTCTGCCAAACATTTATTAAACAGACCTGCTTTTGCACATAAGTTGTCAAATCGAAAAGGAAAGCTGTAAGACCTGAAATTCTCAAATACAACACAAAGCAACATTTGTTCTTTAGGTCACTTTATCCATATGCTACAAAAGGCATGTTGCTATAAGGAATATGAAATTGCATTTGCCAAGCAAATGCTTCCAAATACTGTAATTCTCACTAATGCATGTGACAAGCCAAATGATTTGAAGATTTAAAACCTGCCAATAACTTTCCCTGTAAGTTGTTACCATGTGTCTGGGAGAAAGAAAGGAAGGAAGGGGGGGGGTAGGAAGGAAGGAAGAAAGGAAGGAAGGAAGGAAGTCTAAGACCAGAACAATGATAATTAGAGTACAGGACTATACATCAGAAATTAGAGTACAGGACTATGCATCAGAAAACAATACCAAGTTTCCATTTATTTAGTGCCTACTATGTGTCAAGCACTGTGTAATCCTTGCAACAATTATTTGCTGGGATAATAATAACATCCTTTCACAGATAACAAATCTGAGGCTTAAGAAGTTAAATCAACACAGCAGGGTAGAGCCCAGATTCAAACCCAGGGCTGTCCAGCTCTAAATCGTATTACAATATACACCTATACATCCCTAGAACAAAATGTAAATAATGTTACTAGAATGTATCTTTCGAAAGAAAATTTGAACAAAGATTTGAAAACTAGAAAGGTATCTGTCAGATGCACCTGCACCTGCCTTATGAACAGTCACTACAGCCCCCTATGAACACCACCCAGAAACAGTCACATCTACCCAATTCCCTGAAATACATTATTTAGCAAAACAGAACAGAAACATCAGTTAGCCTTGAAAGGAAACAAAAATGATAGAGTAAATAAAATGTCTTGATATAATACACATCATAACCTCAACTGCTAGTAGGTGCCTGATAAACTGATTTACCTGAATTCCTTTAAATCCACATAAGAAATAGTTGTGCCACAGAGGCTTGGTTTTGTCAATCTGGATGTTATTAGCACTAGTACTGAAGTCCCTGCAAAAGCAAATGACACCGTTAATTCTAGAGGCTTTGCGCTACAGAATCGATGGCTAACTGCTGCCATCTTGTGCCAAGACAATGACACTGAAATTTCATTTTCCATTTACTTCCCATATTCGTACTTCACAGTCTACAAAAACAACAAACATCTCCAGCTGCTAAAAATTAAGAGAAGTTGTAGTGACCTTAATAACTAAACTGCTTTCAACTGACCCTTTTTATTTCCTGAAAGGGAGAGGACCCAATATATTTTAGCATAATCTACCCACTTTTTATTTCATGATGGTCCTTATTAAGCTGCTGTAAACCACATAAATGCTTATCCTTTGGGCCTGCTGTTTGGCACACCTCTTACTAGAACAGAAGTACTCAAAGCCTCCTTTCCCCACACTTTCTACCACCCATCAGATTTTACATCTGCACAGTTTAAGAAGGAACAAACAAAACAAATAATGGTTCTAATGGATCATAACTCACTGAATAAAATAAGATTCCATGAATCTACACTGATATAAAATAACAAATGAATAAATAGCTAAATGAAGAAGAAGGGAAAGCTATTCCTTAGAGCAAAATGTCAACTAATAGAAGAAATGACAGAAATTGAAAAATCATTATTTGGCAAACTCCATAATTGTTTCAGGAAAGAATCATCAAAGGATGCTAAAATTACTGAGTAAAAATTTGATGAGAAACAAGATATTTATATAAATTTGAAGTACTTCCCCACCAGATACTAACTGCAAAGGGAAAAAAAATAGTAACTTTATGGTAATCTGGCAGACAACTCAACCAAATGATCAAAATTAACAACAGTTAAATGATGCCCTGAGGACACATCAGTTGACATGTGGGAATTCTTTATACTATTTTTGTGACTTCCTTGAAAGTCAAAAGTTATTTCAAAATGAAAGACAGTAGGCTTCTAAATCAGCCAAAGAACAAAATATGTGAAATGGGGGGGAATCAATTTAAATGTGAGGAAATAAGTAACATTCCCCATATTGACTGAGTGCTCTTCATATAGTTTACTAAATATCTACTATGTGACAGTCACTGTGGTAGGTGCCTTCCATGCATTATCTTAATAACATGGACACATCATGTCCTAAGAAAAATACTGAATGACCACTTAAGTGTGCAAGGCATTCACAGGAATATAAAGGTAAAAGGCAAAGGGCTTATCTTTTAAGCATATGTAATCTAGCCGAGACAGCATGAACACAAATCATGATCACATACCACTGTCATGTGATGGTGTGTAATATGAGGTGGGATGCAAGGCCAAGAGGGCATCTTTTGGGCTGCACCCCGCAGGCCTGCAAACCTTGTAGTTGCCCAGGCTTGAGACCGAAAAAAGAGGCTGGAGACAGTGACAGAGACATCAATGGTTCATTGGATAGGGCATCTTACAGGTCTGCAGCAAAACATCCTGGAGCAACACCCCATTGTGTACGGCAGACAGAAGGCAAGACATGGCAGCAATCTTTGCTACTTGGGGAGAAGGAAGCTACCATTTATACGTGGAATTGAGGTCAGGCTAGCTCATCAGTTACCAAGGAAACCAGCAGCTGGGGTAGGGGGCAAGCACAGGGGTAGTAACTGATTAAGTTCTATAATTAGGGTACAGGTGAAGCAGGGACTGGTGGAGCAGTGGATGTACAGAGAGCAAGAGAACAGCCATCTTGAATGGCCTGACCACACAGCAATTTCTATAGTCAGCACACTAGGGTGGAAAGGGGAGCTTTTCCTGGAGGCTCAGAGAGGTTTAGTGACTCTCCAGGGACACACACAGTCTGACTCCAGCTCACAAGCACTTTAGTATCACCCACAGGAGTTAAAATTTACTGCCTAGAGTCAACAAGAAGTCACAGAATTTGGAAAGTAGAAAAGATTATGTTAGCAAACCTAAATGAGTTCTGTTCCTAGATAAGCAGATCTTGGAAGTCACCACAAAGAAAAGAAAACCAGGAACGAGTCAGGGGACAGGGGTGGTGGTATACTAGGAAAAGTAGAGGAGGGAATTTGCACAAATGTAGGAAGCTAGATGAGAAACATCAAAGCAAAAGCTAAAAAGTGCCAGCCCCTTCAGAATTAGAAACATAGCTTAAAAACCACAACGTGATGCTAATACACATTTATGAGAGTGGATATAATTTAAAAAGACATGTTAGCAAAGATGTGAAGCAACTGGAACTCTCATACACTGGTGGTAGGAATGTAAAATTATACAACCACTTTGGAAAACAGGCAAATTCTTAAAAAGATAACCCGACAGTCCACTCCTGGGTATTTACCAAACGAAACATGTGTCCACACATAGATTTGTATACTAATATTCACAGCGGAATTATTCATAATAGCCAAAAGCTGGAAATGATCTAAATGTCCACCAATGATGAATAAAGAAATTATGCAATGCATGCTAGACAATATGTGGACAATTCTGGGAGGCATGCTGCATTCTTCCTAGGGGTCCAGGTGGAATGAAGCCCCTTACCTACAGCAGGAGCTACCTGCCTTGATAATTCACCTCTGCTTCCCTAACTCAGTCTCCATCCTTTTTTAATACTGCTCCTGGGATCATTTCCCAAACACCTCCTTCCAAGTCTGTTGCAGGCTCTGCTTTTGTGAAAAAAAATGGAATTCCCACATGCACCATGGTGGGAATGTTAAATGAATCTGAGTAAATCAATATGACAAATTATGGGACCCAGTTTTAAAGGTTTAAAATGACACAAAATTATATTTGAGATAATGTAAGGTTTTCTTTAAAGGATCTGAAATGTACATAAGATATATTCTCAATCATGCAAAATAAATAGAAAAAAAGATCTTTTACAATAAGTTTCATACAAAAGTCAGGAATTTCTATTACCTTGCACAACTTGGTACAGACACACATAAAATACTTGCTGAATGAATGAATATTATTGCTGGCAAACTGTCCAATGAACAATAAGCCAAAAATATAATGTAGCAATTATATGCCAAGATCTTTTTTTATAATTAACAAATCAAATCCATCATAATATATTATAAGCGAGTAGGCCTTATCCCAGGAATGCAAAGACAGTTCAACATTAGAAAATCCATTGGTGAGGGAAAGTGGAGGGTGGGGTGGGGGGAGGGGCGGGGGGCAGGGGGATGAATTGGGAGATTGGGATTGACATGTATACATTAATATGTATAAAATGGATAACTATTAAGAACCTGCTGTATAAAAAAATAAATTTTTTTTAAAAAGAAAATCCATTGGTGTAATTTGTAATATTTTTTAAACTGATCTTCAATGCTGACTAGACATTTAATAAAATCCAATACCCATTAATGATTTTTTTTAATCTTAACAAACCAAGAATTAAAAACAAAAAAGTATGTCCTTAACTTGATAAAGCATATGTACTAGAAACATACATCTATTATGTTCCAGACACTATGTTTGACACTGAGAGTAGAGCATTGGAGAGGCAACAGTACCTGAAGTCACAGAGCTTACAATCTACTGGGGGATACAGGCAAGTAAGCAGATAATGACAATACAGCATGTTAAGATGCTATGATGAGAGAATTAGAGGGAGCCCTAGTACTATAAGAAAGGCCCCAGACCTGACTTTGCTAGAGATAGTTAACCTCAAAAGATGATAAATACCTTCTGGGCAAAGACAGAGTTATTTTATTTTCATCTTTTTTTTGACCCAGTACCTAAAACAATGTCAGACACAGAGTAAGTCTTCAGTAAATGTTTCTTAAATAAATGAGTAAATGAACAAAATGAACAAATATTAAATAGGGAAATTTAGATTCTTTTGGAAGTCAGATACAAATTATCAATAAATTAAGTGATTTATTATAAATTTGTTATCTCCTAAAGAACCCATTAGGGTACAAATACAAACACACATAGACTCACACACACACACACACAAACACACACCCCATTACACACAGTAGCAATTCTAAATACTCACGGGTACAAGGGATTGGTATTGGCCAGCTGCAGAACGTGCGTTTTCACAGGTTCCACAGCTATTAACATATCTTGTTCTACAGCCATAGGAAGAACAGAATATCCACAGTAATCTATATGCTCTCCTAGAATAAAGAGAAAGCATTTTTTATCATTGCTAGCATATGAATCTCAAGTAAGTTGACATACAAGAAAAATGACCACAAGGCAGGATTTAACAGAAAATAAAAATACTAAGGGCAGAAAGTAACACAATTTGCTTTCTCTCACTAACATCTGAGCCAGGAACTTTTGCTAGAATAAGTATTATATATTAGTTATTAGTTTCTGTTAATTTTTCAACTGCTTTAAATATTCACAATTTTTTCTACTTTCTAACTCTAATAATCATCTTTGAATATTTATGTTTAGTGACTAGTTATGTGAAGCATCAAGAAATGCATTGTCTCCTTTCTCTGTTGCTCATTTGTATTAACTTTTAAAATATGAACAATGGAAGCCATTAGCACCCTCTCACTTATAATAACATTATGTGAGTCCCACTCTTTTCCTTGCTAGCCAATGAACTCAGTAAAGGTGAAGTCTTTATTTATCTTTGTGGCCTAACCAAATGCCGAACAAATTAGCTTGGCACTGATTAGCTGTGTTAAATGTGCTAGACATAGCTAGGATAAAGAAAAAGCTAGAAAAAAATTTAACCTGCACCATTTTATATATAATAAGCAAATTTAGAAAACAAACTATTCTCTTCTCCTTTTCATTCTAATTCCTCTATATATCACCAGGAGGAATTTCTTTTGCCTATTATACCACAATGTTTTCTCCAAATTACCATTTAAACTGAAGGTTGTTATTCATCAGATTTAAAAACAAAACAACAATTCAAGAAAGACGGGCTAAGCAATCTCACTCATATTTCGCCAGGACAGGTTTGTATATGTGATTGTTCTATGGCAGACACTGAGCAACTAAGAAACATAAAATGAATAGAAGACAATTCAACTGCCTAATTACATTTTTAAATAAATATTATTCTACATATTATTACAGGTAGCAAGTCTTTTGTTTCTATATTGATGTGTCCTTTAAAATAAGAAATTAGGGGTTTTTTTTTTAATGGATTGACAATGACAGATGGAGAAGTGGTTTTCAAAGTTGTCTCTCTCCCAAACTTCCCTCAAAAAGACAATAAAATAAAACAGTGGCTCACAAGTAGAAAACACATATTTAAATTAGCAGAACTGAAATCAAAGAGGAAATCAAGAAATACCTAGAAACAAATGACAATGAAAACACGATGACCCAAAACCTATGGGAGGCAGCAAAAGCAGTTCTAAGAGGGAAGTTTATAGCAATACAATCCTACTTCAAGAAACAAGAAACACCTCAAATAAACAACCTAACATTACACCTAAAGCAATTAGAAAAAGAAGAACAAAAAAACCCCCAAGTTAGCAGAAGGAAAGAAATCATAAACATCAGATCAGAAATAAATGAAAAAGAAATGAAGGAGGGCTTCTCTGGTGGCGCAGTGGTTGAGAGTCCGCCTGCTGATGCGGGGGATGCGGGTTCATGCCCCAGTCCGGGAGGATCCCACGTGCCGTAGAGCAGCTGGGCCCGTGAGCCATGGCCACTGGGCCTGTGCGTCTGGAGCCTGTGCTCCACAGTGGGAGAGGCCACAGTGGTGAGAGGCCCACGTACGGCAAAAAAAAAAAGAAAAAAGAAATGAAGGAAACAACAGCAAAGATCAATAAAACTAAAAGTTGGTTCTTTGAGAAGATAACAAAATTGATAAACCATTAGCCAGACTCATCAAGAAAAAAAAGGGAGAAGATTCAAATCAATAGAATCAGAAATGAAAAAGAAGAAGTAACAACGGACACTGCAGAAATACAAAGAATCATGAGGGATTACACTACAAGCAACTATATGCCAACAAAATGGACAACCTGGAGGAAACAGACAAATTCTTAGAAAAGCACAACCTTCTGAGACTGAACCACGAAGAAATAGAAAATATAAACAGACCAATCACAAGCACTGAAATTGAAACTGATTAAAAATCTTCCAACAAACAAAAGCCCAGGACCAGATGGCTTCACAGGAGAATTCTATCAAACATTTAGAGAAGAGCTAACACCTATCCTTCTCAAACTCATCCAAGATATAGCAGATGGAGGAACACTCCCAAGCTCATTCTATGAGGCCACCATCACCCTGATACCAAAACCAGACAAAGATGTCACAAAGAAAGAAAACTATAGGCCAATATCACTAATGAACATAAATGCAAAAATCCTCAACAAAATACTAGCAAAATCAGACAAAGATGTCACAAAAAAAGAAAACTATAGGCCAATATCACTGATGAACATAAATGCAAAAATCCTCAACAAAATACTAGCAAACATAATCCAACAGCACATTAAAAGGATCAAACACCATGATCAAATGGGGTTTATTGCAGGAATGCAAGGATTCTTCAATATATGCAAATCAATCAATGTGATACACCATATTAATAAACTGAAGGACAAAAAACATATGATCATCTCAACAGATGCAGAAAAAGCTTTCGACAAAATTCAACACCGATTTATAATAAAAACCCTCCAGAAAGCAGGCACAGAGGGAACTTACCTCAACATAATAAAGGCCATATATGACAAACCCACAGTCAACATCATTCCCAATGGTGAAAAACTGAAACCATTTCCACTAAGATCATGAACAAGACAAGGTTGCCCACTCTCACCACTATTATTCAACATAGTGTTGGAAGTTTTAGCCACAACAATCAGAGAAGAAAAAGAAATAAAAGAAATCCAAATTGGAAAAGAAGAAGTAAAACTGTCACTGTTTGCAGATGACATGATACTATACATAGAGAATCCTAAAGATGCTACCAGAAAACTACTAGAGCTAATCAATGAATTTGGTAAAGTAGCAGGATACAAAATTAATGCTCAGAAATCTCTTGCATTCCTATACACTAATGATGAAAAATCGGAAAGAGAAATTAAGGAAACACTCCCATTTGCCATTCCAACAAAAAGAATAAAACACCTAGGAATAAACCTACCTAAGGAGATAAAAGACCTGTATGCAGAAAACTATGACACTGATGAAAGAAATTAAAGATGATACAAATGGATGGAGAGATATACCACATTCTTGGATTGGAAGGATCCACACTGTGAAAATGACTATACTACCCAAAGCAATCTACAGATTCAGTGCAATCCCTATCAAACTACCAATGGCAATTTTCACAAACCCAGAACAATAAATTTCAATTTGTATGGAAAGACAAAGGACCCCGAATAGCCAAAGCAATCTTGAGAAAGAAAAACGGAGCTGGAAGAATCAGGCTCCCCGACTTCAGACTATACTACAAAGCTACAGTAATCAAGACAGTATGGTACTGGCACAAAAACAGAAATATAGGTCAATGGAACAGGACAGAAAGCCCAGAGATAAACCCACACACATATGGTCACCTTATCTTTGATAAAGGAGGCAGGAATATACAAGGGAGAAAAGACACCCTCTTCAATAAGTGGTGCTGGGAAAACTGGACAGCTTCATGTAAAAGAATGAAATTAGAATACTCCGTAACACCATACACAAGAATAAACTCAAAATGGATTAAAGGGCTTCCCTGGTGGTGCAGTGGTTGAGAGTTCGCCTGCTGATGCAGGGGATACGGGTTCGTGTCCCGGTCCGGGAAGATCCCACATGCCGCGGAGTGGCTGACCCCGTGAGCCATGGCCACTGAGCCTGCGCGTCTGGAGCCTGTGCTCCGCAACGGGAGAGGCCACAACAGTGAGAGGCTCGTGTACCGCAAAAAAAAAAAAAAAAAAAAAAAAAAATGGATTAAAGACCTAAATGTAAGGCCAGACACTATTAAACTCTTAGAGGAAAACATAGGCAGAACACTCTATGACATAAATCACAGTAAGGTCCTTTTTAACCCACCTCCTAGAGAAATGGAAATGAAAACAAAACTAAACAAATGGGACCTAATGAAACTTAAAACTTTTGCATAGCAAAGGAAACCGTAAACAAGACGAAAAGACAACCCTCAGAATGGGAGAAAATATTTGCAAACGAAGCAAGTGACAAAGGATTAATCTCCAAAATATACAAGCAGCTCATGCAGCTCAATATCAAAAAAACAAACAACCCAATCCAAAAATGGGCAGAAGACCTAAATAGACATTTCTCCAAAGAAGATATACAGATTACCAACAAACACGTGAAAGGATGCTCAACATCACTAATCATTAGAGAAATGCAAATCAAAACTACAATGAGGTATCACCTCACACCAGTCAGAATGGCCATCATCAAAAAATCTACAAACAATAAATGCTGGAGAGGGTGTGGAGAAAAGGGAACACTCTTGCACTGTTGGTGCGAATGTAAATTGATACAGCCACTATGGAGAACAGTATGGAGGTTTCTCAAAAAACTAAAAATAGAACTACCATACGACCCAGCAATCCCACTACTGGGCATATACCCTGAGAAAACCATAATTCAAAAAGAGTCATGTATCACAATGTTCATTGCGGCTCTATTTACAATAGCCAGGACATGGAAGCAACCTAAGTGTGCATCGCCAGATGAATGGATAAAGAATTGTGGCACACATATACAATGAAATATTACTCAGCCATAAAAAAGAAACGAAATTGAATTTTTTGTAGTGTGGTGGATGGACCTAGAGTCCATCATACAGAGTGAAGTAAGTCAGAAAAAGAAAAACAAATACCGTATGCTAACACATATATATGGAATCTAAAAAAAAAAAAAAAAAATGGTTCTGAAGAACCTAGGGACAGGACAGGAATAAAGACGCCATCGTGGAGAATAGACTTGAGGACATGTGGAGGGGGAAGGGTAAGCTGGGACGAAGTGAGAGAGTGGTATGATATATACACTACCAAATGTAAAATAGATAGCTACTGGGAAGCAGCTGCATAGCACGGGGAAATCAGCTCAGTGCTTTGTGTCCACCTAGAGGGATGGGATAGGGAGGGTGGGAGGGAGATGCAAGAGGTAGAAGATATGGGGATATATGTATATGTATAGCTGATTCACTTTGTTATACAGCAGAAACTAACACACAGTTGTAAAATAATTATACTCCAATAAAGATGTTAAAAAATTTTTTTAATTAAAATAAATAAGTAAGTAAGCAGAACTCTAGGGAGCCACCAGATTCTGTTGGGAAGGCTACAGTGTGAATGACAGCCTTCTGAGAATGAAGATTCCTCCCTCTGTGAAAACTGATGGAAACATCCTGGGTGAGGGGCAGGGAGGGAGCATGAACTACTGGCAAGTAAGGATAACAACCATGATTACATTTTGGATATTTTAACAGAAAATATAATAATGCTTTTAATAAAGACTGAAATTCATTTCATCCCAAGCACTAACTAATTAACTACCTTGGAACATAATCCCCCCTTTTTTAAAATCAGAAAATAGTCAATACATTTACTAGAATAAGAATTACTTATTCAGGAAATACCTTAGGTTGGAACGCTTACTCCCAAAACTAAGTGAAACTTGGCTCTCTCTCCTCTGAGGATATTGCTTCTTTGCAGTCCTCTCACAATAGCAAGGAGTTCTTGATGACCTCCTCCCACTCTGTTGTTTCCAGGATTTCTTCCTGTCCTCTTCCTCGGAGGTTCATACCACATTTTCTCGTCTTCATCACTTTCATTTCTGACTCTCAGACATCTGCTCCTCACTGAAGACATTTGCATCTCATTCCACCCTCTCCATCCCAGTCCTGCAATGCCTGGATAACATCCAAGTAAACAACCCAGCCCAAGACCCCAGCTTCCTAATCCCTTCACCTCTGGAAAACTTGACCTCCTCTCTGCTTCAGCTATCTACTTCCGTGGACTTGACAAATCCAGTAATGACTACAGACCTTCTTATCACCTGGAACTTTTCTACCTGTGAAATTTTTGTTTCAAATAGCAAATTCTTTACTAAAACTTCCCATCCTGCCATTTCTCTTACTCTGTTTATCCTATCACCTGTTCCTCGGAGTCAGTTCTTTGCCCTTTCTACCCTATAGGTTCCCTCCTACCTTTCTTTCTTTTTCTACCTAGCATAGATTCCAGGGTTCATTACTTCACCTACCCTTCTGACAATATTGGTGAATTCTTGATGTCATTCTCTTGTAACCTCCATCCAAAACAAAACCCCAAACCTAGATCAAACACAGGCAACTTAGACTAGCTGAGCGGGAAAAAGGAACAACTTTGCAGATTGGTACTGCTACAATTCTATGGTCTCCTGCTCTAACCAGATCTCAGTGTTACCAGCAAACTTTTTTTTCCCAGTCCTCTCCTTCTCCCATCCTTGACAAAGCTATTTCAAACTTTCTGCCATCTCCTTAAACTTCCAACACCTCCAACACTCCCCCAAAAGAACTCCCTCAACCTTCTATACCAAAATTATACATTTACCTGCATCAACTTGCATCCTTTTCTTCCCTGCCTTCTGTTAAAAAGTAGTCAAAGTGGCCCTCTTCCTATGCCATAGACACCAGCCCTTCTTGCCTTCTTGGGAATCCTGGTCCATCAAGTTCCTCCCTTTTCAGATATCTTTGACCTGTCTCTCTCCACTGATTTTACTCAATTCCCCCTCCCCACCTCATTTAACCATGCTCAAACATCTCATATTTTTAAAATCCTCCATTATTTACTTCAAAATAAGACTGCCTGAGTTGATAATAATTGATGCTACATTTTGGGTACATGGGAGTTCATTATATTATTCCAACTACTTTTTTATATGTTTACACTTTCCAGTACAGAAAGTTTTCTTTTTAATACTCCTTTGATTTGGATTTTTCTCAGTTCCCCATCCCATTTTCTCTCGATAAAACGTATTCATTCTTCAGGTCACCACACTTTTAAAAGCAAGGAATTATTCGGTTTTCCTGTATTCTTCTAATCCAATGAGTAAATGTAAAACCATCAAAATTACCCACTGCAGTCTAAAAACTTAACCTGCAGCACAGAAAAATCTGTCCATCTCTCATGAAAATAATGTAAATAACTGGGTCTCAACAAATTTCTAAATTTTAAAAATGAATGGACAAAATTAACATTAATAACATGGATTGGGAAAGATGAAAATATAGTGTTCCTTATGCAAAACTTATCTTGCTATAGTAGATGTATGTGAAACATTCTGTTTTTTCAGTTCTCCCGATGTATTGACAAAAATTTGGACCTTACCAAAGGAAGAAAAAATTAAGAGAAGGAACTTTTGAAATACCTATGATATTGACTCTTCCTGGTGCTCGAACATAGAACTTGGGAACGGATCCAAACTTAGAATTAAACATCCCTTTTAGCTTCAGCAATCTGAAAACAAGAGTAGAATATTTCAGAATATCCAGATAATAGAAAAACCCATAAGATACACACACACACACACACACACACACATTTCATATACCTACCACCATTAATTATCTTTAAAAATAATAAAAGCAAACTCTTTTACTGACATACTTCCTTGAAAATCCCAGGATGAAACAATACTGTAACCCGCTAAGTGACATAAGAGTATAGCTAAGCACACAGAAGAGTAAAAAATTTAATACTGATGAACACAACAGAAAAAAAATTCTTTGCTTCATCAGAATTAACTTTCTGGATAATTTCTCAATGATATTCAGAGAAGAATCTCTTTCTACTAAAAAATAATAGCATGGAGTAATGTATCAGTTTCCTAGAGCTGCCATAATAAAGTATCACAAACTGGGTAACTTAAAACAACAGAAATTTATTGTCTCTGAGTTGTAGAGGCAAAATCAGAGTGTTGGCAGGACCATGCACCTCTGAAACCTGAAGGGGAAAATCCTTCCTTGCCTCTTTTTAGTTTCTGATGGTGACCATCAATCCTTGGCATTCCTTGGCTTGCTGCTCTATCACTCCAATCTCTGCCTATGTCATCACGTGGAATTCTCTGTGTGTCTCTATCTGTGACTCTGTTTTTCCTTCTCGTAAGGACATCAGGCTTATTGGATTAGGGCCCACCTTAATTCAGTATGACTTCATCTTAACTTGATTACATATGTAAAGATGCTAGTTCAAATAATATTACATTCTGAGGTTCCAGGTGGACATGAATTAGGAGGGATGCTATTCAACCCAGTACAGTCAAATGAAAACTAGACTGGATATCAGGAGACTACAGTTCTAATTCCAATGGGGGTTCTAATTCGATGCCAAAGTTTGGAAAATCATTTTCCCTTGGACCCTCTTCTGTAAAATTAGAGCATTTGAACAAGATATTCCTCATAGGTCCCTTCCAGGTCAAAAATGCTTATAATATATTTAATAATTTTACACTGTTAAATCATCTCAAGTCACTTCTATGAATACCCCCCACTGTTTGTAGTCCCACAATATATTGTATCTGAGTAATAACACCAAGACAGTAAATATTTATTAGACCTACTATATTCAAGACATTCATTAATTAAATGATTAATCTTAAAGATTAGTTACAAGAAACATAAAATCACACCAAAAAAATCTAAGAAAAAAGGAAATTTATTATAATGATAGAAAGATACATTCAATATTCTTGGAAGTTATTCAGGATGACCTGCTAGGACTATGACAGCCATCAGAAACTTTAATTACTGATGGGTGGGGCTGTGTTCCCGCCCTGTTTGTCAAGCCTGAGGTGTCCCTGCACTGCAGTCTACAGACTTTTGGGTGGGGCTAATGGTGGCTTCCAGGAGGGCTCACGCCAGTGAGTACTCCCCAGAATTGCTGTTGCCAGTGTCCTTGTCCCCACCGTGAGCTGCAGCCACATCCCTGACTCTGCAGGAGACCCTCCAACACTAGCAGGTAGGTCTGGCCCAGTCTCTTATGCTTTGTTCCCCTGGGTCCTGGTGTGCAAGAGACCTTGTGTGTGCTCTCCAAGAGTGAAGTTTCTGTTTCCCTCAGTCCTGTGGAATTCCTGTGATCAAACCCTTCTGGCCTTCAAAGCCAGATTCTCTGGGGGCTTCTTCTCCCATTGCCGGAACCCCACACTGAGAAGCCTGATGTGGGGCTCAGAACTTTCACTCCTGTGGGAGAATTTCTGTGGTATAATTATTTCCCAGTTTGTGGGTCACCCAACCAGCAGTTATGGGATTAGATTTTATTGCAATTGTGCCCCTTCTATCATCTCGTTATGGCTTCTTTGTCTTTGGATGTAGGGTATCTTTTTTGGTAGGTTCCACTATTTTTTTGTCAATAGTTGTTCAGCAGTTAGTTGTGATTTTGGTGTTCCTGTAAGAAGGGGTGAGCTAACATCCTTCTACTCCGTTACCTTGAGCTCTCCAGGAAGCCAGAGCTGATGTTATAGTGGAATTTTCTTCATCAGCATTCTACATCCAGGCAGATGCTAACATCTTGTATTTGTCATACAAACATGAAGAGTCTTAGTTGGCAGGGTAGCTCCACTCCAGATGGTCATTCAAGGATCCAGATATCTTCCTTCCCATTGCTTCACTATTTCAGACTGTTGTCCGTTTCTGCATGCTCAAAATTGGATTGTAGGCATGTCCATGCTCTAGGTCAGATGAACCATTCTTTTTTTTTTTTTCCTCAGTGGCTGTCTCTCCCCCTCGACACACCAGTGCAGCGGTCATGCTCTGCTCCCAAAAACTCTATTTAAATTGTGTGTTTGGCTCTCTCCTTCCTGTCGCATTCTTTCATCCCTCCAAAAACACCATCACCATTTCCCTCTGCTCAATGCTCTTCACATTCCAGTTGCCTTTGTGAGCCTCTGAGTTTTAGCTCTTCTATCCCTTCAGTTTCCATGACACTGTGGCCTCAAGTCTAGAAGATTCAACAGCTTCAATGTCCTATACTTTCTGATTAAGTCTCTGTGTCCCTAATTCAAATTCTCAAACAGATAATCTGGTTGGCAGTATATAGGTCCTGTATCCATCCTGGTCCAATTACTTTTGGCCAAAAAGGAAAAGCTATTTGATATAAACAAGGTCACTTGCTTTAGTTACAGATATGATCACCTGGGTCCACTCCTTCAGCAGAAGTTGTGGATGACAACAGAAGATGTGGAGAGGGAGATAATAATGGATATCTCTAGCACATCATTCAAGATAGATTTACTGGACTCCCAAGTAGATGTGCATAATGATCGCTGCCTAAATCTGATTTTCCCCATATATCCTGCAAAACAATTTAGAACAAGAACAAACAAGTGATATTTTTATTTCTTTATTATAACTAGACAACTGTACCTTTATTATAAGTAGAAGAGAATGCATAAACTTTAAGTGAAAGAAAGAAAGAGGCAAAACACTGCGATCCACTGGAAAAAGAAACTGAGTGAAAAGAGCAAACTAAGATTAATCTAAAACCACCACTAGAAAGAAAAAGTACATCCATTTAAAAATGAGAGGTGTAAAAGAAGAAAAGATGAAAATAAACTCATTGATTGCTACATAGGCAATCAAAAACTTAAAGGATACCATTAAGCATGACAAAGCAACAATTTTTTTTAAGTTATTACACACAGGCATATGAAAAAGTATTATTAAACTCCTAGAAAAAAAGTACCCCAGGGAGACTGTGACCTGTGTAGTCAGGTAGACCTGGGCTCAAACCCCTTCTCGACCATGTGATGAAATTCCTTAACCTCATTCACCTTTATATGGGGTGGAAATATGAATTGAGTTATTTGGAAGATTAAATAAGGTATTGTAGGAACAGTGTCTAGCCTAGGGCTGGCATGAAGTACTTGTTCAGTAAATGACAGTTATTATAAGCTCCTGATTCCTTGGTTCAGTACTGTTTCTACTCTGCAGCATATGAATAAGAATCCACTAGAAGCAATGAAAGATGGTAGGTAATTAAATGTTTAGTTTACATCAGGACTGGAAGCGCTATTAGAGCACTAGGGTGATTTTTATGATGCTATTGATAAATCTTCATGCTCTTTGCCTTGTATCTTCCATTTTATTGAGAGGGTTGAAACAACTTAGGTTATTTGTCCATCAGATTCTAGACAGAATTATTTAAAAGGTTCATGTTTTTCAATGAAAAAAATAAACTGCCAAAGCAGATAGTAAAAGGTTAAGTAAGAAAAGTCCCCTGCTTTTTCAGGGCATTAAAAAGATATATAAATACAAAAGTAACCAACAGAACAAAAATATCAATCTTCCTAACTACCAAAGACATTTCAAAAACAGATAGATAAACCAGTAAATAAACACAGAAACTATATTATAACACATAATTAAAAAATAAAATGACTAAATTGAAATCAAATATATCAGTCACATCAATAAAAGAAAGTGTAAGGAAACACTCAAAAAGACAAAAGTAGAAAGTAATGATATGGGGAGTAGAAAAACAGTAGACCTGGTTAACAAATTAAACCCTGGGTTTTTAGGAGAAAAATTAACAAAATAGACAAGCCACTAGCCAATGAATTAAGAAAATGGGGGTTGATAAAGCATAAATAAACAAAATAAGAAATAACAAGGATGAGATAACATTAAACAAAAGAAATTTTAAAAGTCATAAGAGACTATTTTGTAGACCTCTATCCAAATAAATTTAAACTGTAATAAAGAAACTGACTCCATTTTTTGATGTTTACTTACAGCTTTTGAGCTTCAACTCTCCCTCTTTCCCCTTCTGCCTCATATCAAGGAAGTGGATAAAAAAGCCCAGGTGCTCTCTCTTTTGTCACCAACCAAACCATAGCACACCAGTTCCATCTCCTAACCACTACAAAAACCTCAAGCTAGTCTCCTTTCCTTGCTCTCTCAAGCCATTTTTGGCCAGCTTGGGTGGCCTGCTCTGCCCTCCTCAGAAAGCCTCATTATGTGAGTAATAAATTTTTCATACCCTCTTGTTCATGTGGTATTATCAGTCTCAACATCCAAACCAAATTTTTGGGTGGGAATCCATCCTGTTTCTGTGGTATGGCCACAACAGAAATCCTAAAGAAATGGATAATTTCCTAAGGAAATACAATTTATAAAAACAGATCCATTTCCATAGAAGAAATAAAGTCATCAAAGAACCACCTCACACATATGGATTAAGCCCAGATCTTTTACAAGCGAGTTCTACCCAAGCATGAACATCAGATAGCCCATATACTCTATGAGTTGTTCCAGAGCATTGAAAAATAAAGAAAAGTGGTCTAATTCTTGTTATGAAGCAAGTGTAACATTGATACCTAAACCAGATAAAGATAGTCCAAGAAAATACAACTACAGACTAATGTCACTCTTGAATATTAATGCAAAAGTACTTAATAAAATATTAGTAAACATAAGGCAACACCATATTAAGAAAATAATTCATATTAAGTGGCATTAACTCCAGGAATGAAAAGTTGAAAATATTAAGATAATCTGTTAAAATAATATATCATAATAAATCTAAGGAGAAAAAAATTATAGGACTACTTCCATAGGTGTTAAAAAGCTCCCAATAAAATTTATTCCCAAAGGTGTTTTTCTTAACATGATTACATATATCTCAGTCTTAAATCCAAACCTAATTAATGAGGAAATTCTAGAGACATTTCCGCTAAGATCAAAAACAAGACAAAAAGTTCTACTATCTCCACATCTAATCCACACAATACTGGAGGTATCAGCCAATACAATTAGACAAGAGAAATCAAGAATCAAAAAAGAAGTAAAACTATCTCTACTTGGAGATAATATAGTAGGATGCCTAGAGAGACCCAGAGAATCAATTATAAAACCAACTTAGGGACTTCCCTGGTGGCACAGTGGTTAAGAATCCGCCTGGCAATGCAGGGGACATGGGTTCAATCCCTAGTCCAGGAAGATCCCACATGCCATGGAGCAACTAAGCTGGTGTGCCACAACTACTGAGCCTGCGCTCTAGAGCCTGTGAGCTACAACTACTGAGCCCGCGTGCCACAACTACTGAAGCCCGCGTGCCTAGAGCCCATGCTCTGCTACAAGAGAAGCCACCACAATGAGAAGCCCACGCACCGCAACATAGGATAGCCCCCACTCACTACAACTAGAGAAAGCCGTGCGCAGCAACAAAGACCCAATGCAGCCAAAAATAAAATAAATACATAAATAAAATTTTTTTAATAAAAATAAAAGTTCATCCATGATACTGCTGGAAATTGATTTTCACGTTCTTTAAAATAAATAAATAAAACCAACTTAAATAATAAAGAATTCACAAATATAGCAGGATATAAAATGAATACTCAAACATGAATACCCTTCATGTGCAAAATCAATGACCAATTAGGGCTATAATGGTAGAGCAAACCTTGTTCATAGCAACAAGAAAAGACTAAACGTTTAGGAATAAATTTAACAAGAAATGTGCAAAATTTATTTAAGTAAAGCTTTAAACACTCTTGAAAGACATAGAATAGACTCAAAGAAATGGAAAGACATCCTTTGTTCTTGGATAAGATGACCCAACATCATAAGGATAGTTATTCTCAAGTTAATTTATAAATTAAATTAATTAAATTAAATTCCCTCCCAAAAAATACCAACAAGGTTTTCTTACAGAGGTAGACAAGTTGATACAAAAAATCATGTGGAAAACAAATATGCAGGAATAGTGGGGAAAACATTAAAAAAGAACAACTGTGAGGACGGAGTAACCCTACCAAACATTAAAACATACTATAAAGCCTCTGTAATGACAACAGTGAGGTACCAGCACATATATAGATAAGCAGACTTCAGTAGAATAAAAGGTTCAGAAATAGATACAAGTACATACAGAAACTTAGTATATGAGGAAAGTGGCATCTCAAATCACAACGCAAAGATGAACTTTTTAATAAACAGTGGTAGTAAAAGTGCTTAAACTTTTGGGAAAGATAAAATTAGGACCATCTCTTACACAAGAATAAACTCCAAATGGATCAGGCACTAGAAGAAAACAAATGAATTTCAGTATAACTCAACATAGGGGAGAGGTTTTCTAACTATGACTCAAACTTCTGAGGCAATTTTTTTAACTTGACAAATTTGACTATATAAAGATTTTTTAAAACACATGGCAGAAAATTTTATAATCAAAGTCAAAAGAAAACTAGCAAACTAAGAGAAAATATTTACATGTTACAGACATATTCTTTATATTAAAAAAAAAACTCTGAAACTGTAACACTCCTAGAACAGAACACAGGCAGAACATTCTGACATAAATTGTAGCAATATTGTTTTGAATCTGTTTCCTAAGGCAAAAGAAATAAAAGCAAAAAAAAACCAAACAGAACCTAATTAAACTTCAATGCTTTGGCACAGCAAAAGAAACCATCAATAAAATGAAAAGATAACCTACTTTCATAGCAGCATTATTTACAATAGCCAAGATATGGGAGCAACCTAAGGGTCCATCAACTGATGAATATGATGGATAAAGATGCTGTGATATATATATATATATATATATATACATACACACAAACATACATACACACACAACAGACTACTCAGCCAGAAAAAGAACGGAAATCTGCCATTTGCAACAATGTGGATAGACCTAGAGAATGTTATGCTTAGTGAAATAAGTCAGAGAAAGACAAATACTTTCACTTACATGTGGAATCTAAAAAGTAAAACAAACGAATATATATAACAAAACAGAAACAGACTCACAGATATAGAGAACAAATGACTGGTTACCAGTGGGGAAAGGGGAGGGCAAGATAGAGCTATGGGATTAAGAGATACAGACTACTAAGTATAAAATAGATAAGCAACAAGGATATATTGTACAGCACAGGGAAATATAGCCATTATTTTGTAGTAACTTTAAATGGAATATAATCTATAAAAACATTGAATCGCTATGTTGTACACCTGAAACTCATATAATATTGTAAATCAACAGTACTTCAACTTAAAAAACTCAAAAACTGAGTGAAAAATGACCAAAAACTGGATAGAAAAATGTGCAAAAGATATGAACAGAAAATCCATACTAAGAGTAGTTCATAAATGGACCTTAAACACATGAAATTAGAGAAATGCAAATTAAAACTACACCAAGATACTATAAGAATTGTGAAAATTAAAAAGTAACAACACATTCTGTTGGTGAGGTTCTGTGGAAACAGGCACTTTTCTACATTGGGTTGGGAATGCAAATTGGTACAACACATTTGGAGGGGAATTGGACAATATCTAACAAAAATACATTGGCACTGATTTTTTTTTATAAATTTATTTTATTTATTTATTTTTGGCTGTGTTGGGTCTTCGCTGCTGTGCATGGGCTTTCTCTAGTTGTGGTGAGCGAGGGCTACTCTTCGTTGCTGTGTGTGGGCTTCTCATTGCAGTGGCTTCTCTCATTGCGGAGCATGGGCTCTAGGCTCACAGGCTTCAGTAGTCGTGGTGCATAGGCTCAGTAGTTGTGGCTCGCAGGCTCGGTAGTTGTGGTGCACGGGCTTAGTTGCTCCGCAGCATGTGGGATCTTCCCAGACTAGGGCTCGAACCCATGTCCCCTGCATTGGCAGGCGGATTCTGAACCACTGCACCACTTGGGAAGCCCCCATTGGCACTAATTTTTACCCAACAATCCTATGTCTAAGAATTTACCCTGAAGGTATTCTCCAGCAATATGAAAATACATATTCATGAGATTATTCATTGCAGAATTGTTTGCAATTGCAAAACACTAGAAACAACCTAAACACTCTTACATAGGAGAATGTTTGAATAAGGTACGGACTATTTACAAAATGAAGTAATATGAAACTATTAAAAAAGAATATAGTTTCTAGAAATTTTTCTCAAGTGATTTCCAGAAATATTTTGTCATAAGAAATATGCAGGGCTTCCCGGGTGGCGCAGCGGTTGAGAGTCCGCCTGCCGATGTAGGGGACACGGGTTTGTGCCCCGGTCCGGGAAGATCCCACATGCTGTGGAGCGGCTGGGCCCGTGAGCCATGGCTGCTGAGCCTGCGCGTCTGGAGCCTGTGCTCCACAACGGGAGAGGCCACAACAGTGAGAGGCCCGCGTACCGAAAAAAAAAAAGAAATATGCAAAGTGAAACGTTGAGATGGCCTAGAAGCATTAACATCCCAGTAGCAATGAGCATCCCTAGTGCTCAGATCTTGGTTTCAAAAAGAAATCAGAACTCTTTGCAGAAATAATGCCAGAGCTGGAGCAGAGAGGGTTTAATACAATCCTGGAATATACTGCTATGCCAGAAAGTAAAGAAGTGCTCAAACAATGACAGTAACATGTCAGAAGGACACAGGAGCCCACAAAGTAAGCTCCCACTGTCCACTGAGGGATTAAAATTCCTCCTCCCCCATCGATTTTGACAGGACAGAAAAACAGAAAAAAGAAACATAAAATATTGTTGGAAATAATCCCCTTAACAAGGCCCAGAAAATATTATGAGTTACTTCTGTAAGACCTTAAAAACAATGATTTTTTTTTTCATAAATGGTTCTAACAATAGAAGCTGTGGAAAGCCTTCCCATCTCATTTTGGGAATAGTATAAGCCAGATGCTAACACATAACAAGAATAGCTCCCAAGGGCTTCCCTGATGGCACAGTGGTTAAGAATCCATCTGCCAGTGCAGGGGACACAGGTTCGAGCCCTGATCTGGAAGATCCCACATGCTGCAGAGCAACTAAGCCCATGTGCCACAACTACTGAGCCTGTGTTCTACAGCTCACGAGCCACAACTACTGAGCCCACATGCCGCAACTACTGAAGCCCACACGCTGGAGCCCGTACTCTGCAACAAGAAGCCACCACAATAAGAAGCCCGTGCACCGCAACGAAGAGTAGCCCACATTTGCTGCAACTAGAGAAAGCCCACGTGCAGCAGTGAAGACCCAACACAGCCAAAAATAAGTAAATAAATAAAAATAAATAAATTTAAAAAAAATAGTCCCCAAAAGCAAACTATAGGCTACTCTCACTTGTGAAAATAGGTACAAAAACTCTAAATAAAATATTGGCAAATTTAATCCAACATACATTATTTTATAATATATGTGACCAGAGCTTATTCCAGGAACATAAAGAGAATACCAGGAAATATGTTGATTAAATGCACTATTCTAACAGAATAAAAGGGAAAACTCTATAACTCCATGATCCTCTCAAAATATGCATATATATGTGTATATTAAATAGCCATTCCTGATTTTTTAATAAAATTTGAAATTAAAAAAAATCTCTTAACATGCTAGAGGAAAATGTCCTTAATTTAATAAAGGATACTTGCCAGAAATAACAAACACCATATTCGATGACAAAAATGTTAGAAGTTTTCCCATTAATATCAGAATCAAGACAAGGTTGCTATCATTCAACACTGTAACATACTACATAAAATATAAACTGTCTAGGGCCTCCCTGGTGGCACAGTGGTTGAGAGTCCACCGGCCGATGCAGGGTACACGGGTTCATGCCCCGGTCCGGGAAGATCCCACATGCCGTGGAGCGGCTAGGCCCGTGAGCCATGGCCGCTGAGCCTGTGCGTCCGGAGCCTGTGCTCCGCAACGGGAGAAGCCACAACAGTGAGAGGCCGGCGTACCGCAAAAAAAAAAAAAAAGAATATATATATATATATATATATATATATATATATATATATAAAAACAAACTGTCTATACAACAAAAAACATCATAAAGTCAAAAGAAAATTGCTAAACTGGGAATAATATATATAATATACATAAAACAACAAATGAGTTTATCGAAAAATATATACATTCATACAAAAAATACATACATAAAGAGTTCCTAAAAGCTAACAAGAAATAAACAATCAACATCTTTTTTTTTTCAGGGCCATTTGGCAGCAACTATTAAAATTATATTTTTATTTTTTGAAACTATCAAAAATTTTAAATGTGCATTACCTTTGATATAGATTCCATTTTCATGAACAAGCTTAAAGAAACATAAAAAATGTTCAAGGATAAATGTATAAAGATTTTTACTGCAGCATTGTTTGTGAGTAAAAAATTGGCAACTTAAATGTACACTCTAATAATTGAGTGGTTAAATAATGATATTCATACTATTAAATACTCTCAGCCCTTAAAAAGTGAAATATATCTGTATGGAGTGATATACCAGAATCCCTAAGAAATATTATTAAGTGAAAAAAAGTAAATTACAGAAAACCAAATATGATTCCACTTATATGAATATTATACAACTTTTATTAAAAAATGTTAACAATGGGACTTCCCTAGTGGTTCAGTGATTAAGACTCTGTGCTCCCAATGCAGGGGGCACAGGTTCCATCCCTGGTCGGGGAACTAAGAACCCACACACAAAAAAATGTTAACAATGGTATTATAAAGATACAATGACACCAAAAGAATACAATGATATCGGGCTTCCCTGGTGGCGCAGTGGTTGAGAGTCCGCCTGCCGATGTAGGGGACACGGGTTCGTGCCCCGGTCCAGGAAGATCCCACATGCCACGGAGCGGCTGGGCCCGTGAGCCTGCGCGTCCGGAGCCTGTTCTCTGCAACGGGAGAGGCCGCAACAGTGAGAGGCCCGCGTACCGCAAAAGAGGAAAAAAAAAAAAAAAAAAGAATACAATGATATTACAAGGATACAAAAGGAACCAAACTTCTAAGAGGGGAAGTGAGAATTGGCAGCACAGGACAAGAATCAGATTATGAGAAAAAGAACTGTGCAATTCTCAGGCTTTACTGAATACATTTTTAAATAATCCAAATCTTTCATATTAAGAATGTGTTTATACAGCACCATTAGTCATAGAGCCAAAAGGTGGAAATGACCCAAATGCCTATCAATTGATGAATGGATAAACAAAATGTAGTATATCAATACAGTGGAATATTATTCAACCATAAAAAGGAATGAATACTGATAACATGTTACAACATGGATGAACCTTGAAAACATTATATTAAGTGAAAGAAGACAGTCACAAAAAATATATATTATATGATTCCATTTATTTTAAATGTCCAGAATAAGCAAATCTACAGAGGGTTTTCGGGGGATTGGGGAGGTGATAGCTTAAGGGATGCTGGGTTCTTTGATGTGGGGGCGGTGATGAAAATGTTCTAACTTTGATTATGGTGATGGTTGCATAATCCTGTGAATATACCAAAAAACATTTAATTGTAAAATCTAAACAAGTAAGCTGTATGGTATGTGAATTATATATTAATAAAGCTGTTACCGAAAAAATAATAATAATAATCCAATAGTTTAAAACTTAATCCCAAAGAGAAGGAACAGAATGCAAAGAAATTTAGAACAGTGGTTCTAAATGCAAAGAAATGCTAAGAATGCAAAGGTTGCCAAGAATGCAAAGAAAGAACAGTGGAATCTGAAGTAGTCTTACAGTACAGGGTGCAAGCAAGATTGGGACGCAGAAAAAAAATTAGAGTTTCTATTTCTATTTGATTTTTTAAAATGAATGAAAAAGAAATTGTTTACTAAATAAGATATATAACATGGTTGACTAGTCCCTTTACTCAGAGGGTCATGTGTCCTGTGAAGCTGAAGAGGCATTGCCAACTAAAAATTGGCACTTGCCAGCTACCTCTACAAGGATTAAATCACAAGCTGCTGTGACTGCTGACCTTCAACACATCCTGAAAGGAGTTCAGGGTGTAGATCAGGAATGAGGCACTCTGTGCTCTGGGAAAAACCAGCAGAACAGGCCTTCAGATAGTTAGATATTATCAGAAGATTTTAAGAGCCCAATTCTTGCATCTCCTCATATCTAGAAAAGCACTAAAATCCTTCATGGTGACATCTGCTCCTTGTGACTATCAGCAACCTTCTGAAAAAATGTGTGCTTGACTGCATGTATCCCCCTTCACCAAAATCACATATATACAGATATTCCCCCCTACCTCTTCAGAGCAGTTTCTCAGAGCGATCTGAAATGCTGCTTCCCAGGCTATAGTCCTCATTTTGCCCCAAATAAAACTTTTTTTAATATTATGTCTTTTAAAATTATTTATTTAGTTATTATTTGTTTGTTTGGCTGCATTGGGTCTTTGTTGCTGCACGTGGGCTTTCTCCAGTTGTGGTGAGCGGGGGTTACTCTTTGTTGTGGTGCACGGGGTTCTCATTGCGGTGGCTTCTCCTGTTGTGGAGCACAAGCTCTAGGCATGCAGGCTTCAGTAGTTGCAGCATGTGGGCTCAGTAGTTGCAGCACGTGGGCCCTAGAGCACATGGGCTTCAGCAGTTGCAGCGCATCGGCTCAGTAGTTGTGGCTCGCAGACTCTAGAGCTCAGGCTCAGTAGTCATGGCACACGGGCTTAGCTGCTCTGCAGCATGTGGGATCTTCCTGGACCAGGGATTGAACCTATGTCCCCTGCATTGGCAGGCAGATTCTTAACCATTGAGCCACCAGGGAAGTCCTCCAAATAAAACTTAACTAACAACTCTCACGTTGTGTATTTTTTTCAGTCGACAGCACCCTGCAGAAAGAGCAGGAGTTCCAAAAAAGACAGTCTGATCTTGGGGCCCTCATGCATTTTTTTTCCCTTTCAGCATATTGCAGCATCTGACAAGTAAGGTGGGTTTATAGATATACTATCTAGATTTAACTGAACTCACCCCTGATAAAATGAATAAGTGGCTGAAACATTGCTTGAAGTTAATAACTGTATTAAGTGAAAAAAAAGGAAATGGCAAAGTGCACACTTACCTATTATATGAGCTCTTCTGTAGCTAGCACAGAACACTAAATATTAACAATAAATATTTGTTGCAGGAATAAATACTGTAAAGGTCCTTAAAGGAAAGAAACAACTCTAAGGAAATTAAGTAAACAATTCTTCACTTTTAGTACATGTTGCCATCATCCCCCTTCTCACAGGGTAACTACAGAAATATTGAGCATTATGAATAAAATGGCATAAAATGGAAACAATATATGACATTCATGAGTAGTCTAAGGCCGTGTTGGTCTCCATAATCAAAAATTACATTTCTTTCTGGTAACTAAAGACCCACTGTTTGCTGGCTCAAGGGTGAAAAAGCATTCGCAAGTTTCAGTAAGCTGTAATATTGTCGACTGTCGCGTGACAGTCATAAACCAGGAAGTAGGAAGAACTTTAGGACAATTTTAGAGAAAAAAGTTAACAGGGAAAAAAACTTAGAACCAGCAAAGAGGGAGCAAAGCCAACCTTAGAAAAGCTATAGGGCTAATACACCGCAGGTGGAGGCTTCATTCTATGAGATTTCTGTCCTATGTCAGAAAGAAGTACTTCCACGAAGTATTTGCAAGATGCCCTCAAATGAAAATATCCTCCACTTGGTATCACTTAAGCTGTTAGTTATTCCGTAGCTAGGTACTGGCAGCAGATTAATTCCCTAAGTGACAAGGCATAGATTACATGATTTGTTTAAAAGGATGCAGAGGCTAAAGGGGTTTTTTGGTTTGGGGGGGGTCGTTTTCTGTTTATTTTTGTTTTAGCGTATTTGATTGTTTTCAATGAATATTTTAGAAAGGAGACTTTAAAAAGCACTATCAGCTAGCAGGCAAAACAAAGAAGAGATTCAAAGCTAATTTGGGTTTTCCTGCTAAAGCCCAGCAGAGTGTCCCACCCTTCTGCAAGAAAAAGGTAAAAGAAGGATCTGCATGGATGAAGCAAGACACACAAGGTTGAACAGTGTTTGCGGCGCGGTCTTCTTGCAAGTCCAGCCAAGTAGCCTTATAATATCCCAAAGATTCTGTCTGCTCCCGGGGGCAAAAGCTGCGCCTCAGTGAAGGGCCAAAAGGCCTGACACCATCTACATCTATCCAACCCAAGCGATCCCAAAGCGCGGCATCTCCTCTCCCCCACCTGGGATGTTCTGCCACCTGGACTCGACGCACGGCAGGGCCCTCCGTAGCCATATTTCGCTCATCTTTCTTTATCTCTGCAGTTTCAACCGGCGAAGCAAGGCTTCCGAAGTAATCACGAGACATCTGCAGCAGGAGCCCTTTCTTCCGGGCGACACCGGCACTTACCCCGCGGAAATCCTGTCTCTTCGCTGAGGTGGCTGCTTCCAGTCGGCCCCGCCCGTGGCTCCTCCTCCCTGGGCTCTGAGGCTCGGAGCCTTCCCAGCCTCTGTCAGGTATTGCCACCGTGCTGCTCTGAGCCCCCGGGGGACCCCGGGGGCGCAGGAGCCCCTGAACCGAGCAAAGCCGAGGTTTTCTTTCTGCGCCCTGGGCCCTGAGCACGTCTGAGCACAGAATTACAACCTGGCACCTCAGTTTGCCTTTTTTTCTTTTTTTAAATTAAGTTAGGGGTCTTTTTTTTTCTTTAATGACGAGCAGCAACTTCCCCCAATAACAGTAAAATATTTAGTCATTGCTTCTTAAATGGATTATTTCAAAAATCAGGCAATATAAAATTGATGCGGTGCTTGATTTAAGCATATTTGCATTCATTTCCATAATAGAGGAATTGGTGGGCCTTCCTAGAACATAAGTAATAGTGAAAAGAAGAAAATACATGTCTATCAAACTGCAAGATACTCTTAGCATCCAGTTCAACACCTTGATTTTTCAGTTGCCTAGAAAAATCCCAGATACCCTATCTCAAGAAGCACACCACCACCACCCACCTCATCACTCTACTATATTACTGTTGTCTTTCCTTCATTGTTCTCACAAGTTCTGCGTATTTATTTTATGTATTTATTGTCTGTCTCACCACTTCCACCATCACTACCACTAGAAGGTAAGCAATTTGAGAGTAGGAACTGTGTATCCCCAGTACCTAGAACAGTACTTGGCACACTGGTTTTTAATCAATAGGTAAGATGAACTGAATGAATGACTGAAAGGTAAAATGACTCGCCTAAGGTCGCACTGTTAATTGGTAGCAAAACTTGAATTAAATTTCAGGTCTATTAACTCTCTAGTGTACTCTGTACCTCAGAATGCTCAGATTAAACCCAAGTGAAGCCAGCTACCAATACACCTATCCCAAGGTTTCCTAGTTGAGGAAGTTTAGGCCAACATGCCCAAAACACTAAGGGTACAGGCATACCCCAGAGACATTCAACAAGTTGCCACTGCAGAACTTCTATATGTGTATGCTGGGGAAGGGGAAAGGGGAAATGAAGGCTAAAGTGTGAATTGACAGTAGCAAAGGTAAGCTAAAAGGGTTGCAGCCCCTTGGTACATCCTTGAGTTATTACTGTAAATGAAACAACATGGAACCAACGTTACTCTGGTCTCAGGGCTACTTTCTCACTATTATTTCATTCCCTCCTTATCACTTTCAAGTGAAGCGATTATATCTCCTCTTTTTGAACCCCAATAAATCCCAGTAGGATGCTTATTGTGATTTACTCTTGAGTAAGAGGAGACATCATTGTCACTTCTGTAAATAGGTTTGAATGTGGAGAGAACTTAAGTGAGAAAATATATAAAACTTTTAGGAACATCAGTAAATATGGAAAAGGAAAGAACATTTTTCATTCAGATATATTTCTAACATACCTTTTATGGTCATTGAAAAATAAGTAAATTTTGAAGCTCTGAAAATACTGTTTTGTGTTTTTTTAAATCGTCCCAAACAAACTCATTTCACACAGTTTGCTTGTTCCCGAGGCTTGCGGAATCTTAGTTCCCTGACCAGGAATTGAACCCAGGCCCATCAGTGAAAGCACCGAGTCCTAACCACGGGACCGCCAGGGAATTCCTTTCCGGCACTTTCACTGCCGGGGGCCTAGGTTTGGGTTCAATCCCTGACCGGGGACCTAAGATCCAGCAAGCTATGCAGCACAGAGAAAATAAATAAATAAATAAATAAACAAACTAATTAATTAATTTAAAAAGAAAGAAAGAAAACAGTGACTATGAACACTCTGGTTCATAAAAGAATATTTTCTATTAAATGTGTATTTGATGGCCAAATATTAACTTTGCTAAATGAAACCTGATAGCAAATCATTAATTTGGATCTTGTATCCATTTCTACTGCAGTCTCAGCAAAACTGATACAGACTAGAAAGCACCTTATAGAGCAACTAGTAAAACTCCCTTTTTTGAATGATGGACTCAAAGTGAAAGAGTAAGGGCTGGAATCAAAACCCAGGTCCTAGACTCCTAGCCCAGCCTACTCTGAATGTGTGACCTCTGATGAGACCCCAGTGAAGTATGCTTAAAAAAAATTATTGAAACAATTAGTAATTTTTGTCCACAAATTAAAATGTATACATTGTAATTTTAATAAAACACTGCTTTTAAAATAACCTATTCTCAAACTACTAGAGAACCCCAAATAGAAACCAAAAGCTAAAATTAACATTACTTTCTTATACTATCTTCCTTATGCCAGGCTTCCTTACATGTAAGTAAGCACTTCACATATATTATTATCTCTTTAAATCTTCCCAACAACCCTTATGAAGTGAAAAAGTATTGTTCTTTTGCCAATTTTAAAATACTACTTTGGTTCTTATTAGATATATCTGATAGTGAAAATGTTTAATGTCTAAATTTTACAGAATGTTTATTTTCAAAAATCTTGAACCTCTCAGTTCTTTATTTTTTGCATATGGACACACTTACAATAAGGTTTAGAGTCTAAATTATAAACATAGTATTTCATGATAGATTCCCTTTTTTAATATTTATTTTGCTGATAGATTCTTAAACAGAAACCTAATTAACAAACTTGATATTGTTTCTCCTCAACTGACATTAGTCTCTGTTCAGATAAAATATTGTAGCAAAAAAATAAAACAAACACCAAAATGAAACAAAACAAAAACTTGATCCAAAGTAAAAGTAGGAGACTTCCTTGGCAATCAGTGGTTAAGACTCCATGCTCCAAAGGCAGGGGGCTTGGTTTCAATCCTTGATCCCTGGTTGGGGAATTAAGATCCCACACGCCGCAAGGTGCGGCCTAAAAAAAAAAAGTAAAAGTGTGAGTGTTAGAGGTCCACAGACCTAGCTAACTCCTACATATGTTTACGTCTCAGCTTAAAAATCATTTCCTCAGGCTTCCCTGGTGGTGCAGTGGTTGAGAGTCCGCCTGCCGATGCAGGGAACACGGGTTCGTGCCCCGGTCCGGGAAGATCCCACATGCCGCGGAGCGGCTGGGCCCGTGAGCCATGGCCGCTGAACCTGCGCGTCCGGAGCCTGTGCTTCACAGTGGGAGAGACCACAACAGTGAGAGGCCTGCGGTAATCACTTCCTCCAGGAATTTTTCCCTATTCCCTGTCCCTTCCTCTACCTTCAAAACAGTCTCGGGCTTCCCTGGTGGCACAGTGGTTAATAACCTGCCTGCCAATGCAGGGGACATGGGTTCGAGCCCTGGTCCAGGAAGATCCCACATGCCGCGGAGCCCGTGCGCCACAACTACTGAGCTTGCACTCTAGAGCCCTTGAGCCACAACCACTGAGCCTGTGTGCCACAACTACTGAAGCCTGTGCGCCTAAAGCCCGTGCTCCGCAACAAGAGAAGCCACCGCAATGAGAAGCCTGCACACCTCAATGAAGAGTAGACCCCACTCACTGCAAGTAGAGAAAGCCCACACGCAGCAATGAAGACCCAATGCGGCCAAAAATAAATAATTAAATAAATTTATTTTTTAAAAAACTAAGTCTCTAAGATCACAGATCATTTATCTGAAAAAAATGTTATTTCTGTGGTTCAGTCTGTACAACTTCTGGAAAATACTTTCTATCTTGATTTATATATAATCAAAAAATATTGTTCACAATTGGGAGAATCTACTTCAGTAACCTGTTTTGGGTATTTTCTCATTATGGTAAATAATATATTATACTTATTTAATGTCATTTATAATGATGCCGTATGTTCCTTATTCACCTGTATATACAATAGATACATCTCTCTAGCATATAATCATTTAAATAAAGGCAAAAGATACACTCATGATTCAGAGAAATATATATTTATGTAGTTAAACATAGCATGCTTATCTTTTATAAAGCAATATAAAAGGAACAGAAAGTGTGCAAAAATGGTTTAACAGAATATAGGCTGCAGTTTTAACAGAATATAGGCTGCAGTTTTAATATAGGCTGCAGAGTTTAACAGAATATAGGCTGCAGTTTTGCAGAGTGAAAAACAACAACAATGCCTCTAGGCACCTTTATTGCCCAGTCATAGCAATTATCATACCAGGACTGTTATTACTTGTGTGTTTCCTTATCTATCTGGTCTAGAGCCTTGCTACTCAAAGTGTGATCCTCAGCATCAGCATCACCTGGAGCTTATTAGAAATGCAGAATCTGGCGACCAGGCCTACTCAATCAGAATCTACAATACAAATATGTCATTTTAAATTTCTATAACCATTTTTAAAAGAGTAAAGCTAAATGAATTTTAATAATATATTCTACCCAATATGTCCAAATATTATTTCAAAATATAATCAGTATAAAAAGTTATTGCTATTTTACTTTTTCTTAGGAATTCTCTGAAATCCAGTGCATATTTTACACTTACAGCACATCTCAATTCTAACTAGAAAGAAGGGGATGCTGTATTAGACAGCACAGATCTATAGGACTATAAGCTCCTTGAAGGTAGGAACTGTTTTTTTCTGGTTTTATAGACTCTGGTTCAGTGTCTAACAGGCATTCAAGGAATGTTTAATGAAGGAATACATTAATGAACTTGGATTAACGTGGTTCAACCACTTACTAACTTTGTGACCCTGGGCAGGTCTGAAATTTTTCCTCCTTAAAGGGGAGATAAAATACCTACTTCATGGAGTTGTTATGAAGATTTTAAAAACCATCCCAACCTCCCCTCCAGTCATTCTCTATTCCCTAAATCTGGTTTGTTGTCGTTATGGCTATCTGAAATTACATTAATTATTTATTGATGTTTATATCTATTATGTCTCCACCATTAGACTTTACATTCCATGTTTCATCCATTGTTCTATCAGCATTCATTCACTTAGCAAATGTTTATCAGGTGCTACTATGTTCTAAGCACTAATCCAGGTACTCAGGATACAACAATAAACATAAACAAAAAGGTCCTGTTATTATGACAAATCAAAATTTAATAAAAGAATTTACTATAAAAATTGATACAAACTCTGCATATAATACACATTCCAACAAGAAAATGAAATCTGATGAGCAAAAATTTAGATTAACTTGATTTTGAAATTAGAAGTTTGCATTTCAAGCTTAAAGTAAACTGCACATAAATTGCCCCAACTTAAAACTATACGTATGGGAATTTCCTGGTGGTCCAGTGGTTAGGACCTGGTGCTTTCACTGCCATGGCCCACTTTCAATCCCTGGTTGGGGAACTAAAAAACAAAAAACAAACAAAAACGCAGAGTGTGGTCAAGAAAAACTATATGTTGTTTTTGCTTTTCACTGTCTTGACCCAGAAACTAAATATAGTACCAAGGCTGTTCAAACCTGACAATATTTTCTACATCTTATCTTGTCATAACCATTCAGTGTTGCCCAACTCAATAAATCATGATTATTATCTTAAGTGATTTTTTTCTTTTTTAAAAATATGTTTGGAAGGGATCTCAGGTGACTGGCATAATTCAAGGATTTATTTTTCTAGGAAAAAACCGAGCTAGTCAAAACAACCTATAACATCTAAGCCTGTTGCATTCTTTTTTTTTTTAATTTTTTTTATTTTTTGGCCGTGCCATGTGGTATGTGGGATCTTAGTTCCCCAACCAGGGATCGAACCTGTACCCCCTGCAGTGGAAGCTTGGAGTCTTAACCACTGGACCGCCAGGGAAGTCCCAAGCATGTTGCATTATAATGAGAAACAGCTTTTTTTTTAAATTTTGATTCTCCGATCAACCCATAAAACTAAATCTAAGTCATAATGCAGCAGTAATAGTATTAATAACTCATACGGAATCCAGAATGCTGAAGTCTCAAACTAAGTCCCTAGTTGAGGGTAGGAATGAGAGTAGGGATGAAAGACTGGGGTAGAGAAAAGATAGGTACAGATTCTGAGAAGTAGGAAAAAGCTGAAGGAAATAGGGGAAAGCTCTGATTTAAAAGAAGTCAAAAACGATAAACAGATTTAATCTCTGGAATCTGAGATAGTTACAGTATAATTGTGTCAGCTCCCTACTTTGCCTCCGCACCACACGTCTTGCTGAAAAGGGCGCTCAGGGACTTAACCTGGCGGTCCAGTGGTTAAGACTCCTCACTTCCTGGACTTCCCTGGTGGCACAGTGGTTAAGAATCCACCTGCCGCATAGCACAGGGAGATCAGCTTGGTGCTTTGTGACCACCTAGAGGGCTGGGATAGGGAGGGTGGGAGGGAGACGCAAGGGAGAGGAGATAGGGGGATATATGTATATGTATAGCTGATTCACTTTGTTATAAAGCAGAAACTAACACACCATTGTAAAGCAATTATACTCCAATAAAGATGTTAAAAAAAAAAAAAGAATCCACCTGCCAACTTAGGGGACACGGGTTTGAGCCCTGGTCCGGGAAGATCTCACATGCCGCAGAACAACTAAGCTGGCGTGCCACAACTACTGAGCCTGTGCCCTAGAGCCACGAACCACAACTACTGAGCCTGCGAGCCACAACTACTGAAGCCCACGCGCCTAGAGCCCGTGCTCCGCAACAAGAGAAGCCACCACGAGAAGTCCGCGCACCGCAACGTAGGGTAGCCCCCGCTCGCCACAACTAGAGAAAGCCATGCGCAGCAACGAAAACCCAACGCAGACAAAAATTAATTAATTAATTAATTATTTTTAAAAAACACTCCATGCTTCCACTGCAGAGGGTACAGGTTCCAACCCTGGTCAGGGAAGTAAGATCCCTCATATGGTGCAGCCCCCCCACAAAAAAACAAATGTGTTCATTTCACAAAACTAGGGAGGTATGATCACCATTTTGGGTGGGAATAAAAATGAGTAGGCATTAGAGATACAAAAATGGCAAATAACATTGCTAAAATTGTGTAAGTGCATTTTACAAGAGACATTTTCCCAAGGCCAAAGTCAATGTAAAAAATGGAAACTCCTAGCCTGCCTACTTATCCTTTATTTGCTTTATCCTTTAATTGCTGTAATTCCCACTACGCAAGTTTAGAGATGGAAGATGTAATTGTAGTGTAGAGCATTCTGAAGGAATACTATGAGTAGAGTAGTTGATTTAGTTAAAAATGATACATTTACTGAGTACTTTGTAAACACCATGTAGCTACATACATCATTTTATTTAATCTGAAGAGACTGAAGCAGATTAAAAGGACAACTAACAAGGCAAGGGCATTAATCTATAAGGTGGATATGTAATGAGATCATGCAAACTGTATTTATCAGAGCTCCTCTCAGGAAAGAGTGGGTATTAAATGTAGGCAGAAATAACATTTTGATAAGCCACTTAGGTTGGCTGGTAAAATCAAGGGATATGCTCCAACAACGGCAGATAGTTGGCAATTTGCCTTTGAAGGAGAGAAAGTTCCTTCCCTGAGTGAAGTATGTAATTTATGCTACAGCTGATTGCATGACACAATGTTATACAGTTTACTCCTCATTTGACTTCTTTTTTTTTTAAATATTTATTTATTTGGCTGTGCCGGGTCTTAGTTGCGGCATGCAAGATCTTTAGTTGTGGCATGTGAACTCTTAGTTGCAGCATGTGGGAGCTAGTTCCCTGACCAGGGATCAAGCCTGGGTCCCCTGCACTGGGAGCATGGAGTCTTAGCCACTGGACCACCAGAGAAGTCCCCCCATTTGACTTCTGGATCCATTTTTCACCCTTCTCTACCCTCCCGGAAGCTGATCTCTAAGGACTGTACCTGGGCTCCTTTACCCTCTGGCTTCTGGTTGGGGTTGGTCACTGGCAAGATATTAGAGGATGGTAAAACAGAGAAGTTGAGATATTTATCACACACACGAGTTCACACACCCTACCACAACTTTGCCATAGTTGTGACAGTAGCTATGTTTCCCTATAACCACAGCTGCTGTCGGAGGGTGCATCCTCTAGGGCTCCCACTCTTGCTAGGCTCTGGTAAAACCATTTCTTCCCTTTGCCCCTTCAAGCCTTCAAGAAATGGGATTTCCAGCCTGTTGCTAGTCCCTGTGTGTTTCACCATCCTTGTGGGTTCCCTCAACCCTACCCCATCTCTGTAAATAGTTCCTTCAGAAACTCTTTTCAGTTAATGTCCTCACCCCCGCTCCAGTATGCTATGAGTTTCCTGTCCAGATCTTGACTAACACAAAAGGAGTCCTCCTTTTCTGCCCTTCTAACATACGATGTTCAGCCTAAATAAATGTAGTAAAAAAAAAAAAAATGTTTTAAGGTAATTGCTCTGAAAGCTTCCAAATCATGAACCTGTTTGGGGTAACCACATGTCTCAATCCAGCACTGGGGAGTCATGAATGCTAGAACATGCTTAAATATATCATGCTTTCACTGAGCATGCTGACTTTCAGAGGTAAGTAAAATAATTGTGTCCTCAAGGAGCTTTCAGCTTAATAAAGAATAAATACAAAATAATCATAATACAGGATAACATAAAATTATCAAAAATATACTTTTTTTTTTTTTTTGCGGTACGCAGGCCTCTCACTGTTGTGGCCTCTCCCGTTGAGGAGCACAGGCTCCAGACGCGCAGGCTCAGCGGCCATGGCCCATGGGCCCAGCAGGGCGGCATGTGGGATCTTCCTGGACCGGGGCACGAACCTGTGTCCCCTGCATCGGCAGGTGGACCCTCAACCACTGCGCCACCAGGGAAGCCCAAAAATATACTTTTAAAGGGTCAAATTCTGTTGGGAATTAAATGGTCTATTATCTTTCACAAAACTGCCAAGACAATTCAATAGAGAAAGGATCATTTTTTTTGACAAATAATGCTGGAACAATTTGTTATCCATATGCAGAAAAATATAAACCTCTACATTTACCTCACAGTATATACAAAAATTAAACTTGAACTATATCATAAATCTGAATGTAAGAATTAAAACTACATAAAACTTCTAGAAGAAAACAAAAGAGAAAAATCTTAGTGCCCTTGGGTATGGCAAATATTACTTAAATACAACAAAAAGTATAAAGAACACTTACAACTCAATGGTAGTAAGATAACCAATTTAAAAATGGGCAAAAGGGTGCCCGCTTCAGCAGCACATATACTAAAGCAACCTAAATGTTCATCAACAGAGGAATGGATAAAGAAGATGTGGTACATATTACAATGGAATATCACCCAACCATAAAAAAAGAACAAAATAATGCCATTTGCAGCAACATGGATGGACCTAGAGGCTGTCACACTGAGTGAAGAAAGCAGATACAGAAAGACAAATATCATATGATATCGCTTATATGTGGAATCTAGAAAAAACGGTACAAATGAACTTATTTACAAAACAGAAGTAGAGTCACAGATGTAGAAAAGAAACTTATGGTTACCGGGGGATAAGGGGGAGAGATAAATTGGGAGATTGGGACTGATGTATACACACTACTATATATAAAATAGATAACTAATAATAACCTGTTGTATAGCACAGGGAACTCTACTCAATACTCTGTAATGGCCTATATGAGAAAAGAATCTAAAAAAAAACAAGAGTGGATATATGTATAACTGATTCACTTTCCTGTACACCTGAAACATAACATTGTAAATCAACTATACTCCAATAAAAATTTTTAAAATTATTTTAAAAAACACAAAAACAAAAACAAATGAATACTAAAAAATCCAGGTACTTACTTTCCTGGCATTCCCAATTCAGGGAGCATGGGTTGATCCCTAGTCGGGGAACTAAGATTCCGCATGCCGCAGGAACAAGCAAACAAAAAAAAGCAGTTACTGAGTAACTGCCAAAATGGAAAAAAAAAAAAATCCAGTCTGCAATTCCTCTTCCTGGACTTTTTCCTAAGGAAAAGTAAAGTGACAATGATACTCGCTCCAGAATTGTTTAAAATGGTGGTACTGTTGCAATATTCAAAATGTGTAACAATAATAGCATGCTTAAGTAAATTACGGTGCATTGGTACATTCAACCAAGGGCTTATTATGCCGCCATTAAAATAATCATTGTCAACAATATATTGCATACATTGTCCTATACTGTTACATAACTAGGTGCAGAAAGAATCTGAAATTATATCTGTGCTATAGCTATATAAAATTTGTGAATTCAAGTGGACAAAACTGGAAGTTTATATGGAAAATGTTGTTTGAAAAGCAGTTTTTTCCCCTTCATTTCATTTTTTTATTTCGAATTCTACTAACGATGTTGTGCAACAATAACGCATTTTTTAAAAAAAACAGTCGTTAGCTGTTACCTTAATTCGGTCCTACGGGCAGTAAAGGTTAGTTTATAATTCGTTGAACAACTGAATAAGACTTCAGACGCCTCCATTGATTGATACTTTACTAATTTGGGATATCCAGAGTCGTTTTGCCGACTACAAATATAACAAACATTACATGTAAATCGTGCTGCCGAAAGGTTTCCAAACATCACATGACCCACCAAAATGTGTGGGCTAAATGTGCATCGATAATCATGGCAAAAATAACTACCTGTCACATAGGATGGGCATGTCAGACTTTTCTCCGCGAAAGGCTGCTGGTCCCAAGCTGCCTCTTACTTTCACCAGAATGAAATGGTTCCAGAATTCCAGGCAAGGGAGGATACTGTTCCCTTGCCCAGGAGGCTGGAAACGGCTCGTTGTGAGCTCAAGGTTTCCAAGGCCCCTCAGCCGAGATCCGCAACACTCGAGGATTCCCTAGTTGCTAGGTTTAGTTGCTAAGGCACCAACCGTCTCACAGGAAGAGGGGACGGTGCAATCGCTTTCGGCGTCGGAGCGAGTCCTCTGGAAACCGAGCTCATTTGTTCCGGGAGGAAACAGTCAGCTCCTCTAAGAGCGACGGGAAGGCGAGGAGAAGCTGGGAGTGACGCCTCTGAGCCGCGGAGGATTGTGGGAGGAGGTTGTCTCCAATTTCTCCTCCCCCGCCCCCCCCCCCGTCCCAGCCAAGATGTCTGACATGGAGGATGATTTCATGTGCGATGATGAGGAGGACTACGACCTGGTGAGGCGCAGGGAACAGAACTCTGGGACTGGAGGTGGCTTCTGGCTTTAGGGGCCGGGGCGGCCGCGGCCTTTCCCCGTTGAACATGTGCTCCTTCCAGCCTCTCCCGGTGCAGTGACAGGACGAGTTTACCTCCTCCCCCTTCCCGCACCGGGCCCGGGCCCTGCCTCTCCAGCATGGGGGAAGGGAGGGTAAAGGAGGCAGCGAAGGGGGTCCCGAGCATTGCGCTCCAAGTCCAAGCGCCTCCTCCGTTTCCCCTGGCCTCCAGCGCCCGGTTCTCTGTGCCTCCTCCCTCTTCCCTACCGCGCGAGCCGCCTTGGGGACCGTGCAGTGGTCTAGGCCCCGGCGATGCCCTTTCGGGCCCAGCATTCTCGGCCCCTCTTATTCACACTTGAATTGAGCGGGTGCGAAATGCTGGGAGAGGGGTCCGAAAACTAGGAGGCCTTACTGCTCCCAGGCCTGACAGCGAAAAGCCACTTGTGAGTCTCCTGGAAACAGAGCTTAATTAGTCTTGTCCAGGGTCCGTTTTGGTTTAAGGTAAAGGTGCAGTAGAGAACTGAGAGCAAGGCTAGCTTTAAAAAAGTAGTTTAACTACTTGTTTAAAGAGAAAAGCTGGTAAGGAGGTTTTGCTTTTTGTTTGTTTGGGGTTTGGCGGGTGGGGTGGTATAAGGGGATTGACACATTGGCTTTTATCTTGACTTAGAAATTTCCCAATATTCAAAGTTAAAAATATCAACAGTGTAGAACTAAACGAATTTCTGTAGCTGAATGGTGATTTTTAAAGATTCAAGGTTTAATTTATGAACAGATTTACAGGTTTTTAAAAATTCACTAACATTTCAAGTTGATATTCAAAAACATTACCTGTGTGGGAACTAAGAAAGATTATCTGGACCAAGAATTAGCGTCAACTTGGCTTTGCTTTTTATTTGGGGGTGTTTTTGTGCATGGTTCTTGTATATTATGGTGATGCTGCATTATCGTAAAGTTATGAAATAGTTGCTTAGGGAAGTCTGTCTCATATTTTAAGTGCCAGAGAGTTCTCAAGATATTAATATATCGTTTTGAATTAGTGTAAATCTTTGTATAGTCGTTTCCAATTAATCTTTCCCTTTTAAAAGAAGGCATATTTGCAAAAGGGAGAGGGAAATGCTTGTTATTACCTGAAATTTATAGTAGAGGTGTTGATAATTCTTAAAGTTAAATGCAGAGTTTTGCTAATAGTTAAGATTTCTGCCTTACATTTTAGTTTCTTCAGATCAAGCCAGTTTTAGTCAGTGCCCTAAGTCCATTAAGAATATGCTACTTGTAATATTTTGTGCATTTTTATTTATTATATGCTTACTTATATTACAGGTATTTTTTAACTACGGAAGTGTTTCTTTTAACTGTTCTAACTAGTGTTTTTACATGTTTGTACCTATCTCTTTTCTAAGCAATAGTTTTTTGAATACATGACTTATTAGCACTATGAGTGAGTCTCTAACGTAAAAATGACAATGAGAATCTTACAGTCCCATGAAGTACTCAGTTCATTTTTGCAAGGATTTTAATTAAACAAACATGATTTAACTTGGCTGTGTTTCTCCAGCGTTTGAGGGCCTACAGTACATGTACAATATAAAATTGAACATGTAGTTTTAACCTTTTTTTTAAATTTCTTAACCAAAAAATGTAAGATTTTACACTACCACACACAATTAAATAATAATTCCCCACTCCAGCATTCTGTTAAATAGTCCTCCCCCCATATCTCTCTTACATAGATATCATATTAATTTAGTTTTTACTTCCTTAGTTAATTTCCTTAAGCCACTATGTTTAAAAAAAAAGATTAAGAGGGCTGGTTGCCATTTCATGCTTACATGTTGCCAAAAGAAAAGTTGTTGTTTTTGTTTTTTAATAGTTATTTGCCTGGGTCTTTTCTGTTTTTTTGTTTTTAAGAATTTAAAGAGTCAGAATTGACTTGCTGTTTTAGGGAAACTTCTTTTTTATTAAAAAATGTATTGTTTTTTGGAAAGTTTGCCATCACCTCATTTTAGTCAAAATGTTAACAAGAACCATGAGTATCCTAACTACAGATATATTCAGTATATATTTTATAAGTTGTCTGTTGATAAATTTTAATACCCTAAATCACTTCTTGTTCTTGCCCAATCTAGTAGAAATAGGTAGTTAGGATACCACTGGAAAAAGTAAAAATTTGTTTCCAAAACTATACTGTTTTATCGAAAAAAGTAAATAATGATTTGTGCCCAAGAGCTAAATGAGAATTAAGTTGGTTAAAAAAAAGAAGAAACATGAAATTAATTCAATAGGCTTGACCTCTTATTTCTAAGAGCTTTTTGACTTTTATTTGAGGCAGAAGCAGGCATTTTCTAAGCATAGGAGTGAATGGAGAAGTAGAAGACGGTACTGGTAAATGTCTTTTAATCCAATGGTAATTTTACAGATTTATATACGATAGTGTTAATAGTAACAATTAATAATAATAAGTAATAACTATAGTGCCGTTCATTAAGTTAATAAGGCCCTTGATAGATAAGTTAACTGTATTGTAATTCCACAGTTCAGCCATTCTAGCATGAAGTTGATTGGTACTTCTAATAATCATTTAGAAAGGATTTAAGACAGACTGATGTAATACCAAAAATTATTCTTTAGTAGTTCCTCTTATAGGTATTGTATATTTGAACTTAAATGTTATTATTAGAAAAAAATGTTGAAAAGGTAGACTAATTCTACTTGGTTAGATGTATTACTGAAATGTGAGCCTCTTTATAGTCACCTAGTCAGGTTTATAGTTGTGATTCATGAATGAATGTTTACTATTATTGTTATTCTTGTCTTAATAAATAGCTGTTTTAATGCCCTAGAAGTTTATTTCTTTTTTTCTACATTTTGGGGGGAGAGAGAAGAGCCTTAGCTATAGGATATCTTACAGAATCTCTTATTTGTCACAACTTTAACAAGATCAGACAAATGTCATGTATGTTATAAAGAACCTTAGAACATGGTTTAGCAAATTAAAATATAACAGTTCCATTTTTTAAAAAGATTTTTGAATGGACATGAATAGAATATACACTTTGAAAAAGAAGTAGATTAATATAGGACAGGGGCAAAAAATAGCTTCAGGGATTTGTGTGTTTAATACTAAGACATTCACTTGTCACTCATTGTACATATAAGGAACTTGGAGGTTATAGGTTGTTTTATTCTGAGACTGTTGTCTCAGTCACAGGCTTGACAAACAAAATGTTGGGGATCTTTAAAAACAGATTTTCAAACAATATACTTTTTGTGGTCTGGGCCATTGTTTTTTATGCTGTACACACATTTGGAATTCTGCATGTAGTCTTCACAAAGATGAAGTTTGATTATACAGTTGAGGCTTAAAAAAAACATGACAGGGAATTCCCTGGCAGTCCAGTGGTTAGAACTTGGAGCTTTCTTTGCCGTGGGCTCAGGTTTAATCCCTGGTCGCGGAATTAAGATCCCACAAGCTGCTCAGAGTGGCCCAAAAAAAAAAAAAAAAAAAAAAACATGTTTAATTGTAAATAATTGGAAACACCCCCCAAATTATCAGTAGTACGGGAATACTATTAATATTAATAAGGTAATAATAGATAAATTATGATATATCCATGTGATGGAAAGTATGTCAGCATTTCAAACCATGCTTCTAAAGAATATCCAATGATATGAAAAAATTGATAAATTAGTCAGTACTCTTGGGTGTAAGGGAGGACAGGAATACATGTCACACTAGCTTAAACTAAAAAGAGTGTGTATTGGCTCACATCACCAGGAAGTGTGAATATGGCTGGATTCATGGCTCAGATAATGATGCTGGGTCTTTTTCTGTTTCTGTCTCTTCCTGGACTGCTTTCCTCACTGTATTGGCTTAATTGCCTTCACATTATATCACAAGATCTTGTGATATAATGTGTTATCTTCCTAGTATTATAACCCCAAAGGCAAAAAAGAGTCTTCCTTGCTAGCTCTAACAGTGAAACCCAGGAAGAACTTTTATTGATTCACCACCTTAGGCCTGCATCGCCTTCTTCAAACCGCTCAGTCCCTGTAGAGAGGGAGGATAGTTTGCTTCCCCTGCCCTGTGGAAGGAGCACTATAATTGAAAACCCTCACCTAGGAGAGGAAGAGTCAATCACCATTGCTGTGCACATAGTGAACACATGTCCACTATAAATATGTAATCCATATTATGATTTTATTGGGTGGGGCTAAAATTCATTTTGCTGGGTGGGAAAAATATAGAAAAAATGTCTGGAAAATATGAAAAGTGTCAGGAAAATTAAAATGTGTTTATTTCTTGCAAACCTTTCACAGTGAACCTGCATTTTATTGCTGGGGGGAGAGGGGATGGTTTACAGGGTACAAATGATGAACAGAAATCTTACTTTGATCTTGGCTGGGGGGTGGGGGGGCGCGCCAAACAGTGATTTTTGTCATTGCTCAAAATTTTTTAGAGTTCTTCAGCACCTGAAGCATCTAGCTTTTTAAAATAGGTAATACATGCACATGGTTCAAAAACGTGAAATGTTAAAATAAAATTTCCATTTTTGTTCCCTATTTGCCCAGTTCCCATTCCTCCCCGTAGGTAACCAAATACACATTTTTATCCCACTCCCCTTTTTTAAACCAAGATGTAGCGTATTTAGCATATTATGTATATTGTTCTACACTTGGCTTTTTACTTTATCTTGGAGATTATTCCATAGGACTATGCAGAGAGATTACTTACTTCTTTTTATAGCTGCATTGATTGCTTGGATGTACCATACTTTATTTAACCAGTTCTCTATGGATGAGAATTTGGCCTGTTTCCTTTTGCTGTTGTAAACAGTGTGCAGCTTCTTTTTTGTTTTTTTTAAACTTGAGCTATAACCAAGTTTTCTCCATTCTATAGGTGTCAAAAATTGTGTGAGTTGGGTTTGATAAATAAGTTGGGCCCTCAAACTGGATGATGCTGTTTTAGGTCGGAAACATCTAACTTAAGAATTTTAGAAGTGTTACTTAATAATCCATGTCAGTATAATTGGAATAATTTACCAGTAATTTACCACCTCTTAAAGTTACTACTTTAAAGAACATTGGTTTGAAATATAAGTTTGCGTGTATTTTCAAAAAGGCCTGTTGAATTACCTCATAGGTATATCCTATATAATGAAATTAGAGAGGTTCAAACAAGGATAACTAATGACAAGGATGTCGTCATAAGATCTCCCATAAGTAATGAGAGACAGCTCTTATGTGCTAACAAGGAGATAAATTTTTTCATCCCTAATGTAAATCTGTAAAGTATGAACATCCAACAGAATAAATTTGTACTTGTGTACCATGTCCCAAAATGAACACATGGATCTAAGCAAGAATTAGAGATCAACCCCCATAATTGACAGGAGAGGAACTGAAACATCCAGTGTAAGTGACTTACCTAAATTTACATGACAAATTAGGGGCCGAGTCAAAACTAGAGCCCAAGTCTAATGACTTCAATGATGTCTTGTTGGAAAATTTAATTTGAAGACTGAAAGTTTAGGACAGATAAAAGAATGTTCTGATTTATACCATAGACAAATTAGGATCCATTACCTTGAGTGAAATTTTTAAAAGTTTGGTTAATTTTATGAATGGCTAAACCACAGTTGGCTACCTAGGACTTGGATTAAATCTCATCCTTTAAGGATAATGAGACTTTGCCCTAGATGCCCAACATCTAGTATAGCTGTCTAAACATGGTCAAGGCTTGGGAAGCATTGTTAATGGTGAGTCTTGTTTTCCTAGAGCACATTTCTTAAGACCTCTATTGGCAAGAGACACAAGTACATGAACTATGAAACTGACCCTGTTCAGCAGTGGCTACATTCCAACATAGAGTCAAAATTGTCTCTACCTATTGTGTGTTGTGTTATTTTGGAACATTCACCCACTTTTCATTTCAATTAAGCAAACACTTATTGAGCATTTTGTAATATACCAGGCTCTGGGGATACCAAGATGAGTAAAAGTAAGTTCTTGCTTTTGAGAAGCTCTTGGTGGGGCAGGTGAGGGGAGAGGGGAGGTGGGAACAGCAAACACACAAGACTCCGTCTTAGAGACATGCCATGTCATGTAGAAGCATGACTGAGGAGAAAATTTATTTTGCTAAGAAGAGTTGGAGAAAGAATCACAAGGTAAGCCTTGATGAATACCTTTCTCAGGAGTGTTAGGGGTGGGGCACATCATAGGAGAAAAGTGGGAAGTTTGTTGGAAGGGGCGGTGGATTAGAATTCCTAGCAGAGAGACCAGTGTATGCCAAAGCAGAGATTTTGAAGTACATGGCATATTTGGGGGGAAGAAAGAATAGATTTGGTTGGTGTAGATGGGTACGTAATTGCTTTGGGAAGATGTCAGGACATGAGTTATTACGTAAGTGGGTTGGAACTATTATGAACTTCAGTGGATTTTTAAAAATCCCTTTAACACTGTTCGAGTGCTTGCTTTTTCATATATTGCTTAAATTCTTTGTTTTTTTTAAAGCATTCTTAATATGTAGGTTAAAACTTCAATTTCTCTTTTTAAAACATTTCATTTATGCTTTTATAAATTATAGTTAGCACCTCTTCATCTGACATAAGGGAATTCAGTTAGCAATATTTTTTTAATACTTTTCCTATATTCCCTATTTTGACTAATGGTATTGTGTGTAACCAAGTCAGCAATAGTCTTTAGAGATAACATTTCCCCTTTCTTGTGCCCATATGATGTGTCCTTTTTATTTTACATCCTTAACATCGCATATATTTATTCTATCCCCTTCCTCTTCTCCCTGTTCTACTGCTTGGATCAGACCTTCATCATGTCTTGGCCAGAGTGTTGTAAGAGTATCCAGTGGGCTACTTCATTACTACCAGAATGCTCTTCCTAAAACACAAGTCTAATTCCCTATAAAACATTTTAGTGCGTCTCGATTTAATCTTAACTTCTTGCTAGACTTGTACAGTTCTACTGTCTGATCCAGTTTATCTCTTATCAGCTCTACACACATCCTGTGTTTCAGCCCAATCAGACTATTGATGGTTCTTCCAAATATGCAATGCCATTTCAAGCTTCCGTGCTTTTGCATGGTTAATTGTTTTATTTCCGGTACCTTGTCTCATCCCTGGGAACTTCTATTCCTACTTTTAGACCTGGTTCAGTTAACTTTTCCCTCTTCTAACTCATTCAAGAGTAGTTGATTACTCCTCATCTGAGCTGCCACTCACTGTACCTAGTATGTGTCTCTGTTACTGCTTTTATTGTGTTATATTGGTGTTTCATTTGCATATCTGTCTCAGACCATGAATAGCTTGAGGGGAAAGACTTAATTTGCATTAGTTGAGCAACATTTAATTGCTGGTTTATACTAAAGATCATTATCATTGAGTATAAATAATAGATATAAATAATATATAATAGATATTCTACACAAAAGAATTATTCTAAAGACTTCTCAAAATATCTTCAGTGTAAAAATCATGCCAGTGTAGTAAGTGAATAGTTTTTGCTGTAGCATAGTTTGTATTGATGGTGTGATTCACTGAGTTGCAAATGACAGGTTAGTGATGTCATGGAGGCTGCAACATGGTGTTGCAGATCGTAACACGGGACTGCCTAATTATAAGAAACCAGTCAGTAACGTATCAGCTGTGCCAATTCTCATGTATTTATACATTTCACCAGTAACACTTAAGAACTGAATTGCAATTATGCAAAAAATATACATTTCACTTCTCAACCCATGCAATATGAAAAACCAAAATAACATATTCACAAAATGCTGAGGGCTGGATTAAGTCTTATCTCAATTGTAGTGATTTGGGGGAGTTATGTAGAAGTTAGAAATATCATTAGCTGGAGCCAGTCAGTTCCCAGAAGTTGGAGGTAGTCAGTCTTGTACTACAAGAGGCATTCAGACATGGTAGGAAATATAAAGGTTCCTGCCTTCAACAATGTTATAATCAGTTCAGTAATTTCCAGTAATTGAAGTTAACCTTCTGGCAACTCCATGTCCTATTCATGTGTGCCTCTCAGCTTCTACTGGTCAGTTTTTTTTTTCCTAATCCGTTATGGGTTAAGAAACCAAAAATAAATGGGCTTTGAGTAAGAGTCCAGATTCTTAGACTTGGTGATAGATGTAAATCAAAGATATTTTGCTTCCAAGTTCAGGGGTGCATTCTGAAGATTTGGGTTGCATAAAGGTCATTTTCTGGTTCTAGCTATTCCCATATATTATTGAACAGTTACTAGAGAATAACTGAGAAGAACTGATTTCCAAAGGTGAGAGTAGGTTTTATAGCTATGATTCTTTACTCCAAGTCTTCCCTGAGCAGGTGATGCTTAAGCTGTAATGACATGCAATGGTTAATAGGATGAAGAGAAGTAGAAAGAAAAAGGAATGTCATGTAAAGGTGAGAACAAGTTTGGCAACTTGTGAGGTAAGGCCAGGGTGGCTGCAGCAAAGTGAATGAGGGAGGGCTAGACAGGAGATATGGTTGGGTGCATAATCGAGTCA